>NC_137807.1:21677804-21754687 GCF_963383645.1 Muscardinus avellanarius
CAATAGGAGTACATCTTTTAGAGAAGTAAGGATGGCACTACTGGAATATCCGTGTGCTGCTCATTGATCCAGTGATGTTCCTGAGCACACAGTGCTCAACTTTTTTTGTGTGATACTAGTGGTGGAACCCAGGGGCATTCTACCTCCAAACTATACCCCCAACTCTATTTTTTATTCTTTATTTTGAAACAGGGTCTCACTGAGTTGCAAAGGGCCTCACGAAGTAGCTGAGGCTGGCCGAGAACCTTGATCCTCCTGTCTCAGCCTCCCAAATGCTGGGATGACAAGCACGTGCCACCACGTCCGGCCAGTGCTCAACTTTTAAACTTTTATTTGCTCAGTTTAATTATAGGTGATTATGTAACCCATCATCTCTTTCTACAGCTGGACTGAAGCATAGGGGTGTGTGATGTAACCCTCCAGGCACCATCACTAACAAGGTTTTTGAGCTGAGGGACCCGAAACCCTGCGCTTATACATATTGACTCAGAACCACACCAGCTCTGATGCCTTAGTATCAACACAGTGACCAAGACACTGGGTGTTCAAGGCCTTTGCATTGCTGTTAGGTTAGCATAATGCTGGTCCTTATTCTGTGTTACTTTTTAACACAGAGCAAATCTCATGTCTGGGAAGCCTATTGTGTCTTGTGAGCTTCAGCAACGATGCAGACCCACCCCAAACTCACCCCAGTGGTCTTACACATGTTGTAATATTTGCAGTGAAGCATGTCTGGACTAATATTAGCCTTGTTGTTTATTCACTGAGTAACTATAGTAACTTTAGTAATCTCCCAGAGCCTCAGTTTCCTCTTTTGTAAAATGGGACTAAAGATAGACACCTCAATAGATACCAAAGGCTTAAAACAATGCCTGCTTTAGAAACGGGATGATAATTGTATCACATGCCTTACAGCACCTTGTAATAGGTCTGGGGAAGGAAATTTCTCACTGTCTTTCCTCCCATTCTTCAGGATCATCCTGGAGCAGAAACTAAATTCTCAGTCATAAGTTGGCCCTTGTCTAACATTTAACTGTCTCTGGACTCTGACTAGCAATTTTTTTACTTCACTTTTTTTTGTGTGTGGTACTGGGGTTCCCGGAAGCCCTTCTACCTCTGGGCTACACTCCCAGACCTATTTTATACTTTTTTATTTTTGGAAACAGGGTCTCTTAAGCTGGCTTTGAACCTGTGCGATCCTCCTGTCTCCACCTCCAAAGCGCGGGGATTACAAGCGTGCGCCACCACACCCGGCATCAATTTGTTTTTAATCTATGAATACATTATTAGTTCCTTAAGGCCATTCCTTGTTCTGGTACTTGGCAAAATCTTATAAATACCCACGTTATCATATGACTGATATATCACATACCTTTTAGAAAGCTAAAAAAAAAACTTCACCAATTTTTTGATCTGGATGGATATGATGATGTCATATAGAGAAATCCAGGCTAAGGAGTTTGTACTTTATCTTATGGGTAGTAGGGAGCCATGGCAGTTTTTTGAGCAAAAGAGTACCCTGATCAGACTCATACTATATTCATGCTAACAATGATGGAGGCAACGGTGCTGCCGATCATGGGGACATTTGTGCTTCTCCTTTGTACCAAGAACCATGCTACGTGTTTTACTTTCATCTTGGCATGTGTTCTTAACAATAACCTTGACCTCCAGTCATTGTCTAATTGGCTGTGCTCTAGGCTGAAGGGAAGAACTAATAGGGTATTTCAACACGTGATACAAGCCTCAATTAAGAGAGGACAATAAAGTTGGACTTAACAAGTCCCCAAACACACAGCACCTATTTGGCAATTTCACTGGTCAGCCACATGGTCCACTAGCTGAGTAAAATAGCCAAACAAAGCCATTTAATCACTTATGTTATGGTTTGGTCCTGAACTGTCACGTGTCAAAGCCATGGTCCCCAGTGCAGCAAAGTCTAGAGGTGTGCGTGGCCATAGGAGGTGTGTCAGCGGAGGTCTGGCCTTGAGGACATTCTTGTTCCTCTCCCAGAGTGCTACCTGGCTGCCATGAGCTGAGAAGCTGTCTCCCACAACACCCTGCACCATGAATTGGAGCCATTCGGCCAGGGACGGAGCCTCTGGAACTGTGCGTCCAGCACACCTCCCCTCCTCTACATTGTCCTTTTCGGGTGTTCTGGCAGCCACGCAGGAGCTGACTAATACACTCATGTCAGAATAGGCAGCTAGTCGTGGCTTGTGAAGAAAAAACCCAGGCTCACGTCCGGCATTCAGGGCTGGTCATAACCTGCCCCCTGCCCAGTTCCTGGCCCTCAGGCGGCTGGTCTTGGTACCCTCCAGCCAGGCCACAGCTCACAAGGTACCAGCCTCATTCAGGCTCTTCCAGGAAATCGAGTCCTCTGCTGGACACCGTGAAGCCCTGGTCAGTGACCCCCTTTCTTCTGGCTCCTTTTTTATGTCCCATAAGACATATGGGGCTGGTAAACGAAAGCCACACTGCCTCCCCCAGAGGCTTTGGCAGGGCCGTATCTGCAATTCCCACTGCCAGCAATGAACTTTCACATGATGAAGTTTCAGGGGGCATTTATTGACATATAAATCAAAATGCAATTTATAAGAAGGAAAATCCCAGCTGGTTTCTATGGCAGGGTTATGAAACAATTTTTGCCTTGTGCATTACCTCTTACGTGATGCAAAATGATTTCATCTTCCACAGAAGAAGGCCGGGTTTTGTTGTTATTGCTGTTTTGTTTTAACTTCTGTTGGTGTTCCCTGTGGTTACCCTGTCCCTGGGAGTACTTTGAACACTCCTCACATGAGGATCATTCTGAAGTGAGCAATTTAAGTCATAGGAGTAACTAGAAAAAAATGAAGGGAAACAGATTTTATTGAGTGCCTACTGTTTACCAGACACTTTTATTTATTTATTTTCCCATTATAGCCATAGAATCTTTATTTTACCAGACATTTTTATAGCATCCCATTCTAACCCTCAAGACAATAGGTACTTGTTATTTCAAAGGCCTTAGTGTCAACCATATGACTTCCTTTCTGTCCATGAGGATGTGTTATCCAGGGTCTTGCACTTACAAGCCTCCAACAAACTCATTATCTTTACAGTTTCTGTGGGTCAGGATTCTGGACACATTTCAGTAAGATCTTTTCTTGGAGACTCTTAATGGTGAAATCAACTGTTGGCTCAGACTATGGTCTCATCTGAAGCTCAAATGGGGAAAGATCTGCTTCTTAGCTGTTATGGTCAGATAGAGAATGTCCCTTGAAGAGCTCAGGGTTACCATTAAGTCATGAGGATGGTAATCTCATCAGTAGATAAATTCATTGCAATGGACTTACTGGGTCATAATCTGAGTGGGTGGAGTGTGACTAGAAAAAGTGGATCTCTGGGAATGGGGCCGTAGGGACTGTGTTGTGTCTTCGAATCCTCTTGTGTTGATGCTCTCTTTTGCTTTCAGCCTCCATGATGTAAAAGCAGAGATGTAAGAGCCTCCATGGTGTAAGAGCAGAGTATCTAGGGAACAACTAGCAGTCTGTTTTAGGTCTCCTTGACAGAACAGTGTCACGTGATCCCCCTAGCTGCAAGGGAGTCTGGTAGACTGAGAGTTTGTTGTTGCTTTTCTCCCTCTCTCCACTTCCTGCCACCACGGCCTGAGCTTCAGACCCTGACCTCCCATGGACTGAACCCAGAATCTCCAAGAAACTGCGAACAAATAAATCTTCCTCCCTCTCAGATGTGTTGCCAACTGTTTTGGATTAGATAGCGGTGATAATATTGACGGAGACACCAGCTCACGTGGTCATTGGTGGTGGTTTGTTTCTAGTGGAATGTAGAACTGAGGACCTCAGTGTCTTGTTATCTGTTGGCCGAAGACCCTCGGTTCCTTAAGATGGGGACCTCTCAGCATAATACTTACTTCTTTCAAACCCAGGGGAAAGTCTTTAAGAAGCTAGATACAGAGGCTTAGGTAATGCTGGCTTTGAGGTGGCACTGTTACACCACCCTTATTATATTTATCGGTTAGATCCTGCGGGGATCCTGCCTACACTCACAGAAGTGGGGCAGCACAAGGTGGGGACTGCAGGGCCTGCCATGAGAGGTTAGGACACTTGCGGTCTCTCAGACAGTTGGCTGAGGAACTGCATGGCCAGGCAAAGACCCCGCTTTTACCTTTGATCATCAGTTCACTCCACAGCCCATAGCATCCAAAGCCAGCTTGCACCAGAGCAGATTGACTCTGGTGGCCTTACCTGGATCATCTGTTCATCTCTGAAGCATCCGTGGCTCCTGAGCACCAAATTATTAAAACAGGGAGGAGAATCTAGGTAGTTCCTCAGATGACTGGTATACCATCACCCCAAATGGAGAAGTAATTCCGTATGTTGGAAGCAGGGCTCCATGGGCTGCCATTCCCTGTTGGAGCTCAGGTGGTCCTGATCCATCATGGCTTCTGGGAAAAACTCACATGGCTGCTCCAGGTAAAAGCCACCGCAGGCCTCTCTCTCTGAGTTGCTTCTTTACAGAGGAGGTTTGCGTCATCTGGATTGCTTAAAAGGGTCTTGCTGCTCTGTTTATTTTTCCCACCTGCACATATTGTCATCAGTTTAATGCTTCAAACTCTTTCAACTCTTGAGTTCTCAATAAACCTTGTGTTTGTTAATTCCTACATGCCCGTCACGTGTAGTTGTTTGTGGTGTACACTGCATAAGGGCTGCCCGGCTGCAAGGGCGAGTGGGTTATACAGAAAGTCAGCACAATGAGATCTCATTCCCAGTAGAAGTGAACGTACTGAACACCTCCCCTTCGTTTCGTTTTGTTTAGTTTTATTTTGCTTCTCGAGCCTCTTCCCTTACCCTCCAACCTTCATGCCACTCGTTAAGCCAAGGAGGGCTGTTTCGACCTGGAGAAAGATTCACCTTTTTTTTTTTTTTTTTCACTTCACACGCATAAGCCCATGCAAGCTTGCAGCCACCCCAGCGACAATTTTCAGGATGAAGCCTTCCGTGGGATCAGGGTGGTGACATCACCTGCCAAAGCTGATATCAGGAGCAAACAACTCACAGTTTTAAACACCAGCCAGCAGCTACCTGATCTCAGTAGGAATTCTGTTTCCAGCATGCTTTGCCTAAATTTCTAAGTCCATATGCAGAATCATTTAGCTTTAGAATGTGCAGCTCTGGCTGTCAGGTGCCTTTAAATAAACCTTAAAACCGGCAGCCAAGATTGGACTTGATGCTGATTTTCAAACAAAGGCTGTGCTCGGGGAGCGAATATTGAAAAGCCGCATTAAAAAATATGCCATCAACACCAGCTGTGGTCCAGTGAAAATGCAACCAATTACAGGTGTTTATATAGAGATCACACACACACACACACACACACACACACACACACACACACACACACACATGCAGAGTTTGGAAAATGCACAGTTCTGGTTCTCAAGGGAAGTCCCCTGGAGTGTCTGCCCTGAAACAAAGTTCTTAACAAAAATGCAGATTCTTGGTTCCCATTCCAGACCTACTGAATCTAAATGTGTTAGGGGGAAAAAGGCCCAAGAATCTAATTCTAGTGAGTTCACAAGGTGGCTTTCATGGTCAGCGCCATCAGAGTCCACTGCTGTGAGAGGCAGGCAGTATTCCAAGGGTATCTGGAATACTGAGCTGCATTACCCTTAACCTACAGGCCAGGATAAATGCTTTATCGGTCGTCAGGAGAAGACTCTGGAGAGACACACACCCGAATAAGCCTTTTTGCTTCTCATGGTCCTCTAGACACTTGATAAGCATGACTTCACACAGGCCATTCCTCCCACTTCTCTGACAGCTGCAAATGACTTCAGCAGGAACCTTTAAGTCCATCATGTGTCAAAACTCAAGGGAACATGTGAAAATGACACCTGCCCTGGACCCAGGTTTGAAATCAGTTGGTGTATCAGTCTGATACATTTGACCATAACATAGAAAACGAAATAGAAGGTCAGACTATGTATGAGCACAGTCTCCTACAGCCACAAGAAGTCTGAAGGGAAGTGGTTCCAGGATTCGCTCAGGGTTCTCTAATTCTCTTAGCATTTGCCCATTCTCCACTACATGGTGATGAGCTGGCTACAGTAGCACCAAACCTCACGGTCTCACACCACTCCTTTCAAAAAGTAGGAAGAAGAGGGTAAGGGAGCCATTGTAGCAAGAGATCTCCCTTGAGTCCTTATATCTCTTCTATCTAGGACTATATCTAGTCCTTATATCTAGGGAACAATTAGCAGTCTGTTTTATGTCTCCTTGACAGAACAGTGTCACATGATATCCCTAGCTGCAAGGGAGTCTGGAAAAATGAGGGTTTGTTGAAGAGAGATAATTGGTTTAAGGCCAACATGCTTTATCTTCTGAAGCAGATCCAAACAAAATGGGCTTTCTGCGAGTAATAATGAAAAGTGAATTCCATAGGCATACTAGAAGAATCTCTAGGTGGTTCTGATAAAAGGCCATTGAAGACAGAGACCACTGGTTTAAACGCCATGCCACTCTCAAAGCCGAGACCACTTTCAAGTTCTGCTAGATTTTATAACCTAGAAGTAACCCTTGTCTTCTTTTTTCTTTTTTCACCATTCCCCTACTACCATTGTCCACAGTCCTGGATACCTGTTAGATTCATTTTTATAAGAAGCCACTGATCTTAAGGTTCTACCCATGGGTGATTGAACTGGGATCTTTAGGGATGGAGTCTAGAGCATTCACTCTTGGTAAGTCCCAAAGGGATTTAAATGTATAGCCAGAACTGAAAGCTACAATCCTAAAAATGTTTTATCTCATCATTTAAGAAGTGAACAAGCTAGTTGGTAAAATTAGGTCACGTGGCTGCAACGAATATGTCCCAAACTTAATGGCTGATGCCCAAATATTTATTTCTTGTTCCTGCTGCTTGTCAAGGTGAGCAGGATGGTATCCTTGGCTGTGCTAATCACTCAGTGCCCGTAGGGACAGAGTCTTTATCGCCACACATTCTTCATGACAACCTTAGCTGCAGGAAAAGGAAGGCTGTCATGTGTGTGTGTGTGGGAACACTGTAAATCCAATTATCTCACTTCCACCATCAGTTCATTGGCCAGAGCCACCCCAGCATCAAGGAGACAGGTAGATAGAGTCTACCATGAGCCCGGAAGGTGGGAACCAGGAGACCGCTTTCATGACTAACACTAATGACTATAAAACAAAGCTCAAGAAATGTAAATATGCATCTTAGGACTCTCACAAGAATGTACTCACCTAACATTTACTGAATATGAAACATAAAGAAAATCAAGTCAGGCGCGCTTATGATAAAAATCTAATTGTGCAGAAATGTGGAAAGTAAAATCCGTATTCTTTCTTTTTTTTTTTTGCCATTTCCCCTGCCCTATTATCTGATTTTTTTCTATCTATGATTAGAACGTCTCTTAGTGGTTGGTGTGTATCCTGTCAGAATATTCTATGTATATAAAAGTGTACCCCTCACGCACTTAGTTTTCTCTTTACCCCCAATACAGGATTATCTACAAGTGCTCCAAGAGGCAGGCAATTCTTCTGTGTACCCACACAAACTGTCTTAACAAGGGAGCTCCCCCAGGACAGACCCATGTGGGGTAGTTGATAGTTAAATAGTTTCTCCTGAGTGTGGCTGAGAACCAGAGTCTTAGTACCAGAAGTGTTCATGAGAAAGAGTCCCCCCATCACCCTCTCAATGATTCGTTGTGTGTGTGTGTGTGTGTGTGTGTGTGTGTGTGTGTGTGTGTGGTACTGAGGATGGAATCCAGGGTCTTTTCTACCTCTGGGCTATACTCCCAGACCTATTTTTTATACTCTGTGTGGAAACAGGGTCTCACTAAATTGCTGAGAGCCTCACTAAGTAGCTGAAGTTGGCTTTAAACCTGTTCAATCCTCCTGTCTCAACCTACCAAGTGCTGGGATTACAAGCGTGCGCCACCATGCCTGACTCTCAAGTATTAATACTAATTAGAATTAATTTAAGTAACAAAAGGAGCATATGAGATTGTCTTGAAACAATTAGGATGCCAATTCCACTAACAGTATGTGTATCTTATAGGCAGTGGTACATGAGAAGGTCCCCAGATAAGTGTATGGAAGGGAGGAAGAAAGGAAGGAAGGAAGGAAGGAAGGAAGGAAGGACGGACAGACGGACCAGGACTTACTCAAGAGAGCAGAATAAATGTGAATGCTTGCTAGTGTGAGTTGTATGATTGTAAATTTTCCCACAGTGTGAAGATTTAGCAAGACAGAAGGAGATGGGTCATGAATTTGGCCTTAAATGACAGGTTTCACTCTATGTGTGAGGATCCATCATAGTATGGTGACATCTCTGGTATTGTAGAGAAAGTGGCTAGTTTCTAGCAGAGGCTAGTTAACAGGAGGGTAAAAGGGAAAACAACATAATCTTATATGTAGAAACAGGTACAGAGGGATTATGCTCACTGGCCACTTCAATGCATATAAAATGTTTCCTTCTTCTCTCTTAGGAGTCTGGGTAGAGGGGTGGCTGGAAACAGAAAGCTTCTGTTTTGGCAAGAAATCTACACTGAAGAGAATATTCTCAAAAAGAAAGTGAAAACTGTGTTTATTGATTTTGATGCTGTTTTCTCTTGTATTGACTAGGCTAATCATTTAAAGTCAATACTTTATCCTGATCTGTATCTGTAGGCAAACAAAATATATTAAGATGGTATCATTGTTTTGATTATCCCATGCCCTACATTTTATAGTAGGGGCTCAGGGAAGGAATGTATGGCCTACACTTAAGAAAAATGATTTTTGCTTCACTCACTGGATAAATGGCTTTAGATTAGTTATTTAATCTCTCTGTGCTTCTGAATGCTCTTCAGCAAAAAGAATAAGAGTGATAGAACCCATTTTATTGGGTTGCTGAGATGAACATGTGAGATGTGACTTATTAAGTGCTCACACAGTATCCTCAGTATACACTAATGTTTACTGATTCTTAGAAAATCTCACCATTGATAAATAAATCTAATAAGAACCACTAATTCATAAATTTATTTCATGTCTGTGCCTGGCATTGATATTAGTTACTGCTTATATCTACTTTCTAAAAAAAATCACATACTTGGAAACACTTTTTAACCTAAGCTATAAATGGGAACAGGTTCTTCCAGTTCTCTCAATAAGATCCTTGAGTCAGATTCATTCTCAGAAGGTGCTGCCTAAAATCTCTTGCGTTCGCTTGTTTATTCCACTAATATAAGTCAGTCTTTGCGAGATGTAGAGATCAAAGAAGTAGCCCCTTCTCCCACAGCACATACTCTAATGGCACAGGGAGAAGAGAAAATAATGGGGGTGACTGGTGAGACCAGGGGAATAGATAGGAATCTTCAGGATCCCGGAGGAGATGTGTCTACCTCATCTGACCTGGAGATCAAGAAAGCAAGCTATGGCACTTAAATAGATCCTAAAGAGAGAGAGAATATCCCAAGCAACAGGAGGAGAAGGAATAGAAAAGCCATCCATTTGAAGAGTGCCCCAGGCCAGTAGTTTCAGCATTTCAGGAAAGGTGTGTTTTGGTGAAGACAACAGAGAGTAGTTAGGGAGGGAAGTCAACAGGGGTCATACACAGACCAAGAAACCTATTTGGGAAATCTAATCTCAAAGGCAATGGAAAGCCACTGGAGACTAGCAGGAAAGGGGCCATAACACTGGTGGTTTGGAAATATCCCATGGGCTGCCTTGGGGAAAGTGGGTTGGAGGCCATAGGACTAATTGAGAGACTTGTTTAGAAAACTGATATGGATATTGAGGATGAATCTAAGGTCACGGCAGGAAACAAATATGTTTACAGGGCATAAGCAACAGGGAGAGGGGACTGTAGACGAGGAGGCTGGATGCAAGAATGACCTCGGTTCACTGAGCAGGTGGTGAATGGGCCCATTCTGTGGGGCAGAGAGTGTGTATGTGGAAGAGATGTTGAACTATTAACTGGCTCTTCTTAAACTCCAGGTGTGTAACCTGGAGAGGCCACACACTTCTTCAGGTCGAGTTCCAGAGCTCTGTTGGTCTTGCAAGTTGTCCTTACTGAAGCCTGAACTAACACAAAAATTATTCCAGGAAACAAGTTGGGCAAATTCTCCCAAGGGCATTGAAGAGAGCCCATTTTCTACACTATCTTCAAACTCAATACACAGAATTTATTTGTTACCTGCTTTGTGTCATTTTTTTTTAAAGTCTATTTATTTGGGCCAGGTAAATGTGGTTTCTGCCTTCATTGAATTTGCATTCTAGTTTAGAGATCTGGTATCTTCCTTTTTAGTGCTAAATCCATTTGTCCTCCTGAATAAGAAAATGAATGTATCGGTCTGTTACTGCAGTATAACAAATGCCCTAAAAGCCTGGTGGCTTAAAATAGCAACCATTTAGGTAGCTTTAAATTCTTCCATTGGCAGTTTAGATTGGGCTCAGCCAGAGGGTTCTTCTGTTCTTGGCTGGGCACATTCTTCCATTTAAGCTCAGCTACAGGTTGGGTAGGTGGCCAACCTGATCCTGGCTGGATGCACAAATGTCTGAGGGCCTCCGCAGGGTGACTGTTCTGAACTGACTCTGGTCCACACGTCCCTCATCCTCCTTCGGGCTTGCCCATGCTCACGGATGGTTCCCCAGAGGGAATAGAAGTGTGCTTGGTCTCTGAGAGCCCAGGCCTGGAGGTGACATGAAATTACTTCTGTCACGTTATCTCTTGGGCAAGTCCACATTCAAGAAGTGAGGGTATGGACATCATCCCTTGACAGGATCTCCTTGTGAAGGCCAGCATAGAGAAAGGACTTAGGTAATTTGAGCAATATACCCCAAGGACTCACCAACTCCTATTCTTACCAGATGTAAAAGCAATCACAAAAGAGAGATTAAATGAATGATTAAATGAACAGATGATGACTGTGGACCTGTTTCGTATCTTTTCAAACCAAACAGCAATCTTGTGGAGACCTGCCCTTTCTCACAAGGGAACTCGCTGTGTCCCTTTGGGCTGTTGGGTTGATCCAGTTTTTCTATTTTAGCTTTCTGGCTGTGGCTGTCCTCTCCTTTTTGTCCCCCCAGGATGACAGCACAGGATTCTCTGCACAGATGTCAGAGAAATGAAATGTCAGCGGAGTTCACTGTGACCCTGGAGGCTGCGGCGCTCCCACCCCCTGCTCACATTTGCCTTCGGCAGGGCTGGTCTGCACTATTAATAAACCTCCCCCTCAGCACTTTCTCTCCAGGGAACAGGATCGAATAGGCTCCATCTATCTCCCAGCCTCTCTCTTGCCGGGCTGGAGAGGAGGTCTTCTGACGTGGTGATAAGAAATCTCACACATCACTGTCATGTGGGGGAAGCTGGGGTTTTCGTTTTCCTTAGGAAAGGTCAAGTCACTTCTTCTGCAGTGTTTGGAAAGAAAAGAACTAACATAATGTGCTTTCTAAATGCCAATGATCTTGACATCCTTGATAAAGAAAAGTCAATGTAGGAAGAGAACGGTCCGGGAGGAGAGCTGACTTCTAAGTGCTGGCGTGGGAAGGAAGACATTTTTAATAGCTCGTGTTGAAGGCTGTGGTTAATTCCATCCTTGGGGTAGGATAGTGCATTTATTTCTGCTTTAAAAAAATGTCTGTTTTGTTGAACTGGATATAAGCGATTGTAATAGTTCCCCTTCAAGAGGTTCAGGAGGCAGTCACACAGTGGCTCCACATACAAGTTGTTCTTCCCTTGAGAGAACATTGGACTGTTAGGACTACAGAGAGCAGGCTTTTCACACAGGCCAAAAGAAAGAGTGGAAGTTTGCAGAGAGACAGAGCACAGTTTAGAGAGTCCCTGGAAGAACCAGGCTGGCCAGAACTGCAGGACAGGGCTGTCACTAGGGTGTGCAGCTCCCAGGACAAATATTGACCATACATTGTGAGCCAGCCTAAAGCATCATGTCAGCGCCCTTCTGTGGACCAATAGCACATGCTATAACTCTGGAAACACCAGCTCACTCACTAGCGGGAAGTGTCCGATTTCAAGGTCACAAGGTCCAGGAGAGCTCTGAGATTTGGGACATCTGGTAGACCTGAAACCTGGTATAAAGGGTCAGAAAAAAATCCCTGCAGGAAGGAGCAAGGACTAGAATTTATATGGTTACTTGTTAGGTTTAGAGTGTCCTGCCTAGCTGGCATTTCTAGGCCCAGCAGATTCCAAGCTCTAAAGAGAAGACTTAGAATGTTTACAGAAAGGCAAAAAAGAATTCCAAAGTATAAATTCCCAGACGTGTGAGGCCTTGATACATAAGATTTAAACAGGTGGGGGAAAGTCTCTCTCTTTCCACCTCTGTCTCTGTTACATACTTTCTGGTCCTCAACTCTGCTATTTTATCCTTTTCTGTTTCTTCCCATCTGTTTGCAAACTGGCTGGCCTGAAGGGGACACCCCCTTTCTTCTACAGCAGTCTTGGCTGCCCAGCTTACACCACTGAGGACACGGCACATGCTGACCAGTATCTATCAATCCTAGATCCAATCAGATGGGAGGGACAATCCAATTGGCCAATATGTGACCAGTTGCACAGGTCAGGCCCAATCTTCAGTGGCGAGGGAGAGCTGCAGAGTTGTACTAGGTTGTGCTACAGGAACAGAACAACCTAGTACAATACCACTTGTGGTAGTCAAAGTGGGGGGATGGGTGGGAAAAGAGCTGTCAGGGGGAAGCCAGGGCCTTAGCCTGGATGTTTGGACATCCAAAGTCTGTATTGAGAGTAGTCATGCTGCAAGAGGACTCTGCCCTACCTGAGGGGCTGGCAGGACAATGAGATGCTGGTCATGGCAGCCAGGTCTAGTGAAGGGACATTAACACAGTGGGCTGCAGATATTCTGTGGTTTTTCCTTGTGATTCAGTTGGGATGCAGGCCCCAGAGGAAGTGAGGGCATTTTGCCTTCAGACAAGCTTACCAGAGGAGGAGGCTACCTGTCTGGACACCCAGGAGCTGAGTATATGCATATTCATTAAAAAAAAAAAAACGGGAAATCACACTGTTGGGTGGAAGCAAGTTGACTGAGTTATTTGCACCTCTCGTTTCCTCTCCCTTCTGTCCAGGCCCATGTAGGCACCTCCTTGCAGACTGCAGCCGGGCAGGTCTTGGGGCCATCTGGAAGGGAGCATCCAGGTGCTGTCATTACCACCGACTCCCATCTTAGTGGTTTTAACTTGCATCTCTCTAGGACACCTGTCCTTCAGCCAAAGATGTGCTGGTGCAGTACAGAGCAGGACCCAGGACCACCTGAGGAATGGCTGAGTCAGCTGGGGGAGGTGGGAGAGCCTGGCAGGTGGATGACAGTGGACGCTAATCATCGGAAGGGCTGTCATGTGGAAGAGGTGGCAGAATTGGGAGTAGAGTAGCGTGGTTGCAAGAAAAAAGATTGAGCCTGATACAAGAAATATTTTCCACAGCGAAGCTCTCTTACCCGTGGGAGTTGAGAACATCATAAGGTGACAAGTTCCCTGACACCTGTAAGTATGGCATCCGAATGTCACAGGATCAGTAACTCCATTTGTCCTGCAACTGCAAAAATACCAAATTGTTCACTGATATAGAACATAAAACAACTACAACAACAAAACACCCCTGAGTGTGCTGGTATAACCCTCCAAATAGTCAAGCTCGTTCCTGACATCTTTAGCTGACTACACTCCGGCAGACCAGCTCAGAAAGCCTGGCTTTTTCCTTCAATTTTCTTTTTCTTCTGCGTTATCCTCACACATTTCTTCATCTGCTTTAAATGTCCTGGGCCAGTTTGGATGAGGTCACCAGGGTACCATCACTAGGAGAAAAGAAAACAAAGCAAAATCCATGTTCAACAGTCGTTTAGGACCAGAGGCAGTGGCGTGCACACACACCTATTCCAGCAACTCAGGTCAGGATGCATCTGGGTTGTCAGAGCCAGATTTAAGCAGACGTCGTACGGTTACCTGCCATGGTTGATGGAATTGGATTCATGTAAATCTGCTCATTCCATTCCGTTACCCATCCTGCCACACAGATCCAGAGGGGAGGAGAAAGAGGAGGAAAAATGGTGAATAAAATTTTCTGATGATGTCTCATTTCCACAATGTCCAGTGGTTTTCTCCACCACTGCGATCCATGAGATTCCCCTTCATCCATCCATCAACCTCCCTCTATCTGTCAGTCTAGGGAGGCTTCTGCCCCTGGCAACCATGTAATTCCTGATTCAGTTGTGGTGCATTAGGAGCCTGCATCCAAAATGTAAACAGGCTTGCCTTTCTGCCCTCCACATGACCTTGGGAATGGAAGGCTCTGTGGGTCAAATGCTGATAGGATGATGGAGCATAGCTTGAGGAAGGCCTCTGTGAGACACATGTCCCATCCACAGCCAGAAATGAGCCCAGGCTCTTTGCCCACATGGGCTGAGGCAGCCCCAGCACTTTGGGAGGCAAAGACTAGCAGCACAGATAAATTAGACCCCAATAGTGCTTGCTTGATGGAAGAACTCAGTTTAATGAGTCTTCAGTGCTCACAGTTCCACTTGGCGCCACCAGCAGACGTGACCTGTTGGGTGTGAATAATTCAGTATTTTGTAGGTTTTCTGACTTCTACTGGGAATGCAGCATTGTCAGAAACTGTTAACTTATCCTATGGAGCAGAACTGAGCGCAGGTTTGCCTCTGAACCAGAAAGCACATTAGAGAACCGTCAAAAGAGAATAGAAAATTCCTTCTCCCAGCTCACAGTGATATCCCCCCCCCCACCTAACCGGCACTCACACATCAGTGTGCAAATCTTCTATCCTAAAAGCTTCGAATCTCATCTGTGGAGATTTAGGTTCAAGAGAAATTTCTGAAAATGCCGTCCCATGCAAAGCAAGGAATTTTTAATGGAAAAGCCCTGCTCTGGTTGAATGTGCTGGCTGTCTCTGCCTGGAGGAATTGATGGGTAGGGAGAAATGAGAAACCCCTGACCACTCACAGCTCAAAGAACAGTTCCTTCCCTTCTCATTACCCATCGGTGTAATCCTGGGAAAGTCACTCCCTCACCAGGCAGCAAATCTTTGGCCTTGAATTGGAGGCCATAAATCCTTCTTTCAATTTTAATTGTACAAATGCGTGGGGTAGCATGCCATAAACCGATACACGTATGCAGTGTGTAAGGATCAAATTGAGGTACTTAACATTTCCCTCTCTTAACGCTTAAACATCCTAGCCATATGTTTATCGTACATATTTATGGAGCACTGTGTATGATAGCAATACATTTGATCTACTGATTCAATTGGCAATTTAACAAACATTTCCATCTCCTTATTACTTTGTATTGAAACCTTCCAGTTCTTCTCTACTAGTTATTTATTAAACGTATAATAGGTTATTATGAACTGTAGTTGCCCTGATGCGCCATAGAACACCAGAACTTACTGTTTTTCTATCTGTGTTCTTTTGGGAGAGTCCATATAACTGCTCTTCCCGCCCCCTCAACCTTCCTGCGCCTCTCATAATCACCATTATATATTCCAATCGACTTTTCTTGAACATCCACATATGACAGAAAACCAGCAGTGTTTTGCTTTCTGTGTCTGATTTTTTTTAACAATTTTTTATTGAACATAAGTAGTATCTGTGTCTGATTTATTTCACTTAATGGAATGACCTCTAGCTGCAAGTCATGAGATGCTATTTTCATGGCTGGATAATATTCCATTCCATATACTTACCACATTTCTTTATCCCTCATCCTTTGATGAACATCAAGTCTGATTCCATACCTTAGCTACTGTGAATAGTTACAGCAATAAACGTGGGCACGGAGTTGTCTCTTTGACTGACTAATTTTCTTTGGATAGAGACACAGAAGTGGGGCAGCTGGATCATGCGGTAGATCAATTTTTCATTCATTAAGGAGTCTCCTTACTTTTCTTCATAGTTTTTCTACTAATTTATGTTCCCACCAACAGTGTGCAAGGGTTCCTTTTTCTCTGCATCTTCACCAACATTTGTTGTTCTTTAAATTTGTGTGTGCGCACGCGCGCGTGTGTGTGTGTGTGTGTGTGTGGTAGAGATTAAACCTATGCTAGGAAAGTACTTTATCTCTGAGCTACATCTCCAGCCCCTTTATGTAATCTTATTTTAAAATGAGATTAGCCAGGCATGGTGGCCCACACTTGTAATCTGGTATTTGGGAGGCTGAGATAAGAGGATCATAGGTTTGCAGCCAGCCTCAGCTACTTAGTGAGGCCCTCTACAACTTAATGAGATTCTGTTTCATAATAAAGAATAAAAAAATAGAGCTGGTGGTGTAGTTCAGAGACAGAATGTCCCTAGATTCAAGCTCCAGTACTGCAAATAAAATAAAATAAAATAAAATAAAATGGGATCTGGCTAAGTTGCTCAAACTGGCCTTAAACTTATTATCCTCCTGCCTCAACTTCACAAGTAGCTTAAACGAGATGAGAGCTATTATTTGAATAATAGTCTTACTGGAGTAAGACAATAGTTCATTGTGCTTTTGAGTTGCCTTTACCTAACAGATAACAGAAGTTGAATGTTTTTTTAATAAATTTGATGGCCATTTGAATTTCTTCTTTTTAAAAATGTTTGAATTTCTTCTTTGCTCATTTCTGATTAATTTTGGAGGGTTATTGTTGGTATTGAGTTTCTGAAGTCATCCTAGAGTCTGAATTTTAATCATTCATCAGATAAATCATTTGCAAATATTTCTCCTATTCCTTTGGCTTTGGTCCCAGCCAGATTCAGGTGGTCAGTGAAGTCTCTGAAATACTTCATAAAATTCGCATGGGCACAGGAGAGGAAAGAGGCTCTATAGCTTTCCTCAGATTCTCAAAAGTGACCATGTTAAAATAAATAAATAAATAAAGCTGGATTCAGTGACATGCACCTATAATCCCAGTACTTGGGAACTTGAGACTGGAGGATTGCAGATTCAAGGACAGTCTCAGCAATTTACTGAGAACCTATTTCAAAAAAAAAAAAAAGGCTGGGTGTATATCTCAGAGTTAGAATGCCCCCTGAGTTTAATGCCCAGTACCATAAAAACCAACAGGGTGCCCATGAGCTCCAAATCTAGAGGGCTCCTAGGCCAAGCATCCTCTGAGTCTCATTTTAGGCTGTAAGTTTGTTGTTTAAATTGAATCTGGGCAGTTCTCTTTCTGTACCTGGATCACAGAAGATGGAGCGGAGGAGGGTGGTGAGGACTTGCACCTTTCAAGCATGGTGGATAAACTGGGGAGGCAGTGTGTGTGTGTGTGTGGGGGGCATTTATCAGGAGAGAGCAGGCACATTCTTTCATCACATGTTTATTCCGCAAACATTTCTTCATGTTTTCTAGTCCCTTTGCTCCACACTGCCCTCCCTGAGCTCACAATTTAAAGACAAACACTGGGAAGACAGTCACAAATAGCTGTGGTCACTAAGTATGGCCAGGGCTCTGAGGGTCACTCTGCAGTTTGTTAAGAAACTGTAGGAGAGGACCTTACATCATTCACTGCTACATCCCAGAGTCTACGAATTCAATCCACACTGCCACCACCCTAGTGCAAGCCTCACCTTCTTGCACCTGGACTCTAAAACCCCCTTCTCCTTGCTTGTCTCCTTGCCCAGTTCTGCAATGGGGAGAGTAGGGAGGAGGGGTGTGGACTGAGTAGGATCCGATCAGGTGCTACTCATAAAGATACAAAATCAAGCCACATAGTCCCTGTCCTGGAAGAAGCCTCGGGGAAGAAAGTGGAAGGAAGGATGCTTCAGAGATGCTCCAGGTACCTTCCCCAGGTGATAACTTTGAAGAGCAATGCTCACTCGGATTTGTAACTCATAGTATCAAGGGAAAATCCGCATCCTTCATTTATATTGCACCCAGGGTTGCACAGAACAGAACATAAAGAAGCCTGCACAATAATAGCTGAGGTTTTTGATCCTCAGACCACAACAAGATCTAAAACACTCTAAATAAAGCTGGCAAACCGATCCGAGCCCACAAGCAAGCAAATTAGAGGGCGATCACGCCCACTTATGTTTCAGAAGCACTCTTTGATTTATAAAGAACTGTCTTTAAATAGCATCTCTGGAGTGTTTACAGACCTGTAACTGATTGCTGGAGAGGCTGTGGGTAAGGAGGAAGGCCCGAAACACACGTTGTAGAATCTCTGGCCAGTTGGGGGCCATTCCGAGGAGTCTGTGGCTTGACCCAAGGCCATACACACAGAAGAATCTATCTATGCTGTAAAGATAGGCACTCTGCAATTGCTGAGCCACAGACTAGGGTCTGGTTTCTTATCTGAAAAAAAAAATGTGGCACATCAAGAGATTTGTATGCATGTGATGTAGTCAGTGTGTAATATATGCCAGCCATTATCAACCTCATCCCCTAAGCTCCAACATCAGCTGGTCATCCTGCAATCCATTTTATTTATGATACAATCTCAAGTTAGTACAGACCCCATTGTTTAAATTACTAGGACCCACTAGACTGTCCCCACTCAAGACAGTAGCCGTAAATCCCAGGTGTCCCCAGGCCTAGTCAATGGCTAACTTAAGGGTTCCTACGACCCCTATTCGGTTTCAGTAATTCATGGAATAACCCACATAGCTCACTGAAAATGTTATATGTACCCACTATGTGTGTGTGTGTGTGTGTGTGCGCACGTGCACTTGCGTGCGCTGGGAATTGAACCCAGGGGCATTTTTCCAGCCCATTTTTTTTTATTCTTTATTTTGAAACAGGGTCTCACTAAGTTTCAGAGGGTCTTACTATATAGCTGAGGCTGGCCGTGAACCCAGATCCTCCCGTCTCAGCCTCCCAAGTACGGGGATTACAAGCATGCCCCACCATGCCCAACAGTACCAATGACAGTTTTATAATAAAAACGACTTGGTAATAGATAAATAAAGAGACATGTAGGTCAAGGTCCAGGCTGGGGAGAGAGGCAGAAGGACTGCAGAACTTCGATGCCCTGTGCCACACAATCAGTGTGCACCTCTGTTATGGTTTGGATATAGTATGTACCCTGGAAGGGATCACGTACTGGCAATGCAAAAATATCCAGAGGTTAAAACAATTGAATCATGAGGGTTCTTATCTTATCAGTGGATTGGTGGCTTAGTAGGTTTATTGGGTAATGTAGGTAGGTATTATGAGGCTGGGGGAGGTAGGTGGCTGGGGTGTGGCCTTGGGTAGTAGATATGTCCCTCACTCTCTCCCTCTTTCTGCTTTCTGTTTCTGTCATGCCTTGAGCTTTGCACATGTGACCCAGCCTTATGTGGACTGAAATCTCTATTACTGTGAGAAAATAAACCTTTCTTGCCCTAAGCTGTAGTCATCAGATATCTTGGATCACAGCAGTGAGAATGTCAGTGGAAACGACCCCCTCTCAGTCTATCGTTGGGCTCATCAACCTAGAACTCTCCCAGTCCTAGTGTCCAAGAGTTTTAAAGAGAACTTCCATTAAATAGTCATGAATGATTGATGAGCTGGAATGGGACAATCTCTTCCCTAGATGAGTGATTCTAAAATAGCGTTCGTGACAGATGGCGGTCAGGCTTAGCAGGGTCCCCCATACTTGGTGGAGTTGATTCCCTCTCATCCTAAATGGATGCGTACCAAGACGACAGTGGGTGCCTGAGCCCTCAGATGGACCAAGCCTGTGTCTACTATGCTTTTTCTCTATGTATAAAGCTATGACATAGTTTAATTACAAATTAAGCACAGCAAGAGATTGACAACAATAATTAATAGTAATAGAATAATTATAACAATATGCTATGATAAATGTCATGTGAATATAATCCCTCCCTCCCTCTCAAAATATCTCATTATATTGTATACTGGGCAGAGGAATGATTTGTGGTCAGGGCAGGATGGAGCAGGACTGCTTGAGACTTCACGGTGCTTCTCTGAACAATGTCTACTTTAAAATGTATGATTGTTTATTTCTAGAATTTTTCATAAAATATTTTCAGACAGCAGGTGAGTGTGGGAAACACTGTTGGCAGCCACCACCCCAGGAAACACATGTCTTTCTGCAAAGTGCTGTGTTATTTTCTGCTTCACATAACCATCTCCAAAAGTTTCCATCCCCTTTCCCATGAAAGGTCATTTCCATTTTCCAACTGGGCCCACGGTGTCTTTCCATCAGTGGCGCTCTGCACCGCCACTCAAAGATAATCCTGTTTGCAACATTCACTCCCAGCATTACATCTCTTTTTTTTTCAATAATTGAATTTCCACAATTAAGTACAAAAGCCATAGTATTTATCCTATATTTATAAAAATGAGAAATTTTATGCCTTCTACATTCCCATAGCCTGCTTTTTAGAATTACAACGTTACGAGCATCTTTCCATGCCATTAAGCATCCCTCCACAGCATCCATTTTAATGCCTGCCTAGAATCTCAACATCTGGATATATCTTCATTTATTTGACAAATCTCTTGCTACTGGATGTTTAGGATATTTCCTGTTTTTCAGCACTGAAATAAATGCCCTCATAGCTCATCTGTTTCCATATTTGTTATCATTTCTTTAGGGTAAATCCCTAAGAGAGAATTTCTCCCCCCCCCAAAAAAAAAGTTCAGGTTTCTAAGCCATACTGGCGACTTCCCTTTTCTATAAGCCTGCGCATGTAGAGTGTTCTTTTTTTCACGTATCTGCATCTTATTTTTAAAACCAGTAGAAAGAAGCTGGACAGGGGACAACAGGAAGCTCTTGTGTAAAGCTCCTTCCTGTGGACTTGTGTGTTATGATTAATGCTCACGACCCATCGCCGTCTCTATTTTCTCTTATTTCATCAAATATGTACTCAAGGAGATTTTAAAGTAGATCGTGTACATGTACTTTTTGTGGCTTCGATGCATTCCTTTATTAGTTGCATTTTCTTACTCTCATGGAGGCTTGGTGCCCTGATGTGCTTTATAATTTTTAACTGAGAGCTCATCTGCAGTGGAAACTTTTCCTTTGGGATTCTCAGGGGGTAACACCAGGGAGGTTCATGGCGTAAGCTTGATGTTGACATTTCTCCCAGTGGATCCTTTACCACCTGTGATCTGGAGTGGTCGACTCACCCACATGCCTTGAGCCCCAGCTCTCTAGTGCTCTTGTCATGGACAGAAAGCCTCTCATGGTCCCCCCGCTTTGGGCTTTTATAGGTCTCTTTCAGTGAATGCGATTCTGCCCTCTGCGTGTTAGTATTATGGCTCTGCTGGCCTGTGAAGTGACATTTCATGAACTATTCGGCGTGTTTAATTTTTCTTCCTTTCTGTAACCTGGGATTCTCTTTCCTATTTTTATTTTTGTATTCAAGCTCTGGATTTGAGGCATTTGATGTGCTATTTTACCAAGCGTTCCTCTGTGTTCAGAGTGTGTGAGGGCTCTGATTTCAGCTCAGTTACTATAGTGGCTGGAAGTCTCCAAGCTGTTCCTATACCCTGAGGGGTCTGGCACTCTTTGATGGTGGCCAGAGGTAGAAGAGTATTCGGAGCAACCATTACTACAAGTGCCAGTCAATCAACTCTGGGGAATGCCTGAAATCGCCTGGATTCAAGAACACTTGGGCTATTTGCAAGACTTACAGTTATGTTATTGGGAGGGGAGAGAAAATGAGCATCCCTTCTCAAGCACAGCTCTATAAACAAAAGCAATTAAATAGCTACCCAGAGTTGAGCACCAGGCATCGCACATTGCATAGATTAACACATTTATTCATCACAGAAATCCCGTGATATAGAAACTGTGGTTATCCTCACCTTACAAACGAAGAGACTAAGCCACAGATGGAGAAACCAGCTCGGGAAGAGTCGGGGAAGAGAGGAGCTCGGCTAGTCTGGGGAAAGCCCATCCAGATCGTTACTTCAGAGAACCACTTAGCCGCAGGTCAGCTGATGCTCGGAAAACCCACATCCCTTGCACAGATCTACGAACACTTTAGACCCAGGCAAATCAGAGTGGAGAATCAAATTCCTCTGGTATTAGAGAAAGAACGACCTTCCTCTGTCAGTGCTTGGGAACACAGAAAGCTGCATCCCCGAGAGAGAGGAGACCACGAGACGGGGCCCATACATTATGCAAGAGGCTGTGTGCTCCCCAGCTTAATTCTATTTTGTTAAGTAATGGTGGAATAAAAATTCAGGATGATGGAAGATGAGATTTTCAGCTCTATTTGATCAAATGCCTATCGCGGTCGCTTCAAGCTAAATGGGTCGCTTCATAAACAGATAAATAAATCAGACCTCAATGGGAAAGGAGAAGTCATGGCTGGGGAGCAAAACGAATCAGAAATCATTGCAGGCTGTGCTCATTTGGGGCATCCTTAACGGAGAAGCCGCATCCAGGCTGCAGAGCGAGCCCGGCAGTGACTGCGGAGGATTATTATGGAGCAGGGATCCATCTTACCCGGGAGCCCCACCTGCCTAAGCCAGGATGTCCCATAGACTGCGCAAGGCCCAAGATGGCTCCTCCACCATTAATACTCCATTTGTGGAATTAAGTGGGCTATGTAAGAGATAATTTATGAGGAGTCATTAACCTAATGATATTGGTTCTCCGTAAACTGCTTAGTCTGTCTCAGGGAAAATGGATTTCATAAATCTCGACAGAAAATTTTGTATGATTCACAGAAGGCCTGACAGCAGGACGGGGCTTGGTCACGAGGCAGAGAAACAGTGCACTGTAGGCTTGATTGAAGGGCTTTCAACATCACCCCTTCATTTTCTTTTACCCGCCAACTCGGTCATTCCAATTGATGCGGAAAATGCCTGGGTTCTGAAAATGTAGTCATTCCTCGGTATCCATGAGAGGCTGGCTCCAGGCCCCTCAGTAGATACCTTATCTCCACAGGTGCCTAAGTCCCTTATATAAAATTATATTGTATTTGCATATAAGCTACACACCTCCTGCTATATACTTTTAAGTCATCTACTTAAGATGCCTAACACAATGTAGATACCATGTAAATAGTTGTTATATTGTTTAGGGAATAATGACTCCCCCCAAAGTCTGTATATATTCAGCAGAGATACAACTTTGGTGAGGAAAGGGATATTTTCTATCTATAATAGGTTGAATCTTCAGGTGTGGGACTTGCAAGTGGAAGGCTGCTTGGATTTGTGAACTGCTTAACTATAGGTTTTGATTCTGCAAGCTAGCCTCAAGTTTAAGGTTTTATTTATTTATTTATTTATTTATTTATTTATGTAGGTGGTACTGGGGTTCCTGGAAGCCCTTCTACCTCCGGGCTACACTCCCAGACCTATTTTTATATTTTTTATTTGGAAACAGGGTCTCTTAAGCCAGCAAGGCTGGCTCCGGACCAGCGCGATCCTCCTGTCTCCGCCTCCCAAGACGGGGGATTATAAGCGTGCGCCACTACACCCGGCTATTAAGACATCTTTAAACTTGTAGTTTTCCCTTGAAAGCAGACTAAATCCTGGTATACAAATCATGTGGCCCTGAACAAATTTTCTTAACCTCTCTGAGCCTTACTCAGTTAACCTCATCAGCAAAATGGGTATAAATACGCCCTGCATGGTGGTGCACCCTTGTAATCCCAGCATTTGGGAGGCTGAGACAGGAGGATCGCGGTTTGTGGACAGCTACTTAGTGAGGCCCTTTGCAACTCAGCGAGACCCTGTTTCAAAAATAAAGAATAAAAAATGGGGCTGGGGGTATAGCTCGGAGGTCGAATGGCCCTGGGTTCCATCCCAGTGCTGAAAAGGAAATAAGTATAAATATCCTGACCTTTCAGAAGTATCCTGAAGGATGCAAGGACACCATGAAATGTTTTTCTGCTGCCTCGGGAATGTTTGGCCGTACGCTTGAAAGGCAGACCTCAGTTCCCAGGCTGTAGCTGCTGACAGCAGGTCCTGGGATGGGGCCAGAAAACATGACTTATACTCAAGTCCCCCAGGTGATATGAACCCAACCAGTTAAGGGAGTTTGGGGTCAGAATTGGTCCTTTCTTCTCTGTGTGCATTCAAAACCAGGGTGAATGTTCAGACATGATTTTCCTGCAAGGCGCTCGCCCTCGCTACTGTGTCTACCTCGCTACTGTGTCTACCTGCCCCAGGCCACCCTGATGTAAATACCCTTGCCTTCCATTCTCCAGGGAGAGAGAAAAGATTGACCTGGTGCGCACCCCAGCAACCACTGGCTGCCCCAGAGCATCGGAATGACTTACTCTGAACTTCTGTTTAAAATGGGGCAGCATGTGTCTTGCCTTGAGTCTCAGAAGAAGAGAGCAATGGAATGGAGACTGCAGAGGACATGCAGGCCTCCTGATCCTTTAGTACAAACATTACTAAAGCTAAGAGAACACCTCCATGAATCGCTGACCATGAGTCTACCACCTGGAATCCACCATTAGCATTTAAAAAAAAATTTTTTTTTGGTGGTGATGGTACTGGGGATGGAACGCAGGGGCATTCTGTCTCTGAGCCCCAGCCCCAGCCCTATTTTATTTTTAACTTGAAACAGGGTCTGGCTAGGATGATGAGAGTGTCACTGCTGAACATGTCCTCGAACCTGTGTTCCTCCTGTCTCTGCCTCCCAAGTACTGGAATTACAAGCGTATGCCACCACACCTGGCCTCCACTGTTAGCATGATACTGTACAGCTGGCCCTTCATATTCAGGGGCTACATACAAGGACTCAACCATGGGCTAAAGAGGTTTAGTTTTTAAATTGCATGTGTAGAGCCGGGTGTGGCGGTACATGCTTGTAATCTCAGTACTTGGGGGACTGAGACAGGAGGATCTGGGTTTGAAGCCAGCCTCGGCTACTTAGTGAGGCCCTCTGAAACTTAGTGAGACCCTGTTTCAAAAATAAAGAATAAAAATTCAGGCTGGGGGTATATAGCTTGGAAGTTAAATGCCCCTGTGTTCAAACCCCAGTACCACACACACACACACACACACACACACACACACACTGCATATGTAGCTGGGTATGGTAGTGCATGCTTATGACCCTAGTACTTGGGAGGCTGAAACAGGAGGATCTCAGGTTTGTGGTCAACCTCAGTAACTTAGTGAGGCCCTGTGCAACTTAGTGAGACCCTATTTCAAAATAAAAAGTGTAATATTGCTAGAGGTGTAGCTCAGAGGTAGAATACACCTGGGTTCCGTCCCTAGTACCACACACACAAACAAAAAGCGTGTATACTGAACATGTAAAGACGTTTTTCTTGTCAGTGTTGCTTAAAAATGCAGTAAAAGAACTGTTTATGTAGCATGTGCATCGTAGACAATCTTCGAGGCAGTTTAGAGACTATGTAAAGTAGATGGCAGGCCGGGCACCTTGGCGCATGCCTATAATCCCAGTACTGGGGAATCTGAGATCAGAGGATTGCAGGTTGGGGGCCAGACTCAGCAACTTAGCAAGACCCTGTTTCAAAAATAACAAGTAAAAAGGACTTGGGAGTGTAGTCCAGAGGTAGAATGCCACTGGTTCAATCTCTAGTATCCCTCCCACCCAGAGGAAAAGCATACAGGAAGATGTGCTTGGGTTAAATGCAAATACTATGCCATTTTATAGAAAGAGACCTGAGCATCCACAGACTTGTGTTTATGGGAATCCTGGAATCATCCCCCAGGGGAGTCAAGGTACTCCTGTATCTGCTCTAGCGTGTCTCTGCATCTGTGATGCCTTCCAAAGTGACTTTCTGACATTAGGACCAAACACGTCAGCATTTATTCAAAACTTCATAACCATTCCTGCCAGAGAAACTGCAGGGGGCGCAGCAAGTGGGATTTCGATGAACACAAAAACCCTGTGAGAGACGCGGAAGCCCACAGCCAACCTTCTCATATGAGCAAATCCCCCAAGACTTCTCTTGCTCTGCGTGAGAACCCCATTGCTGGGTCCAGGGTGCTGGTGTTATGGACCAGAAGCCACGGCTTCGCTGGGATGAAGACGCTCACCCCAGGACATCTATCAGTTCATGGAGGATTCCTTAAGCCAAAACTCTGGGGCTCTTACACAGTCTCATTTGATAATTTCATAAATGTGATGTACCTTTGTCCAGAAAAAAAAATGTGCACATGGAATCTGTAACTCCATCTATGTTCCCCAAGGACACAGTGGACTGAAGCTGAACCTTCAGCCGTGTGGCTTCTTCATGCTGCCGAGGACAGAGGAAGGCCCTAATCCCCAAACCTCTCACACTGTCCAGACGCATTGCACTGCCTCGCTGCAGAGACCACAAGAAGAGAGATGGAAATGATAGAGAGGGAGAGGGAAAATAGAGAGAAAGAAAGGGGAGGGATGAAAGGAGGGAGGGAATGAGAGAGAGACCTTCCAGCAAAGCTCCAGGCTGGCAAGGAAAAGCAGAGCTCACTTTGCAAGTGGCCAGCCCTGCCCCTGGCCACTTTCTGAGCTCTCCCATCCCCACCAGCTTCCTGCAGATGCCAAAGAAAATAGACTCCAATGAGCAAGCATTTGGAGCTTAGAAGATGGGGAGGCCATGCTGTCCCCAGCCGCTGAGGCTCAAGAAACAGAGTGCCGTAAACTTGACTCCTTTCTCCCTCCCAGGCCCCCTCCCATGCTCCACCCTGGGTCTGGAGGTTCCCAGGGTGAGCTCACTTCTGGGTGGGAGAGGCAGTGACTGGACCCTTGGGGAAGCTCTTCTACAGGGCAGGGGCTGGGCAGGGCAGGGGGCTCCTGGCAGCCCTGAGGGGGCTCAAGGGAGAGCAGTCCATGATCCCAGAGTAGATCCAGGTTCCCAAATCCAGAAGGGCAAGGGAGGTCCAAGGGCCCAATAGCAAAACAACAACAAAATCTCTAGTTTGAGCTTATCTGCCTACTTAACCTTCAGAGCGTGCAGAGGCAGGAGAAAGAATAGAATTAGGGAGACAGTGGCTACATGAGTGAACCAGGGAATGTTATGAAATTCAGGAGGAACTGCAGGTGGGGAGCTCTGCCCTCCCTCCAGCCATCCACCGGGCTCTCATCCACCCACCGGTTCAAAGGCTGGTAGTGATATTCAGAAATCTCCTTGCTCATTTTACTCTGAGGGATCTGAGGGCCCTAAAAGAGCAGGGAGTTTTAGAATTTCACTGTAAGTCTTTTGATGGTAGTTGGCCTTGTAAGTCATGTTCATGAGTTATCATGATGAAAATAAAAATTAGATGTATGTTTAGAAGTCTGAACGGCTACGTGCATTACCTACCTAAAACTTAATCAAAACATCCCGTCTTACTCTTGAGTCTTTATTATTGTTATTTCTCAAAAATTATTTTACTTGTTTACTGTCCTGTCTCCAGTATGGATGTGTGTCTGTATTTATCATCCACCTGGCCCCACTGCCTGTCTATCTTCTTCTCGTCTATACATTCATATCTATTTGCTTATTCATCCATATCTGTCTATCTCTCTATAAAGTGATACATTTACTGGAGCCTCTTAGAGAACATCAAACTCAATTTTGCCATCATCGACCCTTCAAAAAACTCTCTTTCTCCATCCTTGCTGCGTTCTTTGATTCCTGCATGTTCCTGAGATTTTTTCATGAACCAGCAACTTTCTACTAACACCCAGCTACCTTGGGATCCTGCATTTCTTTTCCCTCCCCATTTCCTTCCAACTTCATTCTTTTTAATTTATAACAATCAGAAGCCAGGTGTGGTGGTACATGCCTGCAATCCCACTACTTGGGAGGCTGAGACAGGAAGATCATCGCAGGTTCAAGACCAGCCTCAGCAACTTAGTGAGACCCTCAGCTACCTAGCTAGACCCTGTTTCCAAACAACAACAACAACAACAACAAAAATATGAAAGGGGCTGGGGGTGTAGCTTGGAAGTAGAATGACCCTGGGTTCAATCTCAGTTGCCGAGATGAAGAAGAAGTAGGAAAAAGAGGAGGAGAGGGTGAGGGAGAGGGGGAGGAAGATCTCCCATCTTCTTTTATTTAGTTCTTTCTAAGCCAGCTGTGGTGGCACACACTTGTAATTTTATTACTTGAAAGGATGAGACAGGAAGATTGCAGATTCAAAGCCAGCCTCTACAACATAGCAGGGCCTTCCACAACTTAGTGAGACCTGTTTCCAAATAAGAAATAAAATTGAGCTGGGGGTTAGATGAGAGGTAAAATGCCTCTGGGTTTAATCCCCAGTGCCCCCACACACACACATGCACACACACACACACACACACACACACACACACACACACACACACACACAAATCAGTTCTTTCTATACCAAATTTTCATCATAAGACCTTGGAAAGAAAGAGGGTGAAAACAGAATTCTTCTTACTGGGCAGAGATGGGGTGACGAGCGGGCAACCCCAGCATTATCTTTGGCAGGTGGAGAAGAGTAAACAGGTGTAAATAATCCAATATTCAGTCCCCCCCCCTCACATCTTAAAAAGTTCTCTATTTTTGGACAAAGTGCCTTTCGGGAAACTGTGCCACCGGCAGCCCCCTCCCTGTATGAGCGTGTTCAGAATTCCCTCTTGACTGTGAAGGTCCTCGGGATGATGTATCTGAACCAGAGAAAGAATTCTGAAAAAATCCAGAGTCAGTTGCTCTTCCATGGTCTCTGGCTTCCCAAGAGGCAGGAAAAGCCAGATGTCTGCCCCCTTCTCGGAAGAGTCGGATCAGAAGCAATTTCCTGGTTCCGGTCTCTCAATGAGTGAAAATCAATCATTTCTCTTTGGCACCTGCCTTGGGAGGGAGGCGCGCCACAATCTTGTCTCTATTCAGAATCAATCTATCAAGGTATTGCGGTTCGGGGATGGAGGGCAGGCCTGGAGACGGACGTGCTCAGCAAGATCTGTGGAAGGTGAGTGCGTGTCCGGTGGCTGCCGGAAAGGGGGCATCAAGCAGGTTCATTCCCTTCTGTCTGGGGAAGGTTTGGAAAGTTTCCAGATGTGTTCCTGCTGGAAAATTCCCAGCCCTTTTCTTCCAGAGTTCAAACCACTCCTTCCCGGGCTAAGCCCTTCGGGTAGAGCCACAGCTGTGCACATCATGTGTGGTTAATCAGAAGGTTTCCTTTTCTGGACCAGTGGTTTCATGCACGAAGCTGGCAATCGAAGCCCTCCCTAGGATTGCTGGATTCTCGGAAGAGGTGGCTTCCATCCTGACATGGCCTTGTACGGGAGGCCAGGCTGACAAAGGCTGCTTCCCATCACAGCCTGAGAGCCAGAGGAGAGAAACAGAGAGAGAGGGTTCCTCAGCAGAATCTGGTTTGAACTCCTGGATGCGGGTGTCTGTGATTCCCAGATCACCCTAGGCTTCCTATTTGATGAGCCCCTAGATTGCAGTCTTGGTTAAAGCTGGTCTGTGCTGGGGCTCTGGCTCTTGCAACTCAGCACAAGCACGTCTGGTACAGTTCCAGTGCAGGAAGGACATTTGATGGGATCTGTCTGGCCCATCATCTCAGCCTCCATATATCCAGTGGCTAGAACTCAGGTCAGTCCAACTCAGTGTGGTTCCACTGACCCTGTTCAATTAGGTTCCATTCAATTAAGTGCGTGTAATTTGGTTTGATAAAACCTACTACACACTGGACGTTTTACTAGGTTCTATGGATGCAGAGATGAATGCCTATCTTTATTCTTCCTCTGTAGTGCTGGGGATTGAACCCAGGGGTGATCTAATCTTGAGCAACATACACCCCAAACCCTATTTTTTATTCTTAATTTTAAAACGCGGTCTCGCTAAGTTTCAGAGGGCCTCACTAAATAACTGAGGCTGGCCGCAAACCCGCAATCCTCCTGTCTCAGCCTTCCAAGTACCGGGATTATAGGCATGTGCCACCATACCCGGTTCCTATCTTTATTCTTAAGGCATTAAAGGTGACATATAAATAGTTGATAACCAATGTGATAAATGTTCTATGTACTAAATGAAGTGTGAGCAGGGAGAAAGTTGAATTCTCACAATTCTAATTTTTTCAATTTATCATTTTAAATTTCCTTCCTCCCTCCCTTCCTCCCTTCCTTCCTTCCTTCCTTTTTGTGGTACTGGGGATTGAACCCAAGGGCATTCTATTTCTGAGCTATACCTCCAAATGTTTTTACCCTTTATAATGAAATAGGATCTCACTAAGCTGCTGAGGCTGACCTCCAGCCTGTGACCCTCCCGGGTCATCTACCCAAGTACTGGGATCACAGGTGTGCGCCTCCATGCCTGGCGGTATTATTCTCTTTACCAAGATGGGAGCCAGTGTGGTTTTGTACTCAAGAGCAGGGCTCTGGGACTGGGCAGATGCAGCCCCTGTTGTTTCTTAACTGGGTAACTTTCAGTCTAGAGCCTTTACCTCTCTGAGCTTTACTCTCCTCACCTGTAAAATAGGAATAACAGAATCTGCATAGACTTGTTTGAAAAGACAATGGGAAGAGCCAATAGGCTAAGTGCCCAGCATGCAGTAACTGCTCAACAAATAGCCATCACCTCTACCTAGTCTTCTGCCTTCAAGCAGGAACTGTGGCTTGAAGCCACGTAGTAGGCAACATCCTTTTCTTAGTTTCAGAACGTGTTAGTGTGTGTCAACACAGGAAGGCAGGTGATGGACACTGTGTGGGGTTGGCCACTATTTCTCTGCAGAGCTCAGAGACAGTCATGTCATTCAGTCTCCCCCCAAAGACATGTGACACGGAGCAGGGTCAATAATTCAGTGCAAGCCAGGCGTGGTGGCGCACACTTGTAATCCCCGCGCTTGGGAGGCGGAGACAGGAGGATCATCACTCAGGTTCGAAGCCAGCCGCGCTGGCGTAAGAGACCCTGTTTCAAAAATATAAAATAGGTCTGGGAGTGTAGCCCGGAGGTAGAAGGGCTTCCAGGAACCCCAGTACCACTCAAAAAAAATAATAATAATTCAGTGCAAGCACCTCGCTTTATGAAAGCGAGCACCAAGCACCAAGGTGCTCATCCGTGGTCATCCATCGGGCTGATACAGAACCAGGCAGGACCCTGTTCAGCTGGATACTCATCTGCGTGTTCATTCTACCCCACTCCGCACTCCAGAGGTTTTCATGAAAGTTCATTTTATGCAGGGAACTGCGGGGAGACAGAGGTTGAAGTGGGGTGGACGGGCAGACTGCTTGAAAGTGCCGTGTGCCCTCTGCGCCTTCTCCAAGTGCCTTCCCCAAACCCCCGATCTCTGCTCTCTTTTTCTCTAGGGAAAGCTCCGCTGGAAGAGTCCTCTGTAGGGCACTGCTTAATTCCTGCTTCTTTCCAGTCCTGCCTCCTCCAGCCCAACCCTTATGCCAAGGGACAAAAACTCAAATTTTCACAGGGGCCAGGCTTGTAATAAAGAAGAGAACCAGCCACGATATAACTGGGCACGGTGGGGACTGTGGCAAACTGGAGGAACTGTCTGTCTAAACACAGCAGCTGGTACTCAGCCCATATGAACTCCGACTCCTAAGAAAAGCTAGACTTTGTGTGGCAACAGTTTTCAATTTTTAGGCAAAGCCAGAAATAAATATAGGTGTGTGTGTGTGTGTGTGTGTGTGTGTGTGTGTGTGTGTGTGTGTGATTTCCTGTTCAGACACACCTGTTAGGGGAATTATCAGCCTTCCACTTATAGATCCCCGGGTGACATCTCCTACCCATTATTGGCCAAAGCCTCAGAATAGATAAATCAGCTGAAGGGCAGATAGGGAACTTTGGACCCAGCCCGAGGACTTGGCGAGAAGTCAGCAGGAAAAAGAAGAGGGCCGCACAAAGTTGCTGAGTTTCTGAAATCCCTCCTGCTCTGTGGATTTTTTCCCCCTGCTATACCCAGGAGCCCTCCCCCAGGCTCCTGGGTGCTGACAGTCCAAGATGTGGAATTTACTTTGAAATGCTAATCGTGGGGGAAAAAGTGATATTGATGCTGCCGCTAATTAAGGGCTGGCCCGGTTTAAACTTTGGAGGGCTCCTGCCTGTCTCTGGCCTTGGCGGGAGCCGGGGGGGGGGGGGGAGAGAGAGAGAGAGAGAGAGAGAGAGAGAGAGAGCTATTTTTATTAAATTGGCAAGATGAATCAAATGGGCTAAGTGGACGGGGAAAGGCAGCGGGTAGAATCACAGCGGCACAGAGACCCCCGTTCTTCACAACTCGTTTATGGAGACACGGTAGGGGCACGGGTCTCGGAACATTAGCCCCGGAGCCATCTTCCTCCCAGGGTCGCCGGTCCAGGGGAGGGCACGGCATAATGGGTCTGGCGACACAGCCTGACTCTATTGGAAATGAAAGCCGCACAAGAAAACTGATTAGAGTGGTCAGCTGTGATTTACCAGGCCTTGTTTGCGGATTCTCTCTGCGGGGTCTGAGTTGCACTGAGAGGCCTTCCAGAACGAGTAGCTGCCAACACAGCTGGCTTTCACTGCCTCTGAGGGCCAGCACTCTGGTAGGAAGACGGTGAATCCGAGTCATCTTCCCACTTCTCTGTGGGAGACACGCAAACCTCTGTATCCGTTAGGCCAGTGGCTGCTCCCTGCAGCTGGGGCAGATGTTACTTCCATTTCACAGATGAGGAAGCTGAGGCCTAAGAGGGCCTGACAGCAAATAAACAAATCTGGAGTCCAGACGCCGGCTGGCTCCAGGGTTCAAGGTCAGGCAGGGTTTCTGCTGCTGTACCCTGTGGCCCCTTGTGGTCTGTCCAGAGCCATGGAGAAGATAGTAAATGAGCTAAATCCCCAAATTTCAAGGCAGAGATTCAGTAGATAAGCCTACAAGAAATAAAAAACCTACAAGAAATTAAATCGCTGAGGTCTATTCAGGCATGGTGGGACATGCCTATAATGACAGTATTTGGGAGGCCGAGACAGGAGGAACACAGGTTTAAGGCTAGCCTCAGCAAAAGAGTCTGGAAGCAAAATAAAGCAAGCAAGGGACAGTCACACCTCATCTGCCTAGATTGCCACCCAGTGAATTCCTTACAGTGGATTTATCCACTGATGAGACACAACCCTCATGACTTATGTCAACTCTGAGCATCAGTGTATCAATATTGGGACATTCTCTATCTGACCACAGCATGTCATATCCATGAACCACTTGAATGACCACTAATCCGAATTTTTATTTGTTTAAAAATAAAAACTGGCCGGGCGTGGCGGCGCACGCTTGTAATCCCCGCGCTTGGGAGGCAGAGACAGGAGGGTTGTGCAGGTTCGAAGCCAGCCTCTCTGGCTTAAGAGACCCTGTTTCCAAATAAAAATATAAAAATAGGTCTGGGAGTGTAGCCCAGAGGTAGAAGGGTTTCCAGGAATCCTGGTACCACCAAATAAATAAAGAAATAAATGAATGAATGAAAGGGGCTGGGAGTGTAGTTTCAAAGTGGAATGCCCCTGGGTTCAGTTCCCAGTACCACAAAACAAAACAAAACACTGAGGTATAATATTGCCATTTAGGGTAGGAAGTTAGCCTCCAGAAAAATCAGGGATGGGACTGGAGAGGAGGAAGAGGAACACTAGTGTGTTGGGAGCCATTAAGGCCTTCCCCTAGATTGGTGTCTCTGACTCAGCTGACTGTCCTTCGCCCAGAGTCAACAAGGTTTGGGGTTATGGAAAGTTCAAAGAGGTCTGAGAGAGGATCAGGTGGTGATGACACGAGGGTACTGATTGGCCTATCTGTAATGTGTGTTTTGTATTGGTCTTTATTGTACTCCGGTGGTGGTAGCACGAGAATGTTGATTGGCCTGTATCTGTGTATAAATACCTCTGGAAAAACAAGGTCGGCGCAATAAAGACGAGATTGACCCAGAAGTTGTGTTGGCCAGGAGCGTCCGCGCAATAGAGAATATCGACCCAGGCATAGTCGTCGACCCGTAGGAAATATTGACCCATGAACAGGGGTCGACCAGTAGAGATAGAAGGCTGGCGGCTCCCCCACGTTAGGGTTAAAAACTCTTTATCCTCACGCCTCACTTCAGAACCCGTGCTCTTGCCGGCTGGCTCCGGCACTAGTGTCTCATCAGGGTTTGCCTCTACTGTGTTGTCTGCTTCGACTGTATATTACTAATACGGATTTCAAGTCAGCATACCTTAATAAGGACTCCTTCCCTCCGCATCACCCGGGGTTTCCTCTTTCCAGGGGCCAGAGTTCTGCTAGATTCCTCACTGACCTATGAATTCTGAAGGCAGGGACCCTGTCTTCCCGTGACAGCCTTGTTGCCACACTATGCCTACTGCCTGGTATGCGCATATTTTTGCAGAAAGACAAAAAAAAAAAAAAAGGGAGGTATATGGGTTCAAGTCTCCAAAATGGGGGACTGGCCTAAATCAAAGCCTTTGAATAAAATTACATAATTTATGCCGTATCTTAGGCAACATTCTCACTGATATCACACACACAACTTAAAGGAAGAAAAAGTTATTTGCTCCCAGTTGTTGGAGATTTGGGATTCAGTTCATGTGAGGCCAGGTTGTGCTCAGGGAACGGCAGTGGGAAGAGAGAGAGGGAGAAAGCAATGGCTCTGCTCTCACACCACAGGGCCAGTCGGCAAGCAAGGGGGTTCAGAGACACGAGCACAGTCCCTACGGCTACGCCCCCAGGACCCAGCTTCTCCAGTCACACGAAAGCACAACCCTCATGACTTAATGACATCGGCTCTGAACATTAATACGTGACATCCTCAAGGGACAGTCTGTATCTTACCACATGTCATATCCATGCACCACTTGAATTAAAACTAGTCGGAATTTATATTTGTATCAGTTCACCTTTTGAATACTTAAATACATTGACAGTCTTCCTTTGGTATCCTCAGAGGATTCGTTCCAGAACCCCCACGGATGCCCAAATTCCAGGATGCGTGAGTCCCTTATTTAAAACGGCACGGTCTTTGCAGAGAACCTGTGCACATCCTCCCACAGACTCCAGATCATCTTTAGATGACGTATGACATCTAACAAAACGCAAGTGCGGTGTAAATGGTTGCTGTACTGTGTCGCTCGGGGAATAAGGACAGGCCAGCAGTGTGCACGTGTTCGGTATGAGCATAACCATCGCAGGCCTAACTGCCTAGTATATAAAACGACGTGAAGTGAACAGCAGTCGGAGGAGTGCTGGGGAGAGACTGAAGAGGCGCAGCAGGGCCGGCCACACACTCTGAGCCTCTGAATGCGGTGCAATACCCGACTGCAGCCAATGCAAGTTTTGCTTTTTTGAAACCTACTGGAATTTTAATTTTTGATATTTTCAAGCCATAGTTATCTGCGTCTTCTTATTTTTTTATTATTTTATTATTTTTATTTTGGTGGCACTGGGGTTCCTAGAAGCCCTTCTACCTCCGGGCTACACTCCTAGACCTAATTTTACATTTTTATTTGGAAACAGGGTCTCCTAAGCCAGTGCGTGGGGCTGGCTTCGAACCTGCGCGATCCTCCTGTCTCCGCCTCCCAAGCGCGGGGATGACAAGCGTGCGCCACCACGCCTGGCTGAGTCTTCTTATATTTAAATACATTTATTGGAAAGAATGCCATCAGGCTGAGAAAGGAGGATCACAATTTTGATGCCAGTCTCGGCAACTTGAGACCCTCAGCGATTTGGTGAGACAGTTTCAAAATTTAAAATAAAAATAAAAAGGGCTGGGAATGGAGCTCAGAAGTAGCATGCCTCTGGATTTGGTCCCCAGTATGAGAGAAAGAAAGGGGGGGGGATAAAAAGGAAGAGAGAAAAGAAGGGAGGGAGGAAGAAAAAAGAAGGAAGAAACAGAGAAGGGATGAAGGGAAGAAGGAGAAGGAAGAAACCGACATCACCGATAGGTGTCTAGGGCAGGGGAGGGATCAGGGTAGGCTGCATGTATACACGTGTGTTTCTACCAGTCTGAACCTTATTATAATATGTAATCACAATGCATCGACGTAAGTATATTTAAAAACAAGTGAGACGGAAAAAAAGAGACTTACTAAATTCTGTTCCGAGCTATTGCCTGCCCTAGCATCTTACCTGGGGGCCTGATTTTTTTTTAATACTTTCATTTGTGCACTGGAATCTCACATTATTATGTAATTCAGAGTAACGGGAACATGGCTGCGCACGTGTCAAGGCAGATTAGCAACTGTTAGGGGTTAAAGACCTAAGATCCCAAGAGAAATGTGCCCTGCCTCTGAGCCAACCGGGCGTGAGCGCTAAGCTTTGAGAAACGCTGGCCCCCCGGTTTCCTATAAATTACCTCCAGTTACGGAGTGGCACATCCTTCCTGAAGTGGCTCCCCTCAATGTCCCTGACTCCCAAGGCCCCGAGAAGGACACCGTCTTCCCAGCATCTGAGCTGTCCATCTGGAATTGCATGCCTCCCTCCAGGACTTCTGGTCAGGTGGCTGAAAATAGTACTTATGGGTCGGCGACCAGATGGAACCGGATGACCTGTATCGGAACTCAGCAGTAAGTAAAGTCAGTGGTGCCCAACTGGGATCCGCAGTATGTGACTGGATCGCGGTCTTTGCTTTTGTCTCAGAAGGATGATTTCAATTTTGTGCTAATGGTGACAGTTTCTGGTGAGTGCGCCCACCGGCTCCTGCAGGCAGGAAGATAACTGGTTGCACAGAAAGGGGAGTGGGCTGGATATTTTCAAGCCGGGGCCAATTCAGTCAACCGCAGCCACTTGCAGGGGGAGGACGTGGGCATTCTGGTCTGGATACTCCTCCTTCCCGACCCCCTGGTTCCCAACGACTTGCTCTTGGAATTACATACAGGATATTAATAATGATACCGATTGTTCTGCCTTCCTGCTGCACGGGCCAGAGACATTTAAAGATCTCCGCAGCTGGAAATGTGTTAACTCTAAGTGGAAATGTAACGGCGAAGGAAGAAAAGGTGGCTTTTCAGGGTCAGAGGGGATGTGCCGGGGGTGTAGCTTGGGCGAGTGTTTCCCTTCTTTTTTTGCGGGATACTTTTATTGGTGCGTTATACTCTCCCATCACAGCGTAGCTCAGATAGAGAGATACATGCACAGGGCACTTAATGAGCTCCCGCCCAGCTCTATTCCCACTCCCTCCCCTCCCCATACACAATACTGAGATTGGCATTAATGACTTCACATACATATTTTATTCCTTCTCTCCTTGGTTAATTCTCCCTCCTTTTCCCTCTCCTTTGCCCCGTCTGTCTCCCCCCTGGAGTTTCCCTTCCTTTATCTAAGTCCTTCCTGTACCTCGATGACGCCATGGTTTCCTACATAGCCCCTTGACTTTCTGTGCCTGGCTCATCTCACTCAACATAATGTTCACCAGTTCCGTTCATTTTCCTGCAAATGACATAATTCTGTTCTTCTTTACTGCTGAGTATAATTCCAATGTGCGTATATCTCACAACTTTACAATCCGGTCGTCTGTCGATGGACATCTAGGTTGGTTCCATACTTTGACTCTTACTGTGAATTGTGCTGTCTATAAACATGGATATGCATGTATCATTATAATATTCTGATTTCAATCCCTTTGGAAAGATACACAGGCGTGGTGTAGGTAGATCGCAGAGTGGATCCAGCCCCAGTTTTATGAGGAATCTCCACACTGATCTCCCCCGCAGATGCACTAATTTGCAATCCCACCGACGGCGTAGAAGAGTTCCTATTTCTCTACATTCTCAACAGCATCTATTGTTGTTTGACTTCTCGATGACTGCCTGGATTTCGTTTTCCCATAAACAAAATTATTTTGTGTCAACACAGAGTTTAATTCAATTGACAAGCAGAGAACTCTGCTGGGGCCTGCTGTCCTGTGGGGAGTCTGAACAGGAACCCCCAGAGAGACAGTTTCCCCTCAGGGAAGAACTTGATTAGCACGACGAAACTGTTCAGACAGCAGGCCTGGAGTTGAGCTGTGGTAGGACAGTGGGGATTCTGAGCATGGCATGATGACCACTCCCTGGATCCATCCCCAAGCCAGATCAGCCAAGGCTCACAGTCCTGAAACTTGCACATCAGCAGCTGCTTGGTGCCCAAGTCTGGGCGTCGAGAGACCCCTGCATTAAGCTGTGACAACTTCTCTCATGTTCTGCCCTTCAGCCTACTGTCACATATTACCAAACTGACTGGCTTGCCACCCCCTTTGTAAAAATAAAAAATTGCTCAGCATCTCCTTGGCACTTTTGCCATACTGTTATCTTATTCAATGCCTCACAGTTTCACCCGAGGCCAGTACCACTCACCGGGATCTATCCCGTGGGAGGCAGCATCTCCAGACCCTACAGTAGACAATGGACACCATCGACATGGGAAGTTCAGGACAGTGGAACGGGCACCCGTGGGCCCGTGGAAGAGACAACAGTGCCCAGGGCGTGGGATTTAGTGCCTGGAGTCTGCTGTGCCCTGGAGGGGAAGTGCCATGCCCGGCGAGAAACTTTGGGCACGGTGACCTCACATCTGCACGACAGCCCCGTATTGGTAAGAAAGACTGGCTATGTGATAGTCCAAGTGACCTGGATACCGGAACTAAGCTCGAGGGGGAAGAAAAAAGAAAGAAAAGATGAAGACTGTCTTTGAAGAAATCATACGTGCTTGCGGATCAGACATCGGGGTGGGTCGCTCAAAGTCAGGGGACTGCAGGGGTGGCCAGAGAGAGGCACGTCAAAGGGCATTCAAGAGGCCAGGGGGACAAAGATTACCTGCAGGAAGTAGCCAATTAAGGAGGATGTAGAAGCTGAAAAGCGGAGGCCCGGGGAACATCAATGTCTCTCCCGGAGGAGGCCCCAGACCACAAGTCAGAAAGAAACCAGCTCAAAGGGGCCATTGCTCCAGAGGCTCCAGGTATGGGAGGCAGGTCAGTCACATATCAGGGGCGGTGGCTGTTACCTGGTCCGCAGGTGACTACATCTGGTAAGCAGCTCAGGGAGGGTACTGCTTCCCCAGAAGCCAGGGCTCCATAGAAGAGGGGCTTCTCATTCCAATGTCCAAGACTCAAGATGGAGCATCAGAGAGTAGATTTCACTTATAGCTGAAGATGATGTCACATTGTACCAATAACTGGGTGCCCCGATCCGGTCTGTTGGGGTGATGGTTTCTGCCCTATAAATGGCCGTATTGGCATAAGGTGCATGAATGTTCTTAGGAGGAGCAAATCCCAGGAGGAAGGTATGGAATGTTAGATTACTGTTCAGCGAGTATTCACCCCTCTCAGTTTCCCGGGAGGGTGCGTGCTCCTCTGCCCTTGACTTAGACTTGGCCTGATGTCTTGCTCTGGCCGACTGGATATAAAAGGGTATCGTGTAAACGGAAGTTGGAGGTGTGCTTGTGCCTCTTGGCTTGTCCCCAGGAGTAGAATGCACCCGTCAGTCAGACTGCCAGTCCAAGTAGGGCAAGGTCTGGTGGAACAGCCTGGCATCCAGTCTGATCTATGCCACGCCCACCCGAGCCCAGCCTAGATGAGCCGAGCCCCAGTGGACTCCCTGATGCGTAGGCAAGAAATAAATGCTCAAGTGGCCAAAAGAGAACTTTGCAGGCTTCAGACAGCAAATGCTTGGAACCCTTTCAAAACCCAAAGCTGCTTCTAAACATGCAGGGCCTCACACAGCTCCCCCAGGCTCCAAAGCTCCATCTCATATCATTCCTATCAGTCTATTTTCTGAGGCTACACCTGAAAACCACAGACTGGATAAATGATAAAGGACAGAGGCAATTTATAAAGAATGGCTTGTTGTTCTGGAGCCCAGGAAGTCCACAGTACGGTAGGGATCTGGTGAGGGCCTTCCTGATGCATCAGGACATGGTGACGGGCACTGTGTGCAGAGACAGGGCAAGCACACTAACTCAGGTCACTCTTCTTATAAGGCCACTGATGCTCCCCTGGGGGCCCCACCCTAGTGACTCCATCCCACAATACCTTCAACTTAATGAGTGTAGGGATGAAGTTCTCAGCACATAAGCTTTTGAGGGACACTTTCAAATCACAGCAACTCTCTCTGGGCTTTGTGGTTAAGAGACAGTGCTGCCTACCCAAGCATATAGTCTAGCACACTGGCAATCCCAGTTGATGGGAGGCTGAGAGAGGAGGATCACAGGTTCGAGGCCAGCCTCAGCAACTTAGTGAGATCATGATTTAGATAAATAAATGGGCTGGGGTTATAACTTAGAGATAGAATGCCCCAGGTTAAATCCCCAGTAGACAGACAGAAAGACAGACAGAAAGAAAGAGGAAGACAAGCCACTGCCTAGCTTTAAACTCCATTCCAACTTTTTCTAGCTTTGCAATTTTGAGCCTTATTATTTCCATCTGCAAAGTGAAACTTACAGTGACCTACTTCAAAGGTCTTTGAGATTTATTTATTTATTTATTTATTTATTTATTTATTTATTTCTTGGTGGTACTGGGGTTGGAACCCAGAGGCTTTTCTACCTCTGGGCTATACTCCCAGACCTATTTTTTTAATATTTTATTTGGAAACAGGGTCTCACTAAGGTGCTGAGAGCCTCAGTCGGTATATGAGGCTGGCTTTGAACCTGTGATCCTCCTGTCTCAGCCTCCCAGGCACTGGGACTACAAGCGTGTGCCACCATGCCTGGCAGTCTTCGAGATTTAAATGAGGTAATGATTGTTACTATTATAAACCTTACCTGGCAGGGGCTGGGATGTAGCTCAGTGGTAAAGCACCTGCTTTGCAGGTGTGGTGCTCTGGGTTCAATACCCGGTTCCAAAAAGACCTAAAAAAGAACCTGGCATATAACAAACACAACTCCAACTAACAGTAGTGGGTATCTTTTTGTTTTGGTACTGGAAATTGAGCCCAGAGCATTCTACTTCGCAGCTATAACCCCAGCCCTTTTAATTAAAAAAAATTTTTGAAGCAGGATTTCACTACGTGGCTGAGGCTTGCCTCAAACTTGCGAGCCTCCTCTCTCAGCTCCCCAGGTACTAGGATGACAGATACGCGTCTGACTGCAGTTGACATCGTTATCGTGTGTGTGTGCGTGCGCGTGCGTGTGTGCGTGTGTTCAAAGCACATGACTTAATGATGCTCACTCCTTTTGGATTTTGAGGCCTAAATGTCTTTGTTCCCAACTCCTTACCCAGGTCATCACTCCCTCTTTTGGGACCACGGGAGGACGCAGTTCAGGAACACCCACCCAGTGAGTCCCCAGGGGAGAGGCCCTCGCAGTCCCCGGGAGGCCGACGTGACATGTAGAGATACACCCACAGCACGTCCTTCCACAGAAGTTAAAATCTAGGCCTCGGGTGATGGTCAAAGATGACAGGGAGGGAGGTCAGGTTCTGAGTGGTTCCTAGAGCTGGATTCTCTTCTTACTGCGATGAGCCTGAAACCTGCGGGATAAATTGTCAAAAACTGAGCCAGCCAGCAGGCGTTTAAACGTGCACGCTGGACAGCTGGAGGATTGCACCAGCCTGGGCCAGAGGAGAGGGCTGCCCTCTGTCTACAGTGAGAGGCCTCTGTGGGGCAGGGTCTGTGCTCTACAGGTGGAAAAGAACTTGGGAGGGGTCTGTGGGCCAGAGCACACTATTTTAGGGGGTGACCTAGCACACTGACAAAGAGATCTATTTTCTCTTTATCCTGTAGTGACTGGTGGCAGGATGCCCATTCCTTCCCATGTTTTAGTATCTCTGAACCCAGGTTGTTTCTACCAAATGACATGAACGTATGCTGTCAGCATAATTGGCACCAATTATAACCTTTTTTTAGTGGTTCATGCTATAACGGCATATCTTAAAAACAATGATATCTTAAATCTGGGAAATAGAGCGTCTTTTTAAAAACGGCTCATCTTTATATAGATTCTCTCTGTGCTAAACTCCGTGATGGGTGTCAGACAGGGAGGGTCTCTTGGAGAGATCCAGAGAGGAAGTACTAGCATGATCGTCATCTTGCAGAAAACAAATAGGACTGAGTAAAGTTGTTTACCCAGGTCACACGGCGACGGGGTGGCGCGGCTGGATTCAAGGAAGGCCGTTTATCCAGAGCTCCCTCTCTTAAGTGTTATTTACTAAATGGGACAAGGCTAGCAGGATGATTAAAAGGCAACTCCCTAAATATAAACTTAGCAATTCTATTCACCAGCAGACGTAACCCCCCACTAGCATACACCAACACCCTCCAGTGCCACCCATTTTTATAGTTAGAGCGTAGCACACCCACTTCAAAGAATGGAACACTCCCTGGCTACCAAAACCCTGGAAACACAGCTCTACAGAGAAAGAGTGGTGGGAGACAACCAGCTACCGAGGTAAGTGTGTAGAGTTGATCTCACCCCGCACACTGTTGAAGAAAAACATCCCCACGCTTAACAAAACACCAGGATGTCGACTCAGAGTGATCCGCGAGGGTCAGATGAAACCACATCTAAAGAGCCTAAGATGTTTCTACCTGGAAGATAAGAGCTGAGGGAGAACATGAATCCAGGAAACACAGGGAATGGGAATAGGGTCCTCCAAGCCATTCAGTGCTTCCTTTGGGACACTGTTTGTATTCAATACGTATTGAACTCTGTTTCAATACGCCTCAGTATGAGTGGGCCTCTGATCCCACAGACTCTATTCATCAGCCCCTGTCCATTCTGGGCCCGACATTCCCCTAGACACACCTAGCTGCAACATTGCTCATACCTGGCTACAGGTTCTCTTCCTCTGTCCCCTGTGGTCCTGAAGGTAGGGCCCGTGACAGCCAGCCCTGTGCACATCAGAGGCGCCCATCGATGTTGGTTAACCACATGCATGCTCTGTGCAGTAGATGGCTTGAGGAAGGCTAACCTTACTCTAAAAGGTGTCACTTTGAGGCCAAGGATGGAAAGCGTTACTTATGACGCGGTTAAAAACAAGAGGACCTTCTTGCCCTACAACACACAATAATGAGGTTAGATAGGTCCAGAAAGAGGATCCGGAGAGAGCTGAAAACCACGGATCCCTGGGCACTGGGAGGGAGACTGCGGCACGGTCAAGTGTGTGATCCACCGAGTGAAGCGCCTTGGCCCGAAGGCGGTGGGCTCCACCTGGAAACATCGTCTCTCCAAAGTACGTATCCCTCTTTTGCATTAGTTCTGTCTTTCTGATTCAAGGTTCAATTGTGGGGAGTTTAAATATATATATATACAGGAGAGTAAAAGGACACAAATATCCATAGAGCTGTATCCTCCATGCTCAGCACAATTCTCAGTACGAAGCTTGTCCTCCTTAACCCAAGGAAGAGGGAGTTGCTCGTGTAAAAGGCCGATGCTCGTCTCCAAGGCTGGCGTTTTGGTGGTGAGTGTGGATTCCAGTTCTTACAGACGGGATCCTGGCCCCACCTTTCTTCTTGTCCTTGTTCCTAGCACTCCATCTCTCTTTAGTCCACTCTCTCTGGACATTCGGTTTGCTGATGAGTCCGATTAGGACTTACATTGAAGACTGATAAACCTTCCAGGTATGGTGGTGCGTATCTGTTATCCCAGTACTTGGGAGGCTGAGGCAGGAGGAGTATCGCGGGTTCAAGGCCAGACTCAGGAGTCTAGTGAGGCCCTCAGCGACTTAGCAAGAGCCAGTTTAAAACAAAAAGCCTGGAGGTGTCGTTTGAAGGTAGAATAGACTCAGGTTCAACCCCCAGTACTCCCCCCAAAAGACTGATGAATCTATTTAGTGTGTTTCTATCATCTATCCATCTATCTGTCTATCTATCTAACCATCATCATCTATTTATGTCTCTGCCATCTAATCTATCATCTTTCTCCATATCTTCTTACGCCTTTCGTTCCCCCCCTTCCTTATTTCCTTTCTCCTCTCACAAAGCTTTTATATTTTAGAAACTGTCCCCTAAACATTTCTCTTAACCTCTAACACATCTGAGAAAATGACCTCATTTTCTCAGTGAAAACCTATCTGTTGACTATCGGCTACAGTCAAGGTTCTGGGAAAAATTATTTTGTGCAAGCGAGAGATGAATCAAAGCAGTTGGCCCCCTCTCTACCCGCCCATCAAAATTATTTGGGGAAAAATGACATTTTCATGAACGTGTACAGATTTTCTATCTTTGTTGTTATTCCCTAAACAGAACAGAATGATGACGACTTACATAGCACATCGTCATACGAGGTGTTATAAGTCATTCAGGGATGATTTAAAGTGCATGGGAGGCCGGGCGTGGTGGCGCACGCTTGTAATCCCCGCGCTTGGGAGGCGGAGACAGGAGGATCGCGCAGGTTCGAAGCCAGCCGCGCTGGCGTAAGAGACCCTGTTTCAAAAGTATAAAATAGGTCTGGGAGTGTAGCCTGGAGGTAGAAGGGCTTCCAGGAACCCCAGTACCACAAAAAAAATAATAATAATAAAGTGCATGGGAGGATTGTGTAGGTTACATGCAAACACTATGCATTCTATTAAATGGCCGTGAGCATCCATGGATTCTGGTATTCTCAAGACATCCCAGAAGTAATCCCTGTGCTGCAGAGGACTGACCTCATGGACTTTACAACTGCATATTATATAAAGTGTTTGCTCTTTGCAGGCCAATTAAACCTCTGTTTTAATGCACTTGGAAAACCTATAGACCAAAAAAATGGTGGATTACACCGTTCTATATTCACGGACAGAACAGGGCACCCTGCCTGATATTCATAAAAGCATAAAAACCTCGCCGGGGACCAGCAGAGGCTAGAAATCCTTTCATAACTACAAGCAGATTTCTGCCTGGCAAGTGGTGAGGATTTAAATATCCTTTGAGACACTCTGTTCTTTTGTTCCAGGGGAAAAAAATTAAAAAGCAACAAACACCTGAACGGGTTTATTAGGTACACAAGTGCAAAGCAAGCGGGTGCCAATTGTTTTAGTGGAAGCTGTGAATTCTGTTACCCTGCATGCAGATGGGAGGCCAAGTCCTCCTCGTTTCCCAGAGACTGTTTTGTTTGGGGTGTGTGGGTGGTTCTTTCTTTTCTGTTATGAATATAGAGAATGCTAAAGGCCTGGGACTCCCACAGCTTATCTTCAGCGACTACTGTGTACCGGTGACTAAGCAGCGCTGAAGTTGCAAGAAAAACGAGAAAATCCAACTGACCAACAGGCTGGTCCAGCTCGGGGGAGGACGGTGTGAACTCTGCAGCAGGAGCCATAGAGATGGGGAGTCAGGAAAACACCGAGACCCCATGCGCTGAAAATAATCAAATAAATACAAATACAAAAACAAGTCTTCTAGTGAAACACGCTGAAGAATGCCATGGAGGAATTTCACAAAAATCCCACACAGAATGAGATGAGGTCAGGAAGTTCTAAGGGGCTGGAAAGGGTCGCTCACAGCCCCATGTGACGACCATTAAGGATGGAAAGCACACCCTCCGTCCAGGACAAATGGCAGGTCTAATCACCTGTCATTCAGGCTCACCAAGAGCTTGTGCTCTCTCATCAGCTCCAGCTGGTTACAACCATCGGGGGCAGAACACAACAGCAGTCAGCTTGGATCTCCGCAGGCAGGTACTGGTATAAATGGAAATGTTCCTTTTTGTGCTGTTACTGGAGATGGGATAACTCCCGCTCAGGAAAGTTATGGATGCTGGGTGAGTTCATTCTTACGGGATTGCTTTGCACTGGGATTAAGGGAACGACACTCCCTCTATCCCCCTCACATCATCTCTTAAAGGCATTTGACAATTCTAAGACAGAATGTACAAGTAGTCCATGGTCAGACCATATATAAAAACAGAGCTTAGACTTTCAGTGACCGACGCAGAGAGCCAAGCCACAGCCTCTGCAGCCTTCAGCCCCAAACAACCAAGACTGCATCCCTTACCTGCTAGCTTCACTAATGTTTTATCTTGCTTCAAAGAATCAACAAAGAAAGGAAAATAAGCCCCCCTAACCAAGGCCCGCTTATAGTTAGCCCGCCCACAGCTTCTCCGTGCCAGCCATCCCCAATCAGGTCCTACCTGCACCATCCTTTTATAGCTTTCCTGTCCCCCCGTTGTTAGTGATAGCAGTAATCCCCCTTGCTGTGGCAATCTCTGATATACAGTCCTTGCATATTCTTTTTAGTGATCATCGTGTATGTCTAAAATCCTCACTGTCCAGTCATGGGGAGGGAGATCAGTAGAGGTGGAAATTGTAGGCAAGGATGGCTTGATCCCAGGAGAGTAGTGGGATCCAAGACACTCCAGGGAGGTTGAGGTAAGTGGAGGCACATAGGGTGTGCTTGGGGCCTGGGTGCTGAGAGGAAACCCCTTCGGCAGCAGAAATAAACCCTGCTCTACCTCCTCAATACCTCTTGAGCTTCTGCCATGGATCGGCCAACTTGCTGGGCTGGTCTTGGCTGTGCCATTGGGAATTAAAACAAAGCTTTGCTCTCATTTGGGGACAGGTCAAGCAATGGCCATACAGAGTGGGAAGCGCAGAGGGCCGGAATGCTGGTGATACAGAATAAAAGATTTATATATAGGGAGAAAGGAGACAGACAAGAAGGGAAAGTAAAATATAACTTTATTTTGGGGACCCAGGCTAAAGTGTCTCAAACTTTAGTCCCCATACCAGCTCTCTTTCGCAGGCCCGTCTCTCCCAAATTCCTGGAAAATCTGTAGATCCTAGAGTTAACTGAAAGAAATTATAATTTCCCTGTGCATTGTTGACAAGACAGACATGTTATCTTGAAATTTAGGAGACTCTCCACCTTATCCATTGGTCAGAAAATGAAGACCTCAATCAGCCTGAGATTCCTAAGGATGGCCAGACTGCCAGGAAACCAGACTGCTTTGAGATGACCAGACTGAGGCCATCCTCAGATACTGCCTGCTGCTCACCCCTTAGGAAAGTTCCCTACAAAAGAAGGGTCTGAAATCCCCAAAGGTTCTTTCTCTCCCTCTTGGGATGGCCTGTATTCTTCCTTGAATGTGGATTTCCTGTCTTCCTAGGTAAGCCTCTACGTATCAGATTGGCGTGTACTGAAATTCTTTTCCTTCACGTAAGCTGATGCCATTGATCCTGAGTTTAATAGTCAACCCTTCGCCTGGGAAACCAGGAGACATCAAGGTTACACATTCACCGGTGTCCAAGAATACGAGTGAGCCCCAAGTTCTCTAGGGTCGAGATGTCACCCTCTAGTCAAGAGGCCGGCTTTTTAGTGGCAAGCATCGCATAAGATACAGTCACCATTGAGAAACCTCAGAAACATTTGGGGGAATGCAAAACTCTTAAGAGGACTGCAATTTTTTTCTAATATTACCATATATAATAATGGGGGGGCAACGATATAAATAGCCAATGAGAAGAGATGGTTAAGTATAGTCTAACAAACGAACATGCAGTCACTCACAATAATGGAAATATAGCTGGATTAGTAAGTAGCACATGCCTGTAATTCCAGTACATGGGAAGCCGAGACAGGAGGACCGCAGGTTCAAGGTCAGCCTCAGCAACTTAGCAAGACCCTCCGCAACTTAAACTTTCTTCAAAATAAAACACTAAAATAGGGCTGTGGGTGTAGTTCAGAGGTAGAATGCCCCTGGGTTCAATCCCCAGTATCCAAAACAGAATAAAGAAAATTTACTTGAAAGGCATGAATAATTCTCACGATATAGAGAGCAGGGGGAAAAAATGGGCCACAAAAGTTTGTGCAATCTGATGCCATTTCACAGTGAAAAATGACTAGGCATATGGAAAATAAAAGAGACCCTGAGGCCATTTACCAAAATATTAAGGGCTGTCATCTCTACAAAGGGGCCTGGGAGACTCTTACTTTCCTCTGCTTGTTTATTGGTATTCTCTGAAGTTGCCATAATGAATAGACATGATACTTGCACAAAATAAGGCAAACGTTATTTTGAGTGCGGGTTTAATAATAGAGCAGCTTTCGCTCTTTGACTGTGGGACTTGACCCTCCTTCCCGACTTTCCCGTGAGCATGTCTCTGGGGTCCAACTGTCTGGTCCAAATGCCGGGAAATAAATGCACATAGCAGCTTTGGATGGCCTGCTCAGGAACCAGCTGGGCAGGGCGCCAAGTTCTCCATCTGAGCCCTCCACCGGAGGCAAACCTGAAAACACAGAGTCAAAGATGCAATAAATGAGAGATTTGGGCTTCGGGGTAGAGAAAACAAGCAGACAGATGATTTGGGAGCAGGGTAAGGTTTTGTTGGCGTAGGCTCGAGATACAGCGGGTTCTACCACCCCGCCAATGATCCCAGAACCACGTGTCAAGTTCCAATGCTGTCTTCCACATGACCAATAGACATGTTCTCCATATTGGGTAGGAGGCGGATACAATCATCTTTAGACAATTTGGCTAGAAAGTGAAATTGAAATAAGATCAATATACATGAAGCCCCTCCCTTACTACTGATATTATGTGGTAGTCACCGTTGGCTACAAAGTAGAGGACAGCTCTAGTCTGATGAACAGGCAGCCCAGCAGCCAACAGTGGCCATCCTGATAAGTTTCAGGGAAGTCATGGGCTCTGTCCATGCTGATACAGCCCCTGTCAGCACCCCACTTCTAGCTCATGTCCCCCTGTCCCTCCAGAGACCACAGAGAGGCCCTCAGAGTGACTAGCCCCAGCAGAAACCCACAGGGGAGGGTTTTATCCCCTTAGCTTCAGCCAGTCTTTCCTTAGTGGGTCAAGAAGTCCCTCACTGTATCCTTCCTGAGCTTCCAGTGGGCTGTCATTAGTGTTCAGATAGAAGACTGGGATTTGCGTCATTCTTTGAAGACTAGACTCTGTCCTAGATGTGTGACCTCTCATGGACCCCACTTTCCTAACACATGTCCTGAATATTGGAGGGTTTTTTTTTTGCATTATTGAAGATTGAACCCAAGGGCATTCTACCTCCAGGTTATACCCCCAGCCCTATTTTTCTATTTTTTATTTTGAAATAGGATCCCACTAAGTTGCAGAGGGCCTCAATAAGTAGCTGAGGCTGGCTGTGAACCTGCAACCCTTCTGTCTCAGCTTCCCAAGTACTGGGGTTACAAATGTGTGCCATCAATGCCTGGCTTGATTTTACTTTTAAATTTGCCACAATAGGCCAGGCGTGGTGGTGCATGCTTGCAAGCCCAGTACATGGGAGGCTAAAACAGGAGGGTCACAGGTTGCTGGACAGCCTCAGCTACCTAATAAAGCTCTCTGCAACTTAGTGAGACCCTGTTTCAAAATAAAGAATAGCCAGGTGTGGTGGTGCACCTTTGTAATTCCAGCATTCGCGAGGCTGAGACAGGAGGATCGTGGTTTGCGGTCAGCCTTAGCTACTTAGTGAGGCCCTTTGCAATTCTGTGAGACCCTGTTTCAAAATAGAGAATAAAAATCAGGACTGGTGCCAAGCATGGTGGCACACGCTTGTAATCCCCGCGTTTGGGAGGCGGAGACAGGAGGATCGCACAGGTTCAGAGCCAGCCTCACTGGCTTAAGAGACCCTGTTTCCAAATAAAAATATAAAAATAGGTCTGGGAGTGTAGCCCGGAGGTAGAAGGGCTCCCAAGAACCCCAGTACCACCAAAAAAAAAAAAAAAAAAATCAGGACTGGTGGTGCAGCTTGGAGGTAGAATGCCCCTGGTTTTTGTGAAAGAAAGAGAAAGAAAGAAAAGGAAGGAAGGAAGGGAGGGAAGGGAAGGAAGCAAGCTGAGGTGTAGCTCAGAGGTAGAATGCCCCCAGGTTCAATCCCCAGTACCACACCAAAAAAAAAAAAAAGATATTATCAACAGTAAAATAATTATAACAAGATATAATAGTAAAAATGCCAGTGTCACTACTCTTGTGTTTTGGGAGTATTAAAGGTAAAAGTATTAAAAGTAAATAAATAAGTAAATAAATAAATAAATAAATAAATAAATGGGTTGGGGTGTAGCTGAGAGGTAGAATGCCCTGGGTTCGATCCTCAGCATCCCCCCAAAAAAGAGTGCTACTGAATGACCAGCGTGCGGGTGGCAAATACGGGCTGGAAACACTGGGCACGGAGACACACTGGACACGTCCTGGCGGGGCTGCATGAGGCTTCATCCTACTGCTCAGAATGTGGAGCGATTTCTGAACATTTTTTCTTAATATTTTCAGACCACGACTGACAGCAAAGCCACGGATAAGGCGGGCAGGAGGCTCCTCGACTGGGAAGACCTCTGGCCCCTCCCTGGGTCGGGAGTCCTCAGAGTCGGGAGTCCCTCCGGGTCCCAGAGAGAGTCGTGTGCGAGGGGTGTTTAACACCAGGTGAACTCATCCTGAGTGACGAAGGGAGGAGGTAGAGACCCAGCTAGAAGGAATTCTTCATCCTGCTGTCCAACAGCAAACATGGAGAAACAGCTCAAGCATCCATTTTTTACAGCAGGTTACTTACACTTTTTTCTTTTTCTTTTTCGTGTGTGTGTGTGTGTGTGTGTGTGTGTGTGTGTGTGTGTGTGTATGTGTGTGTGTGTGTTACCGGGGACTGAACCCAAGGGTATTCTACCTTCGAGCTACACGTCCAACCCTATATTTTTTTTGGGGGTGGTACTGGGGTTCCTGGAAGCCCTTCTACCTCCGGGCTACACTCCCAGACCTATTTTTACATTTTTATTTGGAAACAGGGTCTCCTAAGCCAGCGCGGCTGACTTTGAACCTGCGCAATCCTCCTGTCTCCGCTTCCCAAGCGCGGGGATTACAAGCGTGCGCCACCACGCCCGGCTAACCCTATTTTTTATTCTTCATTTTGAAACAGGTTCTCACTAAGTAGCTGAGGCTGGTCATAACCTGTGATCCTCCTGTCTCTGCCTCCCAAGTACTGGGATTACAAACGCGTGCCACCATGCCCAGCTTGATAATTGGATTTTTAACAAATCACTTAATTAAGCAGTTAGCGGTGGCTCCAGGATTTTTGTGCAGGAGGAACACAGATGCAGCAAGCTAACAGGCAGTGCAACGACTCCGTCTATGCTTCAGAAACAGAGTGCCTGCAGTGGACCATAATGGGGCAGGACCGATGACAAGCACTTGCTTTGGTCCTGAGACTTGAGTTCAGATCCCATCCTCATCCCACACTTGAGCAAAGTCCTTAACTTTTCAGTGTTTCAATTTCCCCCACCATCATGGGATGATTACAAAATGCAGGTCACATAGTATTGTCTTCAGAGTAGAAAGCAACGACCCATGCCATGCTTTAGCTACAGGGTGTAGCAAGTATGTACCTCTGGCTGGTGCTGATTCTTTAAGTAGTTAACTTATTTGAAATGATACTTGTTGGAGAGGATGGCCTCACAAAGAGACGTCGAATGTCAGCATGGAAGCTTCCCCCTAACTGAGACTAATATAAGAAGAGAGATGGCCGTCCTGGTCCCAGTCCTGACTGGGCCTCCTCTGTGGCCAAATTAGCTAATCACATTCGATCTTGGCTTCTCCTCTTTGGGGCTCCAGCCAGAACCCTGCGCTCTATTTTCTTCTGTGTTTTCTCCCTTTTCATGTAAAAAGTCGTTCCCTTTCCCTCTGTGATCCCTCAAACCTATCTGCAAGTTAGAGCCCGTCTCTCTGCTCTCCTTTCTCCTCTGTACCTACGAGTCAAGCCTGTGTTCCCTTTCACCGAAATTTTTTAGAAACACTATAGGGAGGGGGGCACGATGGTGCACACCTGCGATCTCAGTACTTAGGAAGCTGAGACAGTAGGATTTCAGGTTCAAGGACAGCCTCAGCAACTTAGCAAGATGCCACTTGAAAATAAAAAAAACAGGGCTGGAGTGTAGCTCAGATGTAGAATGCCGCTGGGTTCAATCACCAATATTTTTTTTTTTTTTTTAAAGACAGAAAGAAGGAAAGAAAGATAGAAAATACTGTAGGAAGAGATCAAAACAGCAGGGCCAGACAAGATGGGAAAGTTCCAGAATGTTGCCAAGTTCCTAGTATTTACTTTCGGGATGTGTGTGTGTGTGTGTGTGTGTGTGTGTGTGTGTGTGTGTGTGTTCTAAAGATAGTAACTGAATACGGCCAGACTTCTGTACCTAGCATCTATTTCTAATAATGAGGCCTCCTTTCTTTGGATATAAACACCCTCCTCTACATCCCTGGAAGCTTGAAGACCGTCATTGTAGATAAGCAGAAGGCCACGCGTGGTAGTCTGTGCCCGTAATCCCACTATTTGAGAGACTGAGACAGGAAGATCACAGGTTGGAGGCCAGCCTCAGCAACTTAGTAAAACTCTCGACAACTCACCATGACCCTGTTTCAAAATAAAAAAATAATAAAGGGCTGGGGGTATAGTGCAGAGGTAGAATACTTTTCAGTACCATCACCACCACCACAAGAAAAAATAAAAATAGCGAGCAGCAGCCATGTTCCTGCCCTGACCCATTTATCCCTGCATCTATGGCCTTGATTTCTACTGCTTGCCTGAGTCAACTGAGACAAAGCACCCACAGGCCCAAGTTGCATAAATAGGTTGATTACTTACAGAGGCACCGAAGGACAACTGGGGCCCAAGGTTCAAGACAAATGGCCCCTGAGTCTCAGGAAAGCAGTCCAGGGTGGATGGAGTCTCGTTGGTGCCTGCTTCAGTAGGCAGCCGGGCCTGGGCCTTGTACTCTGGGCACGATAGGACTTGCTGGGCAGTTTGATTTGGGCCAGATCCGTGTTTCTCCCAGGAAAGTTCTCATACTAGCTAGACTTCCCCCAGCAGCCTAACCAAATTTCTTCACTTTCTGCGTTTGCTACAACCAGGAGAAGAATGTAAACTTTCCTTTGGAAAGCACCGGGCGAGTTTGCAGGATCCTCAGAGCTGCATGGAGGTCAGGCAGATCCGTCAAGAACCGTAAAAACCCCAAGAACTCAGCAGCAGCTGATGCCAGCTCAGGGGAAACAACTTGCATTTGAGCCCCAAATTGTATCGGGTAACAGTTTTGACAAGGAGCTTCGAACATGAAATACAGAGAGAAGCACCAGGGGCTTTGGCTTATATCTTCTTACGAATTTTATGTCTGAATGGAAATAAATTTCCTTTCACCTTCTCCCTGACATGAAAAGAACTAACCTCTGATAATGAAGCTTCAAGCGGGCAGGACGATGTCCACCAACTCCCATAAATACATTTCCAGTTCTCAGTTCTGTCATTTTAAAGCGGTGCAATTATTTATTGTACATGGTCATATATTTCTTTGTTCTCTGGTGCCTCCTAGACCCTAAAGCGTGGGAAAAAAATGCTCTAATAAAATTTTGTATATTGCTTCCTCGACGCCGAGAGGCTGTGTTATCAGGGACTCTAGAATGACTGGGGGGGGGGATGGGATATTTTACTGCCTTTACCCTAATACTTCTTTTCTTGCGACACATATATGATTAGCAAATGTTTTCTGCTCGCTGATTAACTTTGTTTATTTCTTAATTAGGTTTAGGATCAGCTGTCTTGCGGTTATAGAAATAATTGTTTGATTAATGTGTGGGAATTTACATTTTCATTATTCTTCCGAATAAGTTCTACCGCAATTAGCCATGACGCCCTGTAATGTCGATTTGGGGCACCCGGATTGCAATTTTCACCCATTAAATAATAACTGTTACATTGATTGGTGGTAATTGGGCATAGATAGTAAATACACATTAGCGGAATCTAAATTATATCACAACGGCTTCTTTCAGTTGGCTTGCAAAGCAGTAAAAGATCCCAGATCAAAGATGGGCATCCATGATCTGGTTAGAAGGAGCCCCGCATACTCACCAATACCCTTTTTGACCAGTAAATACCATAAAAGTTTCCAGGAGAGACCTAGAAAGCAGCCTATCTGCTGGAATTTGATGGCAGAGTTTGTGAACTAGTATGTTCCTAATGCCCTCTCTAGGTACCTCCCTCGCAACCCCTGCTTGTCACATTGATAAGAACCCTCAACACCTGCTCCCCACCCCCACCCCCCTGCTACCTGCCAAGGTACATGGGCCGATGTCCCAGGATCTTCAATACGCAGTGGCTGCCACTGCCTCCTATTTAATTGGCCCTGCTGACATCAGCATCAGAGACCTCCCCCTGATACCTCAGGAAAAAAAGAAAAACCAGCATTGGATTAATCGTAAAGAAATATGCTCAGTACAAGAAGAATGAGATGTCTGTAGACTAGGGAGTCAGGGCATCTTTGCCTGTCTGTTTCTGTCTTGTTTCCATTTATGGTTTGCCTTGGTCTCTATCTCTACTTCTATCTCTATGGGGCGGGTGGGAGCTGGTTCCTCCTTGGGTGTATATTTTCCAAGTCTCCTCTCTCACTACCAGCCAGGTTCCCCACTGTCTTTTCTGAAACCTGGGCCTGGCTTTGATTTGTTCCTGTTTCAACTCAGTTCCAAGGGAGCCCCCCACCATCAGCTCCCCAGGCCTCTGTACCCCTGCTTTTCCCATTCCTAAGGTAGGGATGTGATTCTTGAAACTGATCTTTGCATAGACTTCTACCAGCTGGGCTAAAAAGCTTACTTATTTCGTTAAAAAAAAATTTCTTGTAAATTTTAATAGCATACATCCTGAAGAAAACTTTTTTTTTATCAGTACCTAAGTGGGAAACCTTCATTTTTCTAATATACATTAAAAGCACAGCAGTTTTTTATTTTTTTTTAAATCAGTGCATCTCAATTATACAGAATGATAGACTTCCTTGTGATATATTTGCACATACATAAAGACACAATTTGATCAGTTTTACTCTCCAATGTACCGTCTCCCCTCCTTCCTCCTCCACCCTCTTCCTGTACTCTAATGGTCCATCCAGAGGGGACACATGTAGAGAATTATTTGCTCGTAGGGACACCATGAGGGTTGTGCCCCACTTCACAGTGGGCCCCAGATTCCTGTTGGGTGTTTTATAAACTGAGAAGCTGTTCTTTGGGCCCCTTGTTCTATACATATCCCAGCATAAGAATTTAAAAAATATTTACAAACATATCTGTGCTAACTAAGGTGTCTTCCTGGACTTCCCGGCCTGTGTACCACCGTCTTGCAGAAGCTCTGGCTTGGCTCACCCTTCTGAAGTCGCCAGACACATTGGTACATTGATTCCCAGCAGCTTCAGGATTGGTTATTCTGAGATCATGTGCCCAGCTCTGTCCAATCAGCTGTCCCGGGGCGGGGCGAGGGCGTGGCCACACAGTAAAGCACAGAGCTGGTCTGAGTGGGCCGGATCTGGCTGCCAGGGACTTCCAAGTGCTTCTGGTCACCAGGTTTCAAGCCCCAAGTACTGGATCGCAGTTTGTCCCCACAGCACTCCATGAGTCGGGCATCAGTAGCCCGTGATCTGACTATAAAAGAGCAGAGTGACTCCCTAAGGCTCGGAGGGCAGCTGCATGACAGGCAGGGGAAGTTGCTGTTTCATCTGGGACCCAGAACCCAAGGTCAGCCTGGAAGGCCTGTGGAAGGGGAGCAACCCCCTCCGAATTTCAAAACCACAGAATGGTGGGGAGCAGAGGTCCTGAGCAGCCCTCCAGGGAGGCTTTGTGCCGAGCCCAAGGAAGGCGTTGGGGAGTGCTGAGAATACTGGACAAAGGGAGATACCACCTCACTTCTGAGTGCTGCTGGCCGGCAGACCGACCCGAGTGCTGCAGACGCCAGCCAGGGGAGGCGGGAGGCTGTTCTAGCTGCACATCTTCCTGTTTCCCGAAACTGGGGCTGGTTGCATTTAATCCATCGCCCCTGAGAATTCTGCGAAGGATTCTGCCTACATACTGGTCCTCCCTCAGCAACAGCCCCAAATTAAAAAAAAGCGATGCTTAGTAAAGGGGGCCTGAAAATACAGAGCCCACTGTTTACAAGTCCACGCCGGAGGGGAAGGAGACCGTCGCTCTTTGGGCTTCTAGAACACAGTGGCCGAGCCTGGGCAGAGCCGACCTGTGGAAGGAATGGACGAGACGGAAGGATAGGTGTGGCCTCTGGAGTAAGTAGCCAGGGAGATGAAGCCGTCTTCATTTTTAGTAGGCTACAAAAATAGAAGGAGTCCAGAATGGAACAGGGAACCATGCTGAGTATCTTTTCTGATGGTATAAAAAAATATTGGCTTCCCCCGAAGAAAACCAGATTCGTTTTTAGTTCCAGCAGAAATTCTCTCTTGGAGGCTCAGTAAGAAGCATATTGTGCAATGAAATCTTCTAAGAGGGAAAACACCTGCTTTCCTTGGCAGGTCACTCTTGGGCTCCATATTTCCCAAGGAGATCCAGTGTAGACCACTGGTTGACAGGACAGACATTGAAGTCACGGCTCCTTAGGGTTGAATCTGGGCATTAGCCATCCATGTGATCCTGGCCTGTGGAATTAGCCTTTATGTTCATTTCCCCCCAGCTGTAAAATGGAGACTATCATAGTAACTAACTTGAGGACTATTGTTAGAAATAAAGGAGATAATTTATGGTCCTGGGTGTGGGGGTACACACCTGTAATCCCAGTACTTGGGAGGCTGAGACAGGAGAATCTGAGTGTCCGGCCCAGCCTCAGCAACTTAGCAAGCCTCTCAGGGACTTAAGATCCTGCTTCAAAAAAAAAAAAAAATAGGGCTGGAGGGGGGTTAGCTTGAAGGTTTAGTGCCCATGGAGTCAATCCTCAGTACTGAAAAGGAAAAGAAAGAAAAAGAGAAAAATAAAAGGAAATAATTTATGGAAAACCTCTAGCTCAGTGCTCAGTCCACGTAAAGGCTCTGTGATTGTTCGTGATAAGTTCCCACTTCTCTGCCGAGGCCTCTTTGAACTCCTGGATTTGATAGGCCCCGTTCCTCTAAGGCGGAGAGGTGCTATATTATAACCTCGTAGAGCCATGCACCACCTATTAGGGATACATAATTCTGGGAGATGCATTGTGAGGTGACTTCAGCCTGGTTCATCCGACAGTGTGCTTACACAGACCAGACAGTCTAGGTTCGATCCCTCAGCCTGGCCTCCTGCTGCAGAGACATGCGGTGAACGCCAGATATACGAGGTGACCGCAGCGTAGCACAGCACGCCATTTCACCGCAGACTTTCTCCTTTCTAAACAGGAGTGCACTCTAAAAACACGTTGATAAAAAAGGATAATATGGCACAGACACGAGCCAGAAACATCTTCATCGTCAAGTATTACGTACTTGGGAACAGCTAGACGACTACCGGCAGTGCAGTAGACTTATATTGGCTTCACCCTGAGCTCGCTGGGTAATGCCCTGGTCTCAACATTGGGACAGCTATACTGTCTTATCTATGGAAAATTTCAGCTCCATTGCAACCCATTGGGACCACCATCATAGATGCAGCCTGTTGTTGACTGAAATATTTATTATGCAGCACATGATACTATTTATTGCAATGCCACCGGCTTCAGTGGGGAAGGGTGTTGGGTGTGGGACAGCAGAAAGGCAGGAGAGACTGTTGCATCCTATCTTGGAACAGACCTGCAAGGGGATGCTGGAGAATACAGGTCACCAGTGAACTCACTGCTGGGTAATTATGGATCTGAACGTGGTACCCCTATTCTCCAGGAGCACACAGCCTTCTAGAAGCCAAGATGAAAGGTGATGGCCATTGGGTGGTCCCAACATGCTGTACCACCTTGGGCTTTAAGGCTTGAGTGTTGTATAATAGGTGGTGTACTGTATACTCTCTCCAGCATCAGCATCAGTCCTTTACCTGATCCTTGGTTAGACGGTGAACTTCCCAGGAAAATAAGACTACTTCTCCCCCTTGGGAAGGGCATCCAACTCCCTCCTGCCAAATCTGAGCCCTTCCTTGCATGACAGCAGCTTGCTAAAGGCAAAGAAAGGGCTTGGGATGCAGTAGGGGCGGGGGTGTAAGTAGCCGCAGCCCGCAGCCCTCCATCTAGCTGCAGCAAGAGCTGGTTACAAAGGCGTTCAGGAAGCACTGAAGTTCCCACCTGCCCAGACTCCTGGAGCCCAGGAGAAAGCTCTATACAGGCTGCTGCCTCTGCGAACATATCTCCAGGTGTGGCCTGGTTCCTACCAGAGGCACACCAGCCGTATCCGAGGTTCCTGAGGGCCTCCAGATGAAGACCAAGACTGGGCACGATCCTCTTGTGTCCCATCAAGCATTGGGTATAAAAAGTGGCTGTTTTCCTGTTCTGTCTAAATTCTTTTTTTTTTTTCCCCAGCATGAAAGTGTGTTTGAAAGGAAGAAAAAAAGGCTTCCAGCCAACTCTTTATCCAGTAAGGAAGAAAAGACATAAGATTTGGGGAGAAGGGCACTAGAATGCGGTCCTTTATCTGCTGTCAAAAGTGGTACAACTTTGGGCCAGTCACCGCCCGGCTGGCTGGCGGGTGATTTTCCTAACCATTCAAAACAGTGGGTTTGTAACGAGTCGCTGATCGGCTGTGGGACAGAAATATGTCGCAAGCCACAAACGGAAGCTGTATGTGTCATTTTAAAATTTCCTAGCAGCCATGTGAACATTTGGAAAAGAAACAGGTGAAAGTGTTTTCTTAATTGTTCCTAAAACCTAGTTATGTTAAAAGTATTTTACTTCCAGCACACAATGACCATGCAACATTTTTGGTATGATCTTTGCATTCTCCCTTGACCACTGAGTCTGCAAAACGGGGTGTGTGGTTTACTTTTACAGTGCAGCCCAGTTCTGACCAGCCACATTTCAAATGCTCAGCTGCTCAGCAGTTCAGCAGCCATGCGTGGCCCAGCTCCAGGGCCTCTCGGTCCTTGAATTTAGATTGTGAAGATTTATAAAGGACTGTTTTTTATTGCAGCAAGGAGATACAGGTTAAATAGAGGAGAGATTCCTTCTGAGGGTGGGTTTTTAAGCTGCATTAAAAAAAAAAAAAACACTTAAAGCTGGGTTCAGCGGCGCCTGCCTGTAATCCCAGGACTTTGGAGGCTAAGACAGGATGATCCCTGGTTCAGGGACTGCCTCAGCAACTTAGTGAGACCCTCAAAATAAAATATTAAAAGATCTGGAGATAGAGTTCAGAGATAGAATTCCCCTGGGTTCAGCCCCCAGGACCACTAAAATCGAATAAAATAAAACCCTAGTTCATGAAGTTTCATGGAGGCAAAATTAAAAACAGAATCATGTACCTTACGTTGGAGAACTGTATTTTTTTTTCTTTCTTTCCTCGGGATGAAATGTTATAGGTTCTTGGCCTGAGATAAAGGAAAATGTGTGGGGCTGGATCCTCTTCCCTATCTCGTGTTCTGAAATGTATCACTAATTCATTACTGCTTCTTGCTATGGGGCCCTGGTCAATCCTCAGGAGCCTTCTGAACACAGGAAGCCTCCCCATCAATCTGAGCTGGCAAGCGGGTGAGACGTACGTGCCACCCCTGCATCAGCATCAAGTGATGGAAAGCAGATGTCAGGACCTCAACAGGGAATTCTAAAAAATGACAGAAAATAGGGGGAGGGGGAGACTTGGAAAGAGAGAGAGAGAGAGAGAGAGAGAGAGAGAGAGAGAGAGAGAGAGAGAAAACGGGCAGGACAAGGGTTTTCGGTGAGGAGAGGGACTGAGCACTCTCTCCTCTTGGGGTCCCTGCGATTATGCCAGCACCATGCTTCCCCTGGAACCCCGATCCCCGGCACTGGCTGGAACTCGGGTACCAGAATTTTTCCGGGTTGCCTTCCAGGGCCACATCTCTGGGCTAAAGTCAAGCCCTGACTCTTTCGCCCAGGGAAGTAGGGTCATTTAGAATTCCAAGAGCCCAATTTATCTTGTGCCCAGCTGCCAGCTCCTCCAGGGCTAGTAACGAATGGCCAGCCATCTTCCCCACTGCCTCGCTTCCGGATCATCGCTCTCACTCAGCCCCCAGTCACGGAGGGTTTCACAGAGGAGAGCTGCGGCACTGGCCCATCCATCTCCTGCCATGGAAGGGAGATCTCCCTGCGCCCGCCCTCGGGGCTTCTCTCAGAGAGGGGAGACAGAGAACCTACATCAGAGTTGACTCATTTCCCTGGGAGAGATGCAGCAGGGCCAGGAGGGGGGCTCAAGACAAAGTCAAAGAAAACGGTTCATCCATCTCTTCTTTGTTTCTTCATTCATTTGATAAATATTTTCGAGGGCCCAGGGCAGTTTCTGGAGGGAGGGGATTGTAAAGCTGTACCGGGCTTGGTTTCTGCCCTCAGAGTTCACAGTACATGAGGGATGTCACTGTGAGCCCGGCAATAACTAGTATGCCTGGCGCACGAGAGGTGCTTAAGGTCCTGCTGGGATACGCCAATGCCTCCCTGACAAACTCGGTGGGATTTAGCTCCCGACCTCGAGACAGAATATCGGGCTCCACCTGCTTCTTGGCCCTCGCTCTAGCCTGGTGCTCTGATACCCACTCCGCTCCAGCGAAAATGCCCAGAAGGTCCCCAGCCTCGCCACAGTTCCCACCACAGGGTCTTTACACATCCTGGCCATTCCCCTTGCCTGGGATGCCCTCCCCACAACCATCTCTTCTTCTTTTTCTTCTTTTTTATGGGGGTACTGGGGATTGAGCCCAGGGACATCCACCTCCAGTGCTCTTTAGCCAGGCTTCTACACTAGACATGCTGGACTCGGCGGCCTGTAATCCTGCTACTCGGGAGGAAGAGACAAGAGGATCACGGGCCCAGACAGCCCCTGCGATTTAGCAAGCCCCTGTTTCAAAATAAAAAGATTGAGCCAGGCATGGCGGTGCCTGCTTGGAATCCCACTGCTTGGGAGGCTGAGACAAAAGGATCTCCGGTTCGCAGCCAGCCTTAGGTACTTAGTGAGGCCCTGGATAACTTAGTGAGACTCTGTTTCAAAATAAAGAAAAAAAAAAAAGGGCTGGGGGTGTGGGTTGGAGGTAGAATGCCCCTGAGTGGTTCCATCAACAGTTTTGCAAAAATTAATTAATTAATTAATGGTTGGGCTGGAGGATATGGTTCAGAGGTAGAATGTCACTAGTTTTAATCTCCACTACCAAAAAAGAAGAAAGAAAGAAGGAAAGAAAGAGAGAAAGAAAGGAAGGAAGGAAGGAAGGAAGGAAGAAAGAAAGAAAGAAAGAAAGAAAGAAAGAAAGAAAGAAAGGCAGGCATTGGTTAGCCTCCAGATCCTCTCCCCTGCCAATACACTCAATTCCCTTTTGAACAACACATACAAGCCTGGTAAAAATTACACCTAACTACATTTAAAGTTTAAAATGCTTTTACTTGATCTCAATCCCCACAAGAAAATAATAAAGAGTAAAGATGACTCTTATTTCTCATCATGGTTCAATTTATAAATATTATCAAACATGCAGACAATAAATCAGAATAGAGGATTTAACGTTGGCTTTTTTTTTTTCCCCTTCTGATCCAAATCCCATAAAAATAAGATTTTTAAATTAAAAAAAAATCACTCTTTAATCCCAACTGACCTGTGACTTTGATGGGGGAGGATGTTGTTCATGGGCCAAGCATTTTCAAGAGTTCTGGAGGGCTGGATTATTTTTACACTTTTACAAGTGCATTTCAGGTATACCTCCTAGCGCAGTCTACCGGGATTCAGACACACATGCACACAGTTCCTGGAACACTTCCTTCTCCTTCCCAGCCAGCTCCTCCCCCTTCCCTACAGGGTGGGGAATGGGCAGTAACACCTTCGCATTCTGCCACAGTACTATTTGAACCGCATCCTTCCTTAATCCTCCATTTCCCCTCCCAACTCCCTCCCCCAGTTTCCAGTTTTACCCATTGTCCTGCAAATGAACAACATGTTTTTTTTTTTTTTTTGGTTGTTTTTTATGTCAAAGTAGAATCACAGTGTGTGCGCAGGATTTAATTTAGATAATGCTTGATCTACACAGAAGAACTCTGGAGGAAGCCACGGCCCTGAACCCAGCTCCAAGTTCAGAACAAGTGGAGAAGGATTCCAGGGCTCTGGGCTGAGGGTGGGGACCCTTCACCGGCCTTGCTCTGTCCAGAGAGGCCGGGGGAGTCTCTTCACTTAGAGACAGTAAGAGGTTGGGCACTAGGCTGGGTCCCCCCCCCCCCCCCCCCCGTGGCTACTGAGGACAGAACTCCATCCCGGAACACAAGTGGCTGGTACCCCCACCTTCCCCTCAGGAGTCTCACCCCACACCGTAAAGCCCGGCAACAGGAAGCAGAAGCCTGACTCACAGCCAGGCAAACCCACCTCAACTACAGAGATAAGCATGAGCTAAGACCCTCCAAGCACAAACCCCCAAATGCAAAATCCAAGGCTCACAGGTTCAAAGCCAACCTCAGCAACTTAGCAAGACCCTTTTTGCAAAGTAAAAAAAAAAGGGGGGGGGTTCTGGGGATATGGCTCAGAAGGTTCAATCCCCAGTACAAAAAATAAAGACTAGAATGTATGCTAATTGTTGAAAATATTAAACAATCCACAATGAACTAAAATCATTTAGAATCACAGTATTGAGAGAAAACTTTTATTATCTTTTTTTCTGCATATATATTTATGCACAAATATATGTACACCTATATTACTTTAAATTAATTTTTGTACAAAAGGTATTGTTGGTAACCTGCCTTCCAAACCCCCAAAAATTGTGTTCCGAACATCTTCCCATGTCATTAACCATTTGTCTAAAATATGACTCTGTGTGTATGTGCGTGCGTGTGTGTGTGTGTGTGTGTGTGTGTGTGTGTGTGTTACTGAGGATCGAATCAGGGCCATTCTACCTCTCAACTACACCCCAAGGCTTATTATTTTTTTTTTTTTACAGTACTGGGTATTACCCCCAGGGACAGTCTACCTCCAAGCTATACTCCCAGCCCTATTTTTTATTCTTTATTTTGAAACAGGGTCTCACTAAGTTGCAGAGGACCTCATGAATTAGCTGAGGCTGGCCGCGAACCTGCGATCCTCCTGTCTCAGCCTCCCAAGTCCTGAGATTACAGGCATGCACCACTACATTTGATTTTTTAACATTTGTGTGCAATTAGACTGTATGGAAGCACCGTAATTTGTTACATTTTTAAATTAAACATCTAGTGTAGTTCCTACTCCAGTTATGAATGCATAATGCTGGCATAAACATCCTTGAATGTGAATCTTTACCATGGCTGCCCTCAAAGTCCACTTAAAATATGTCTTCCTCACCAGAATCCCAATAGCTAACATTAAATGAACATATCACACAGGCAAGCAACTCCAAACTAGTTTTTCTGTCTCCAGAGTCTACATTTCTGTGTTGGCTCATAGGTCAGCTTTTTCCTCTTCTCTGGAATCAGGATTATTCATTCTACTTATCAGCTGTGTGGCTTTAGACCATCACTAAAGCTCGCAGAGCCTCTATAAACCAATATAAACCGATGGGGATACTACTCAACTCCCAGACTTATTGTAAAGATTAAATGAGACCTTAAAGAGAAAAAGGCCCAATGTTTGGCAAACACAAAGAATCCACCATGGAGCAGATCGGGAAGTAACGGTGCTCTTTCGGTCATCTTTTAGTGATGGGGAGTGTTCAGCCTGTCTGGAGAGTCTCCTTGCCTTCACGCTGCAGCTGAGGTTTTGTTTGACCTTTTGTCCTTCAAATGCATCCACTTTGAGGAGGGACTTGGGGGACACCGGGGTCATAAAGGTCCCGGGATTCCCTCCAGCCTCCTCTTGGCTGCAAAAATCCCGCAGCAATCTGCCTCCGTAGGGGCTGGCTTCCCATCTGTCTGCGATCGCCCGCTTGCCACCCGAAGAATCAGCGCCTCCCAGATGAGGGAAATCAGAGGCAGCCACTTCAGACCATGTGCAGGCAGCGGGGCGTCGAGTGGCAGGAGGACCACTTGCCGCAGCGAAAATTAACAAGCTTCTTGGGTTGGAGGTTTTAATTAAAAAATGCTAGAGAATTATTTCCTTAATTCAGATACTTCTTCTTAGGAATCACCTTCCCCTGTGCCATCCTGAGATTTTTATCTACAGCTTATTCCATGGATGGTCTCAGCAGCCCGTGGTATCAAAGAGGCAGCGTTTCAGGACTTGGAGCGTGAGATGGGGTGGGTGCTCTCTGAGGCTCGGTCGTCCCAGATCTCTCAAATGGTTGTATTTCCTCTCGGTCCGTGGCCACGGACCGTGGACTCCTCCATTTGGCCTCATGGGTGGATGTTCCTGTCTTCTCCAAACCCATCCCCCAACCATGCACTGGGACCGCTACAGCCAGCCTGGGTCTGACTCCATCTCCTCTCCTCTTCTGCTCTCCACCTCTGTACTTGAAGTACTGAACTTGGATACTAAAGGGGACACCAGAGATTCCTGGGGCAGAAACAGCACCCTGAACTTATTTCTCATCCTGGCCACTTTGGTGCACATCAGACAGACTTTCATCCACCAGCTCCTGCTTCTGTGGCCTGAGGGTTGCTCTTGTCATTAAAGCCCATCCTGACACCTGCGTGGTGGCTCAGATGAGCTGGGGAATCGGTGTCCACCCAGCAGAAGCGGCCTCGGTTAATGCTGGAGGCGCTGGGGCATAAAGGCAGTGGCTCCCTTCCTGCTCAAGTGGGATCACTCTGCAGTGGAGTTCCACGCTGCCCTCTGCAGCTTCCCAGCAGGTCCAGCTCTACTTGCTCACATGGTACCTGGTCAGAGCACCTATGGGGCTGCTGTTGTCATTGGCATTGGGGATTGAACCCAGGGATGTTCTACCTCCAGGCTACACACCCAGCCCTTTCTTTATTTTTTATTTTGAAACAAGGGTCTTGCTAAGTTCCTGAGGCTGGCCTTGAACCCTCGATCTTCCTGTCTCATCAGGGATGACAGGCATACGATCCAGCCTTTATTGACTACTCTCCCTCTCTCACTACTTTATTCTCCGGCCTTCACCTCCTAAGTGAAATGTGCTCCCTTACATCCTTCTCTCGGGGTCTATGCCTGGGACCGAGTTCAGGTGTCTTCTTTTTCTCTTTGAGCTCCTTTGCTCTTTGGTGTGCAATGCTTGTTTCTCCAGATCTCTCTCCATCCAACCTCTTCTCTTCCTCCCTGCTGTCTCTGGCTTAGTCTAGGTCACCAGCATCTCTGACCTGGACCACTGCCCAGAGTTTCAAGCTATCCCCCAGCTTTGCCCTGACATTCATCATTTGGATGCAGTGAGGTGATCTTTATACAGTGAGCACTGGTCATGACGAGGGTGCCTCTGTGTATCCCCGTGGCTCCTCGCTGCTTCCAAGAAACACACCAATTTCTCTAGCTGGGCTTCAGATTCTCCATGATCAATTCCAAGACCTTTTACATGCTGTTCTCCACACCTGGGATCCCCGAACTTCCTTGGCAGCCTCAATATTCCCGTTATGAAAGTGGAGGGTCCATCCTCGTTATCAGCTTGCCTGGGCTAAGTCATGCTTTGGAAGATTGCTATAGCTTCTAAATTTACCAATCATTAGAAGATTGGTTAATCACACTCCGGGTGTGTCCGTGAGGGTGTTTCCAGAGATGATTGGCATGCGGGTCAGCCAATGGAGTAGGAAGGCTTTCCCTGAATGTGGCACTCTACAATAGGCATGAGGGTGGGATGGAAAAGCAGAAAGAAAGAAGAGGAAGCAGAGGAAGAAAGCTGGGTGTGCGTGATGGTTGCACACCTGTAACTCCAGTACTTGAGAGGCTAAGATAGGAGGATCGCAGGTTTGAGGACAGCCTCGGCAGCGTAGTGAGACTCTCAGTAACCTAAAGAGAACTTGTTTCAGAACAAAAACATAAAAAGGCCTGAGGGTGTAGTTTAGAGGTAGAATGCCATCGGGTTTAATCCACACATATACACACACACAAATACAAATACACACAGAGAGAGATAGTCCCACACTGAGGCATGACTGATTTTCTTTAAAGAGTATGGACTTCCTGCACCATCACCCATGGATGTCAGACTCTGTGTTCTCCAGCCTTTGACCAGAGATTTGCACCAGCCACTCTCCTGGAAGCTCCCAGGCGTTGGCCTCAGACTAGGCCTATATCATTGTTCTCTCTTGTCCTGAGGCTCCAGCTTCTTGGGCTGAGGAGCTAATGACTTGTCACGCAACCAGCAGACAGCCGTGGTGGGACTATTCAGTTCCGCTTGTGTGCTGTGAGCCAACCTAACAGACCTAATGTTCTACTGGTCCAGTGCCTTTGGAGAACCCCAATACAGAAGCCTTCTCTGATTGGTCCCCAACTCCAAATCAGCCTGTTCCAGCTGCTATACCAGAATGCCGTATGGGATTAGGGCCATCAATAAGACCTCATTTTACCTTAATTGTCTCTTCAAAGACCCTACTTTTAGCTCGGCACGGTGGCGCATGCCTGTGATCCCAGCACTTGGGAGGCTGAGACAGGAAGATCACAGGTTTGAGGCTAGCCTCAGCAACTAATCAAGGCTCTCTTTCAAAATGAAAAAATAAAAGAACCGGGGATGTAGCTTGGACGTGGAGTGCACGATGCAGAAAGGAATTAGTTGATTAGCTAATTAATTAATTTAAAAGGCCTCTTTTCAAATACAGTCACCTCTGAAGTGCTGAGGGGTGAAGTCAACATGTGAATTTGGGGTGGGGGAAGATACATTTAAACTCAGCCCATCGCTGTTCCCTTTCTCTTTGTTCCCGCAGTCTCCACTATTTCAACCTTCCTCTGTTTCACCCTCCATTAGAATCCTCTGGATACTTCTCTCTCCCCCTAAACAGAGGAGACTCCCTCTACTACGGGCAAAGTCTTTCTACTACTGCTGTTCCCTTCAGTGCTGAGAACACTACCCTTTATGCAGTATTCACTCAGCAAATATTTTTAAGGCTTATGGGTCTATCTGCCATCTTGGTCATCCTTAAAATCAAGCAAAAGCAGCCGGACATTTGGTGCAGACCTATAATCCCAGTACCTGGGAGGCTAAGACAGGAAGATTGCGGGTTCAAGACCAGCCTCAGCAAAACCCTCAGCAACTTAGTGAGACCCTGTTTCAAATTTAAAAAAAATAAAGCCAGGTGTGGTGATACATGCCTGTAGTCCCAATTCTTGGGAGGCTGAGCTAGGAGGATCACAGGTTCAAAATCAACCTTAGCAACTTAGTGGGACTCTCGGCAAAACCGACCTAGTGAGATTTTGTTTCAAAATTAAAAAAAAAAAGGGCTGAGGATATAGCTCAGAGGTAAAATGCCTTTGAATTCAATACCCAGTATTTTAAAAAAATAAAATTGCTGAGGATGTGGAGGCAGAACAACCTTGGATTCCATTGCCAGCACCAAAAACAATCAAAAGGAAGAAGAATGGAGGGGGAAGTAGGTAGAACCACGCATTGGGTTTGAGGCATGACGGAGTTGGGTTCTCCAGTTCCTTTGGGAGGACTTTGTTTCATGAGTTCTCTCTCTCTCTCCCCTGTACTTCTTCTAATATCTCATCCAAGCCAACCGATGTGGGGAAGACGTCCATCAGTGCTCCACCACCCTGCTTCAGGGACCCCACAGGGGTCATGAGCCAACACCCTGCCTCACAGATCAGCACAAGCACCCTCTCCCAGTGGTTACTCTTGCCTGGGGTGGCTCCCCTTGCTGTAAGTTTGGAGTGGTGTTGGAGACAGCTATATCTCAGCACGCTCAACTCTGGCAAATCAGCTGACATTCTCTTAATGACACTGGGAGCATTTTACGGACGCCTTTCTTTTCTTTTATGGATCCGCTTCCCAGCGCTCATCACCTTCTCATTAGAGTCTCCATTTCCCCAGCCTCTCTGACAACTAGATGATAATGATCTGGGAGGGAGGGAGAAAGGAAGGGATGGAGAAGGGCATTCTTGCAAAGAACTCTGCAGAGCAGGAAGTGGGTCACCAAGAGGCCTGGAAGTCCCTCAGGGCCCCGGTTAGGATCAGGGTCCCACCACTGCCTTCTGTTAGAACCTTTGGGGACAGTGGCAGTGTTCTGATCTGTGTTGTCCAATGTGGTAGGTTGGGATAACTGGAATGGCTATGCATTGGAGACAGCAGAACTCATCAGCCCGAATCCTTTGGAGGGAGCATTATATAGGCAAGAAATAACCCTCGACTCCTCAGAGCCTCTGTGCCATGAAGCCTGTTTGTTATAGGAGCTCATACGTCTATAATTTAGCACTGTGGATTGAACCCAGGGGCATCTACCTCCAAGCTATACCCCCAGACCTTTTTTATTTTTATTTTTGATGCAAGGTCTCACTAAGTGGTCGAGTGTCTTGCTAGGTTTCTGAGGCTGGCCTGGAGCCTGAAAAACTCCTGTCTCAAGCTCCCAAGAACTAAAATTTCAGACATGGACCACCGCACCCATCCAGTCAATATATTCTTAATGCACCTGTTCTCTCTGTTTCACGGGGGAGGAAGTGGAGACTCAGAGACACGACTGACCCCTAAATTGCACTGTCTAGGTCAGTAGCTACTAAACACATCTAGCTACTTAAAGTTAAATTAATTACAATTAAAATAAATAAAAATCCAGGTCTTTGGTCACACCACATTCAAATGCCCAAAAGCCATTGTGGCTAGTGGCTACCATATTGGACAACTCAGAGAACATTGCCATGGTCCCAAAAGATTCTAACAAGACAGTGGCAGAACCCTGTTTCTAACAGGCCTCCCAGAGACTTCCAGGCCACCCGGGTCTGCTGCATCCTGCCCTGCAGAGTTCTTCGCAAAAGTGCCTCCTCCTCCCCTCCCGTACCACATGTAAGTGTAAGGAAGGCTAGGCAGCTCCGTGAGAATCGAAACCCTCTTGTTGTAGAACAAAGAGAACATATTTTGAAGGACAGATAACTGTCTCCCTCACGCTGACTTTGGAGGGCTATTGTGAGTGTTAAAAAAATTTGCATTTTATACATTTTGCACTGTGCATCAGTCAGCTTTTGATGTGAAAGAAAACAACCCTGACATTTGCTGCCTTAGAACAGTAATGCTGAGGTTGGCGATTTGATCTGTTCCCTGCAGGGGTCCGATTTCAGCTGATCTCAGCTCGACTTTGCCAGTCTCTGGGTGGCCCGGGAGCTGCTGATCTAGGAGGGACCCGGCTGGATCATCTTATCTCTGTCCTATTTAATTTCTTACTGTCCAGCTGGCTTGTCGCAGGGTTACAAGATGATAAGGGAAGACCCATAAGAAGGGCTTTGACATTTGAGATTTTACTTTGGATCCTAAGGGCCACGTGCTTGGTCCTGTTCGCTGTTATTGGGAGCTGGTAGAGCCTTTAAAAGGTGCAGCCTATTAGAAGGAAATCCAGTCACCGGAGACACAAGTTGGCGGGGGACATTGACATCTTAACACCTTCCTCTTTCTCTCTTGTTTCTTGGATGTCAGGAGGTGAGCAGCCTCCTCTGCTACCAGCTCCCACTATGACCTGCTGTTGATCACAGTCCCCAGAGCAACAGGACAACTGACCTTCATCAGCCAAGAATGCCTTCCAGAAACGTGAGCCAAAATAAACCTTTCTGCCCTGCAAGTTCCTATATCGCAGGCATTTAGTTACAGTAACGGAAAGCTGGCTAGTACAGATTGGAACCAGCACCCAATCACTTTGCCATACCCTACTGATCGAGACAAGTCACACAACCAGTCAAGATTCAGGGATAGAAAAATAGCCTGCCCCCCTCCACCCTTGGTACTAGGGATTGAACCCAGGGGCATTCTACCTCTGAGCCACACCCCCAGTCCTATTTTATTTTTTTATTTTGAAACAAGGTCTTGCTAAATTGCTATGGCTGATCTCAAACCTGAGGTCCTCCTGTCTCAGCTTCCCAAATACGGGGATTACAGGCCTGTGCCACTGCGCCCAGCAAGAGCCACTTTTTAACGGAAAAGGATACAGATTTACATTGCAAAGGGGTAGATACTGGGAGAAAAAACACGAGTGCTCTTTGCGCAAACAGTCTAGCCTACCTTGGCATACAGTTGATTCAGAAAATGATACCTAAAGCCGGGCGTGGTGGCGCACGCTTGTCATCCCAGCGCTTGGGAGGCTGAGACAGGAGGATCACACGGGTTCAAAGCCAACCTCAGCTACCGAGTGAGCCTCTCAGCAACTTAGTGAGACCCTGTTTCCAAATAAAATATAAAATAGGTCTGGGAGGATAGCCCGAAGGTAGAAAGCCTCTGGGTTCCACCCTCAGTACCACCAAAAAAAAAGAAAGAAAGAAAGAAAGAAAGAAAGAAAGAAAGAAAGAAAGAAAGAAGAAAATGATACCTAATAATGTGGTTTCCTTTAAAAACAAAAACAAAAACAAAATCTCCCTCCTTAAGTGGTCCTTCTATCTCAGCCTCCCCTGTAGCTGGGAATACAGGCATGCACCACCACACCCAGCTCTAATATTGCATTATTAACCCACGAAGGCAAAGGCACCTTTTCAATATTTCCCCCCCTCGTTTATTCATTCTAAAAATGTATTCAGTATTTACTGTGATTCAGGCTTTGTGCCGAAGTGACTACATTGTAAAGTGTTGGGCACTGAACTCCACAAAGAGGAATGTTTTGTATCATAAAAAGAGAAAAAAATAAACGCTCTGGTTCTTCACTCCACAGCCGGTGTCTAATGCCCGGTGTCTCTTGTCATGTCCTGGGGACCGCGGGTGGAGAGGGGCCTTGTTAACCATGACCCCTGTTATTTTGACTACGGCGTGGCTATCTCCCTGGGCCTGGGGAATGAGCAACGAGCTCTGCTGCACTTTCACCGCCCTGTCTGCTGGAGGGAGGCACTTTCGGGTGAACCTGGGCAGCTCCGGCACGAGTTGACAGAAACATTTGGAGAGGAAGAATGAACAGCCCGCTGATTCAGGGGGCCATAAAAGGACTCTTTCTCGCTGCAGCGTAAAATGACTTGTCTTGCCTGCAAGATGAATCAGAAGCATAAAGGGTGATGAATGGGAATGGTTTCCAAAGCACTGGAAAAATATCGTGGGCCCCACAGAGAAGTCAGACCTGATGGCTGCGAGATACATCTTGTGCCCTGTGACATCCGTCTCTGCCTCTCCCCCAGGTTCTGGTAACTTGCTCTTACATCATATTGTCAAACCCAGCTTTTCCGGCTGACAGCGTGGTAGGGGACAAGCTCTCTGGTCTGCAAAACTCACAAACAAAAGGAAAATGTAAAAAGACTGAAGTGCCCTGGAGAGGAAATCCTAGAAATATAAACAGTGGGGGACCGTGCCTCCTCGCTTCTGGCATAAGAGTGCCATGTTAAAGAACCAGACAGGGACCATTGACATCAAAAGAGAATGCATTCGGGGCAATTTCCCCTTAACATCCTATTTTAAAGTTTCGAGTCTATAGCAAACCGAAAGAATTTTAACCACCACCAGATTCTACCACGTGCATTTAATTTTCCCTGCTTTCTCAAACGTCCATCGGTGACCTTTCCCCCTCCTTCTCTCTTCCTCTTCCTCCTTTTTATTTTTTCTACTTTTAATACATTTTGAAGTAAATGTGGCAGGGGCTTTTTTAAAGATTGTTAAAGGCAGTGATCAATATCCAGATCCCTGAATCACTAGACAGGTGAACTAAAATTTGAATAAGTGTTAATTCCATTTTCTACATAAGAAAGCTCAGGCTCAGAGTGGCAGTAGGGCTTGCCCAAAACCATATAGCAGTCAGGATCAAAGTCTGGGGTTTAAACTCAAGGCCTGTTCTTCTCTGAGCCCAGACTCTGCTTATTTTGCCACCGGGGCTGCCTGGAAGGCCAGGTCTTCTTACATCCCTCAGCCTGGGACTCCCTGCCCAGGAGAGGCTCAAGACACCATAGCTTTTAGCAACCATGGCTCCAAAGTCCTTCAACTCTTCTGCTCAGAACGTGGGACATTGGTTGGACTGAGACTTAGAGCTGATGATTTGAGCAGGGCTCCATCTTCTTGGCCCAAATGTTCCTTTGCTTGTAGCTCTTGAAAAGGGAGTAGTTAACACCTCGTGGAACCAGTAAAAGGGAACTAGCAGTGGTTTCTAACTTATGGGCTAGGTGAGCTCATTCACAGGAATATGCAAAAAGAAGTGTCATGGCCTTCATTAATAAGACAGGGTTTTATAAACCGTCATCTGCAAACACAGGCATGCATGGAAATGGAACCAGAAATTTCTTCTCTCTACCTAGGCTGTTTTACTTGGAGTACCTGCTGTATTTGGACCCCCCCCAAGATGAGAATTCACATAAAAGCTACGGAAAAGGGAGTCGTCTCAGGAAAAGCCGATCGAGGAACTAACAGGCAAGGGCTGGAGTCTAGCAAGTTCCGAGAAGGGAACAGAGACGGCCACACTCAGAGTCTCCCAGAGCAGGGGCTCAGCAGGAGGAGGGTGCGGGTCTCCTCCTCCCTGCCCCAGCCTAGCAGGGGGCTCACCAGGGGGATGGGGATACTCACGCACTTTGAGGTCTCTAGGCGGGTGGGAAGGGGCTCTGGGAGTCTGCAGGCAGCCCTCGAACAAGACGCCGGGAGTGCTGACCTCACAGAACCGCAGCTCATGGCAGACCCTGCGAGCAAAGGATAACCAGCCAAAGGACGCACAGGGGCACAACTGGAATCCTCTACAGACCCCATTCTGCCTCTGGAAAGAGTCCTAGTCTAGACCACACTGGGGCTCGCTGGAGAGCATGCTCGGGAGCAAGGCACGGCCGTGAGAGGGGACCAGACCCTTCTCTTCTGGTGTGTTCAGCTGCAGCCCCTTTGACCTACCCATCCACTGTGCATTGATTGGTCTGTCCAGAGCATTGCAGAACGAGCCCTTTCTCCTGACCAAAGGTCCTTGTAGGCTCCCAGCTCTACGGTAAGAACCCTTCTGCAGTTATTGAACCATTAGCATCCACGTGGTTGAGAGTGCCCCAAGGGCCTGTTGTAATTCCCGCCTCGCCCCACAAGGTGGCACTGTCGGGAGGCAGGGCCTACAGGAAGGTCCTCGGGCCTCTGGGGGCACACCAAGAGAAAGCTATTAAAAATGTCTGAGTGCGGTCCCTCCAGGCCTCTGTGCTCGGGGCTAGAGATGGCAGCTGCCTGTGCATGAACTCCCACCACGGCCATCCATCATGATGACGCAGCCAAGGACGGAGCTGGTACAGGAACCGTGACCTTGAACCTCACCAGCTGCAAGCTACGTAAACTTCTTCTTCATAAGTAGCCTGCATCAGGTATTTCATTATAGCAATGAAAATCCGAGGAATACACACATCATGCTGGAATTTGGGGGAGTGTTTCTAGGACCCCGGGTTTTATTCTTTAGTTCCCCGGCCATGCTGGCACAGGATTCTCAGAAAGACTGGATTCAGACTCACCCCGTTATGGTCACTAAAATCCCTGAGGTGTCTCGCTCCAACCTCCCCAAAGCACAGCCAAGGGAAGGCCTGGACCCTCGGGTGCCCTTCCCTGACTCCAGATTGTATGTCAAAGAACAGACACAGGGAGTGGGATTCTTTCTCAGGCTCCGAATTCTACCTGAATACTTGGGTTCTCCTCTTACTCTCTTCCTTAATTCCAAGGAAAGTTTACTTACTAAACATCTTTTTAAGCACGTTAGCTGCTCAAGAGTGCATCTTAAACGTTCTTGTCCATCATGATTGCCCGGGGAACCTAATAAAGACGTAGCTGTACCCACATCTCTGGAAATTCTAATTCAGGGGGAAGACTTCGAGACTTAGGGTCTGGGGGCTTGGCTTCCTCGGTGCTGCTGTACTGCTTGGGCTAGGCTTCCATGGAGAAGTCTCATGGCCTCGGTTTCCCCCTCTGTAAAATGGAAATATAATAATTATTAATAATTAGTAATAATAATAGCAGCTGTCCTGCAGTTGGGGAGCAAAGATGTGACATTTTAGGACAATTCCCGGAACACAGGAAGGGCGAGACCAACGTTAGCTGCTCTTAGATGTTTTGCAGTCGTGCACCACATCAGAGCATTTAGGCCAATGATGGGCGGCACATAGACCAGCGGTCCAGAAGGATGGGGATGGAGCGCCAAACTTCTATCACCTGGTGTCGGCACAGCCAGCAGAGCGCAGTCCGTCACTCGTGCATCTGTGGTGCTGCGGGTGTAGACCCTCCTGCACCAACAGTCGTGTAAAGGTGTAGCACACGCAACTATATACAGTACGTAACGCTCGACAGCTATAGCAAGCGACGCTACCGGCTGATACGTTTGCTATATTTTAGAGTTATAAATTTCATTGCCCTTTCCCTTATAATTTTAGTGTTACTCCTTCTATCTATATGAAATTGTTTACAGTCAAACCGCCTGTTGTGGTAGGCCAGCCGCAGCCTCAGACGCCTCGGGTTTGACGTCTCTTGATTACATCGAGAGGCCACGCTAAGATGACCTACGCCATCTGCGCGGTGTGAGGACACTCTCTCTACGATATTCACAAAGACAGAATCGTCTAATGACACATTTGTCAGAACGCATTCCTACCGTTAAGTGACACACGATGATATTATTATCAGTGCTTCTGAGAGCGAGGCACACAGACGAAGGCCAGTAAATGCTCATTGGTTGGCAGGTGACCCCCTTGCAGGTCACATAATCAATTGATTCTCTTACGGGGAAGGAGCCTGTACCCTGCTGTAGTACATAAAGCGGCAGATCCGACACTCGCTCCGTCTGATCCTGTAGCAAGAATCCAGGGTGGAAACAGACACTGAAATATGATGCTCTTGACCCAATAAAATTGTCAGATGGGCTGCTCTGAGCAAGTGCCTGATTAAGCGGAGCTAACTGCAGCCGTAGGTTACTCCTCGGCACCATTGATGGCTGGAATCGATCGAGCCAGGAGCAGAGGCGGTGTGGGGAGGCGAGGGTGTCCGGGCGGGCCTCCACCTGCAGAAACAAATTAATTATGTCTCCAGGGCTGCCTGGTAGGAGGACCATAAATCATGGTGGTAATCAATAGCTTGGGGGTAGACAACCCTGAGACAGGGTGGAAGGCCCTGGAACCTGGTGAGGTGGTATTGGAAAAGGCTGGACAACCCCAAACCCAGCGATGTGTTTTCTGGCAGTGTGACCTTGGGCGAATCACTTAACCTTCCAGGGACCACTTTTTCTTCTACAAAATGGGATTATGAGTACCTCATGGGGTTACTGGGGGGGGGGAGTCAATTCACATGAGATTAAATTGTCTAACACAGTCCTGTCCCCTACAGCAGCTGTATGTGTGGCTATGGGGCCCTTGCCACGCACCAGGTGCAAAGTAAATATGCCCTAAATATTAAAATCCACTCCAGATTTCCAAGACATCGTATGGCAGAAAGGAATAACTCGTGAATACTTTTTCACTCATTGAAGAAGGGATGGAACTGTTTACCCTTGTATACGGAATCCTTGCATTTATGTGATGAGTGGGTTTGTCTATAGAGGAAGAAGCTGTGTGCTGGGCAGTGAAAGGGTGAAGTGTAACGTGTGTGTGTGTGTGTGTGTGTGTGTGTGTGTGTGTGTGTGCGCGCGCGCGTGCACCCAGTATCCTGTCTTTCCCTTTCTTGGGGGGAACTGTTCCTCTACCCTACCCCGTCATGCCACCGGGGCTACGAAAACAGACTTCCATTCTGTGCCCCGACCTCTGGGATGACCAGGTGACCCTGGCTCTGCCAAGCTGAATCTGAATCAATCATAAGCAGATACATACAGGGATGCACCGAGTTAAACCCTGCTGCTGCGAGGGCACTGCCCAGCTCCGGCCTTCTCAAGGCCTTTTGCTTAGCTTGGTTTTTCTTAAGTTAGATTCTGTCTATGATTTTCCTTCTTCTTAATTTATTTTATTTCCATCAAAGAATTCAACTGTTACAAAGCTGGCCACAAACCAAGAGGAAAAACCCTAAGTCTATGGACTGTTTCTACCATAGAGGAGGATATCTTTTTTTTTTGGGGGGGGGGGCTAAATTCTTCACATAAAGCCAGCTCAGCCGGGGATTTCAGAGCCCCTCTGGAGATTTCTGCCCGCTGTCAGAAAGATCCACGTTTTCATGGTTCTCTCTGTGCAGTGCGGCCCCACGTCAGACACGAATTCAGCTTCCTGCCCAAAGACAATCAATCCTATGAGTCACTTTTGAACGCTGTAGATTCTCTGCAGTTTCAGGGGAGTGGGTGGAAGACGGCAGAGGACTGAGCTTTGCTTTAATGCAAAACAACTTCAAAACGGAGCCCAGGCTTTTAAAAACGTTTCTTGGTTGGCACCCTTTGGGCTCGGGGAAGATGGTTTACGACTCTTCCTACACCTGGCTCCAGCCTCTGGTCATCCTGCTACTTTCTCTCTCTTTTCTCTCTTGGAGTTTTCTAATCTTGCCCCTCTCCCTGCCCCAACCCCACCCCCACGAGAGAAAGCATCAATTACTCCTTCTTTCTGGCACAGAATCAATTCAGCTTTTTCTTTAAACTTGGCTTCTAGGACTTTACATCTTACCTTTGGTCCCCAGCCCAGAAAGGTTTGGTTAGCTAATTATTAGCATAATAATACCTTATTTGCCTGGTTGGTTGCATTGATTATTGTTAAGACTGCAAGTCCTTGCAGTAACCCTCCCCTTGGCCCTTCCCCAGAACTTCCCTTACCCGCCAAGGACATTTTCTTGGGAACCGGGTATCCCATAGTTCCAGGCATCTGCTGAGAACCCCATAATTGGTGATGTTCTAGGTGACCATGGGGGAAGGAAGGAGCAAAAATGACAGAGAATGGCAACCATTTAATTGAGCGTTTACTCTGCCCTGGTCCCTGAGCCAAACGCTTCCTCTGCATTACCTTGTTTGGGCTTCACGGAACCTAGGCGGTGGAGCACTGAGCTGCCCCCCACCATGTCTTCCCAGTTAGAGACGTTGAGGTTTGGAAGGGCCAGGAGCGCCTGGGCCCCCAAGCCCAGTGTCAGAAGAAACATGTCTCTCTCTCTCTCTGTCCCTCCACCCCAGCCCCTACTCTGCCCCCACTCGGGCTGACCCACATGCATTCAGTTCATTTCTGGATCATGTTTGCCCTCCGACATGCTCGGTAACAGCGAGAGCCAAGTCCTGCTCTTCACGCTCCAAATTGAATTACATCCATCAGCCCTGGCGCCAGCTCTATTGTTCCCAGGGCCTTCCCAGCTTTAATTAGAATATTTTTATTTTCCCTAGGAGAGGGAGGACGGACAGCGGATCTCGGTTTCAGTAACCTTGCCAGGGGCTGGAACCTGGAACGGCAGGGCTCATGAACCATCAGATGGAGGGACCAGCAGGAGTGGGGGTGGAGAGTGGTGGGTCTGTGTTGGCATGGGGCCCCCACCTGC
>NC_137807.1:21754887-21807387 GCF_963383645.1 Muscardinus avellanarius
CACCAGGGTTTGCCAAAGACAATAGATCCTTGGCAAGCTGCACAAATCTCTCTTCTTTACCCCTTTTCATGGGATCTGTGGTACTAATGACACCTGGCCTCAGGCCACTGGAAAAGTTAAATAGTTATTTTTTTAAAGCCTTTAGCAGAGTATATATATATATATATATATATATATATATATATATATATATATATAGTAGGTCTTTATGTGCTGGTAATAGACGGTTAACTAGAACGGGGTAGAACATAGATGTAGCTGGTGCGATACAAGCCAGGCATATATACTTTCACTGATGCATCCCATAGTCTCTCTTCAAAATGTAGTTCGGAGTGGCAGGGACAAAGTGAGGTTCACCTCCCGCCCCACGGCCCCCCCTTCTCCATCCAGGGTACTCAGATTGGCGTTGCTAATTTCACACATGTTCATAGTATGAGTGGAAGTGTTTCCTTCCTTAAGTCTTCTTGCTACTCCACATGCCCCTAGACCTCTCCATTACTCCACTGGGGTTTCTCCTCCATCAAAAATCCCTCTCGTGTACTGACTGCTCCCTAGCCTGTGCATATGAGAGAAAAAAACAAGCCCCTTCGCTTTCCGCGGCCGGCGAATCTCACCTCCCGTAACGTTCTCCGGGCCCACCCATGTTCTTGCCAACAACATACTTTTGTTCTTCTTTATTGAGGAGTGGAATCCCATGGTGTAGATATCCCATAATTTTGTAAGCTATCCATCAGTTGATGAACACCTGGGCTGGCTTCATAATTTGGCTATTGCGAACTGTATTCTTATAAACATGGATATACATGGACCCCTATAATATTCTGATTTCGGTCCCTCTGTAAAGATGCCCAGGAATGGTATGGCCGGATCGTTTTGTGTCTGCATTCCCAGATTTTTAAGATATCTCCACCCTGATCTCCGCAGCAGCTGCGCTAATCTGCAATCCCACCAACGGTATAGAAGAATTCCTATCTCTGCACATCCTTGCCAGCATTTATTGGCCTTGGCTTCTTGGTGACTGCCGTTCTAATTGGTGTGAGATGGGATCTCGGCGTAGTTTTGACTTACATCTCCCTGAGGTCTAGCAATGCTGAGCCTTTTTTCGTGTATTTATTGCAAGCCAGGCTTTGGGCTGGTGGGTTTACACTTTTTACCCACTTTAGGCTTTATAACATGTAAAGTAGAAATTATTTTACAGAAACGGAATCTCACATAGAGAGTCTAAAGCCCATGGGTCTCATGGTCCACAAGACAAAAGCTTAAATAACCAATAAGAATGCGTGCACTTGGGCTCTCCCCGCCTCATTGGCTGCTCAGCTCAGTGCAGCGAGCACGGGTTCTATACCCAGCTGAACTGACTCAAAGCTTGTATCTGCCACCTACCGGCTGTATGAATTGAGGCAAGTTTCTTCCCCTTTATGAGCCTCGATTTTATCATTGGCAAAATGGGGGTGATATACTACACAAGGACCTCGTAAACCTTTTTTTGTGTGTGGTACTAGGGATTGAACCGAGGGTTGTTCTACCTCTAAGCTATACTACACCTGCAGCCCTATTTGGGTTTTGTGTTTTGAAATAGCGTCTTGCTGGGTTGTTGAGAGCCTTGCAATGTTGCTGACGTTGGCCGCTAATGTGCAATCCTTCTGCCTCAGCCTCCCAAGTACTGGGATTTACAGGCATGTGCCACCACACCCAGCTCCCTTGTCAGAATGTAGTGAGTTCATATATAAAAAGAGTGTTTGGTTCATTCAAGTGTTAGTTCCTTGATTTCTTTCATTAATGGCACTTTTTTTTTTATCACTTTCTACCCCTACTCAAGGCCCCAGGGCAACTGTACTATCCTTCCCCAGATGAATCTCATCTTCTCTCCCCACCCCAAGCATCCTTTTTTTCAATGTCCCGTGACCTGTCCCTGATTGCCGTGTCTCATCCCTTCCTTACCTAATCCTAACTTTACTGCCCCCTTTTCCCAGTGATCCGGACTCGGTCTCCTCCATGGAGACCCATGCAGTCCCGGAATGTCTGTCCCAGGACAAATTCTTCATCGTACAGAACTGTGTTCATCTTTACCCCACTCCCAGCCCAGGCCCTGGCCCAGGGAGAAAGCTCATGGATACGGGCGGCCTGGAGAGAGACGCCCTAATCCCGCGGGAGAGGCCGTGCTAAGCTCTCACCGGGTCGGGCTGCCCATACGTCTATGGCACAGCTTAGCCATCCAGCTGTGGAACCGGGCGCTGGCTCACCTCAGCTCTCAAGAGATTCTTTCCCCCCAGTACTCCACGGAGGCTTAATTTACACACAGAAAAATGCACCGGTCTTAAGTTGCGATTACTTCTGCCCAATTCAAAGTCCCGGGACATGCCGCCAGGTCAACTTACGTGAAATTTCTCATTCCCTCTCCCTTCAGTATGCTTTCCCCTATAGGGGGGGAATGTTCTCATCCCTATCGCCATCGAGGCACCTGGCTTTCGTTTCTGTCGCATCGAGGCATTTGCTTTCTTATGAACGTGGAATTCTGCAGTGCACGCTCCTGTGGGTCCAGCTTCTCACGGTCAACTGAAATAGTTTCAGTGCGACTCAGCCATGCTATTGCACAGATCGTAAATCGGTATTTTTTGTTGTTGAATAATATTCCATTGTGTGGGCTCTTAACTGTCCAGAACCGTTTTCTTGTATATGGGCACTTGGGCTGCTTCCTCTACAAATCTTTGCATTTCTCTTGAGTAAGTGGCTCAGAGTAGAATTGCTAAATTGCATAGTAAGAAAATATTTATTAGCCGGGTGTGGTGGCGCACGCTTGTCACCCCCGCGCTTAGGAGGCGGAGACAGGAGGATCGCGCAGGTTCGAAGCCAGCCGCGCTGGCTTAAGAGACCCTGTTTCTAAATAAAAAGTATAAAATAGGTCTGGGAGTGTAGCCCAGAGGTAGAAGGGCTTCCAGGAACCCCAGTACCACCAAAAAAAAATATATATTATTTTTATATAATATATAAATATATAAAATATATTATATAAAATAATATAAAAATATATAAAAATAAATATAAAATATTTTATATATAAAAATAATATATATATATAAACTTTATTAGATACTGGCAAACAGATGTCCAAAGCAGTTGTACCATGCTCCTCTTGGCTTTGAGCCTGTTTCCTCTACTCTAAAATGGTCCTGTACGGTTTTCTACCAGCCGACAGAGACTGTGAGCACCGTGAGGAGATCTCCTTGTCAGATGGTCCCATGTGAAGCGGCTTACCTAGGACGGCTGTCATTTCTGAAGTCTTCCCTTGGCAGCAGTTGAAGATTGCTTCCCAAGCCCCACCCCATGCCCCCACGCAGGTGCAAAACCCCCAAATCCCTTACGTAAAATGGCATAGTACTTGCAGATAGTCTACCTATATTTTATTTTATTTTTTTAATATTTATTTATTTATTTATTTATTTGATGGTACTGGGGTTCCTGAAAGCCCTTCTAACTTCAGGCTACACTCCCAGACCTATTTTATACTTTTTTTTTTTTTTTTTGCAACAGGGTCTCTTAAGCCAGCGCGGCTGGCCTCGAACCTGCGCGATCCTCCTGTCTCCGCCTCCCAAGCGCGGGGATGACGAGCGTGCGCCACCACGCCCGGCTAGTCTACCTATATTTTAAATTATCTTGATGTGCTTATATTACTCGATTTACTTACATTACACACAATATCTAACTCAATATAACTGCTATGTAAATAGTGTTCTACCATATTATTTTAATTTGTTATTTTTTTCCTGGATAATTTTGATCTGTGGCTGGGTGAATCCAAGGATGAAGAACCATGGCTAGGAAGGCTAATTGCAGATCTTCTAGCAGGTGATTTGCACCGCTGGCGAGGAGGAATGGAGAGAGGCAGGGTCCTTCCAGGTGTGGAAGGCATGTCGACATCGAACAGGTGGGTTGACCTTGAAGTTGACCTTCCCACCGAGCCCTCTGGGATTTCATTTTCTGCTGGCTCTGAGAGGCTATACAAAGAACCATGCCTGTTTGTGTATCCTGAGACTAGAGAGGGCAGAAGAGGGGGCCCTCCCCAAACACCCCAGCACCCCCTTGGAGAGGAGTTCTCCAGGGTCCTCTCTGGGCTGACCGGTAGAATCCTCCTCCCTGCCTGTTTTAACTCAGCAGGAAGGGCCATTCTAAGTGGAAATCTCCACCTGCCCCCACATCCTGCAGATGTGGCATTCTTCAGGCTGCTGTAATTAAGACTTACGCAGATTTGACAGAAACAACTATTCCCGGGGAATCTGGATTCAGTTGTCAAAAACGACTCGGGCGTGAAGCCCTGCATGTAAATCGGAGCCCTGGAGCCTGTGATTCTAAAGGTGTGCCTCCGTGGGAGTCTTGTTTGTGGAACTTCTCCTCTGTATCTTGCTAGAGAGATTTCAAAAGACCTGGTATTTCAGTCTGTCAGACATGGGTTGGACTCCTGAATCTGCCACATACTATCTGGGTGATTTAAAAAAAAAAAAGTTAGCGCATAATAATTATACAGAGTAGCAGATTCCTTGTGGCAAGTACTTACATAGGTATCATACGCTTTGATCGGATCTGCAACCCTTAATACCCTGACTTCCCCACCCCTTCCCTGACCCCTTTTCTCTTTTCTCCCTTTCTACTTTTTTCTCCTTTCTCCTTTCAGGAATCTTCCCCTGCCCCCAGATTCTAGAGAAAATACACAGCACTTGTTTTTTTCTGAGTTTTACTTATAGAACTTAATATTATGATCTCTGGTTCGATCCACTTTCCTGCAAGCAGCTTGACTCCATTCTTTTTTATGGAAGTATAAGGCTCTGTCGCGGATATAGACCACAGTTTCTTTACCCATTTTTCCATCAGCAGGCACCTCAGTCGAGTCAATGACTTAGCTATTATCAACTGTGCCAAGGTGTACATGGACGCGCTGATATCTACAGGAACAGTAGCAGCCCTGCACCTGTGCCTACGACGGTCCTTCCTCACCCAGCAACCACCCTTCCACTTCCTTCCCTGATTTCCAACTCGGCCCATAGTCAGACGGGATGGAAACACGTTCCAGACTCTCTGCTGCTAAAGGTAGCCACGCCACTCTTCCAGGAAGACATAGAAAATGTCCCCTGCAAACGCCTGGAAGGACCTGCCCATGGTTTGAATGTATCCCCAAACAGAGTCTGTGTTGGAGGCCTACTTTACAGGGATACAGTTTGGGGTATGATGTGGACCTTTAAAAGGGGGGCCCTAGCAGGAGACCTTTGGCTTGAGGACATTACGCACAGACAGGACTGTGGATGTGGGTCTCTCTCCAGTTTCCTCTTTGGTGATAAGGTAGCTTCTTCCCACCCGTACCTCTCTGTGATGTGACATCACCTGCTGCTGGCCCCCTCCCACCTGATTCTGGACTTTGGGCCTCTGAGACCTTGAGCTAAATAAACCTATTTTCTTTATAAAGTTAGGATCCTCAGGTATTTTGTTATAGTGCTGAAAGACTAAACCTAAAAGAGTAAGACTTTTTTCCCTTTCTTTCTTTCTTTCTTTCTTTCTTTCTTTCTTTCTTTCTTTCTTTCTTTTCTTTCTTTCTTTCTGTTTCTTTGTCCCTCCTATTGGCTGGGAATGTGGTAGGGAGGCAGGAGCTCGAGCAGCTCTGTTGGGCCACAAGGAGAAGGTTGGATGCTGAAGCTGGCTAAGCCTCAAGAGAGAAGAGGCTGGAGTCATTGCTCCATTGCCTGGACCAACTATCTGAACTTGTGTAACATTAGAGAAGAGTCAGCTTCTTTCTTCCTTGAGCCACTGCTGATTTGCGGCCTGTTCTTTATTCTGATCCTAATTGATACCTGCTGTTGGGAGAGTTAAATGAGATTATTCCATTAAAGGCCTTAGCACAGTACCAAGCACAAAATAATCTCCTCACAGGTGGTGGATATTCTTTCATTTTAAAGGCAAGACCTAAAAACAAACAAGAAACGGCGGGCTGTAATCGTGCAGTCTGCTGCCTCGTTTCTGACTTGTTTTCGGGGCCAGAAAGCTCGGAAGGGAGCTGTGTATGTTTCCCCAGGGCCACTCTGCTGCCAGACGCTCACAGGTGTGTGGGTCTCTCTACTGTAGGACTCCTGCCAGGCTGGAACCGCCCTGTCTTCAGTCAGCTCCTGTTCTGTGTGCCTCTGGAATCCACTTCATGAATCAGCAGCTCCCTGTTTGAGGCCATCGCCAGGGAGTCATGGGCTATGCTATAACTTTCCTTCTTTATTTCTTTTTGCAGTATTAGGGATGGAACCCAGGGGCATTTTACCTCTGAGATATACCCCCAGCCCTATTTTTTATTCTTTATTTTGAAGCAGGGTCTCACCGAGTTGCAGAGGACCTCACTCAGTAGCTGAGGCTGTCCGCGAACCGCGATCCTCTGGTCTCAGCCTCAGATGCTGGGATTACAAGTGTGCGCCACCACGCCCGGCTTCCTCTTTCCACAGCACAGAGCTCTCTGCCGATAAACTTGTTTCCGGTGATCCTTTCTTACCTTTTTTATATCCAGGAATTAGTGCTTGGCTGGAACAACTGCAGGAAGGCTGAAGGAGGACGAAGCTCTAAACTGCTGGGCGTGGTGGTGTATGCTTAAAATCCCAGCATTGGGGAGGCTGAGACAGGAGATCGCGGTTCGCAGACAGCCTCAGCTACTTAGTGAGGCCCTCTGCAACTCAGTGAGACCCTGTTTCAAAAATAAAGAATACAAAATAGGGTAGGGGGTGCAGCTTGGAGGTCGAATGCCCTGGGTTCCATCCCCAGGCCCGCAAAAATAAAAAAATAAATTATAATAAATAAATAAATGAAAGAAAGAAAGAAAGAAAGGAAGGAAGAAAGAAAACTTATCTGGATGTGGTGACGCATGCCTGTAATCCCACCACTGGGGAGGCTGAGACAGAAGGATCATGGATCGCAGCCAGCCTCAGCTACTTAATAAGGCCCTTTACAACCCAGTGAGACCCTGTTTCAAAAATAAAGAATAAAAAATAGGGCTGGGAGCGTGGCTCGGAGGTAGAATGTCCCTGGGTTCCATCCCCAGTACCGAAAATAAATAAATAAATAAATAAATAAATAAATAAATAAATGGAATTCTGGGTGTAGCTTGAAGTTAGACTGTCCCTGGGTTCAATCCCTAGTTACGCACATACCAAAAAGAAAGATTAAAAGGTTAACAGAGAAGGGTCCCCACGCTATCCCGTTCCTGTGTCTCTGTCCCTGTGGATCCCACTGGCGAAGCCACCTCCCTGGCGCCATCAGTGATTTTACCATCAACCCCTGCTCTGTGCTAAACTTCCCCCATGTATTCCCACATGTAAGCCTGCTGCTTATGGGACTGTGGCCATTTGCAGGTGTGAGAGCAATGGGTTAGCTACTCAGAGAGCTTGGAGTCCGGCTCCACAGGCATCAGCAGCCACTCTCCCTCCTCCCACAGCTGTCTTGCCCCCCAGAGCCCCGTGCGGCGGCCCTGCCTGGTGTGGTCTCCCTGGGAACGCACGATGTCACTGTCACGGGAGAGGCGCATCTCAGGCAGGTGGCCCCACCATCCCATCCCTTTTTCTTCTGAAACAAACACATCCCTTCCGAACAACAACAACAAAATCTCCGTTGTTCCATTTTTATTCTAAAGGTAATTTGCGTTCTTCCAAAAACGCAGACGGTACACAACGATGCAGAGAAAAGCATGCACCTCCCCGTCCAGCGACGCTTTTGTGAGGATGAGCGTGAGCCCTTTGCAGGTTGGCGGTGTACGCCCAAGGCAGGGCTGACTCACCAGGATGCAGCCCCGTTCCCGGGGAGGTGTGGATCCTTTCTACCTGCCAGCTCTGCGCCAAGTCACATGGCACATTGATTTAAAAATAAATAAGAAAGGCACCATGCTATAGACCTGGCATCGTTTTTATGTTATTATCACCCAATGATGTCTTTCTGTTTCCTCCCCAGGTGGGGCGTGAGGGCCCCTGGAACATCTAAAAGCAAATAGCTTTGAACTGGGACACTGGTGCTCCTCCAGGGACAGGCCTCAGCGAGCCGCCCCACCTCCCTGCACCCCTTCTCTTGTTTATAAAACGCGCACTCCTTCCCTCCCTGTGGTCTCCTAAAGATTAAACGAGATCCTATACAGCACGGGCCTGGCACGGAGCCTGACACACAGCAGATGTCTTTAAGAGGTTGGATTCCCGGCGCCGTGACTCAAGACTCCTGGAGGGCTGAGCAGAGTGGTCTTGGCCCGCATTTATGCCTCCGTTTGGCCTGATCCCGAGGCTGGCGGTGATCATGCTTCCAGGCCAGTGGCACACACACGTTATGATCTGCAGGCCTCCCCCGTGGATGTCATCCATTCCTTCATTTATTCCCACTGATTTAGCAGGTACAGGGAGGGAAGGAATTAGACCATTTGAAAAGCCGAGGGTTCAAGTCCTAGCTCCGTTGATTACCCATTATGTACCATTAAACACTGAGCCTCAATTTTCTCATCTGCAAAATGGGTACTTAATAACTAAATGAGGCAAAGCACGAGAAGAAGCCCTTAGCACCTTGCCCGGGGTCCACTGCAGCCGTCTTACAATCATCAACGTGAATATTAATGATGATTACAATCATAACACCCCGGCACCACTGATATGGCTCCAGGCTTCAATAATCCTGGCTCTGGTGACAGGGACTTAGAACTGCTTTTGCTATCTAAGACCATTGACTTTTTGCTTGGACATGCGTGGGGCCAGCGGGTTAGTAAGAGCAGCATAATGCTCGGCATCTCTGCCTCTGCTGTGTGCCTGTCTCCGTCCTCGCCTTAAACTCTGGCTCAGATTTCTGCTGTTTCACACAAGCATGCTCCCCACTGAAGGGACATCCGTCCCCAAATCGGTAATACATGGTTAATTTGTCCCTGCTTTACCTAGCCTTCCTCGTCTCCCTTCCAGACTGAAGACAGACACCAAGGTAAGAGTGGCTAAGATATTTTCAAGACTTGCAAGGATAACCAACTTTTACAGCGTCCTGCCCCAGATCACCCCAAGGGGTTGCCCAGAGGTCTCCAGCACTCACCATGGATCCCAGGAATGTCTGAGCTTTACAGACAGATCACCCCCTGGTGGGATCACCCCTGAGTGGCTGCAGTTACCCCATGATGGGAACCGAGGCTGCCTCCCTATGCAGAAGCAACCATCGCATGGGGACCGGACCGCCCCTCATGTGATAACTACTTCTCTTTGACCTGAGCTCATGACCAACCACACGCCAGTTTGATCTAGACTCTTAGTGACACCAACCTCTCATCCCCTGTCCCAATTCTTCCTCTAGTTAGATCTGAAGCCGCTGCCAGTGCCCAGAAGACAGGGCGGAGGATGCCAGAACCCTCCTCACTCCAGCAGATCTCTACGGATTAAAGCATCTTTCTGGTTGACCCTTGACCTTCCGTCTCTTTGGTGGGCATCTTGGGACGGATGGAAGAACCTAGTCTGCTGGGATTCCCAGAGTCAAGCCTGCAGCCTAAAGCTCCAGGAATAAGGCCGTGGACATCATCGGAGTGGCCCGGCTCATGGAGTGCCCTTCATTTCTGCTCCTGAAAGTTGTTGCTGTACCAAGGAGACGCAAGTGTCCGCGGTGTGTGCTCTGAGCAACGGCAGCCAGTGGATTAAGAGAAAAACCTCCGATGCATCTTCTTCTATGGAGTTCAAGCCATGAGCCTGTTGCTGGAGTTTTCTCTTTCTTTTTAATTTTCTTCTTCTTTTTTTCTTTTTGTGGTACAGGGGATCAAACCCACGGCTTTGCACATCCCGGGGAAGAAGTTCTCTACTACTCAGCCTTGGGTTTCTTTTCTGCGCTCTCCATCCCCTCCCAAACATTTTTTGTTTTTTTGGTGTTATAAATGTCCCTATCATTCTGAACGGCATCATGAAGCGACACTACCGTGCACCAATACCAGCCCAGATGTCCATCAATAGGTGAATTAATTACAAAACTATGGGACATGTACACAACGGGATTTTACTCAGCCATAAAGAACAAATTATGTCATTTACAGGGTAATAGGTGGAACTGGAGAACATTATGCTAAGTGAATTTAGTCAGTCACAAAAAGTGAAAAATCAGACGTTCTCCCTAATATTCAGAAGCTAGGGAGGAAAAGGATCATAGGAGAAACTCTAGACAAAAGAGGAGAAACCACGGATAAGCACATAAGGCAAACTAACTGAGGGGGGCGGAGGGGGAAGAGGGAAATTCCCTAACGTGCAGACGTACATTCACAAACACGCCGAAGTCCATCACTAAGCCAAGCGTGAGAAGCAGGGAGAGCGGAGGGATTGGGGTAGGAATTGGGGAAGGGCTGAATGAGCGATGTGTGCATGTGTGCCTCCGCCATCTTGGACTCCACTAAGATGTATGATTACAACGCACCAATAAAAAATTAAAGTTAAAAATTTAAAAGAACTTCAATAGAATTACTTTCATGGACATTTAGCATGGATACCAAACACCCCTTCATAAGTGTTATAATGTTCTGAAGGTTCTAACATTAAATGACATGGAATTATTTTAAGGAAATTTAAGGATTATAAAATTTTATACCGTACGAAGCACTGATTTTAATGCACTGCCTCTGAATCCGACATGAGAACAGAGAGTACTTATAAAAATAAAATGCTTCTCCACTGGATTCTCTCATAAGATTTTTATTGGTATCTTTTACATTTGTTTTTGGTTATTACTTAGCATGTATGATGTTACACAGGAAATGCTGATATTTTGTAGCCCAGCTTAGCAATAGCCACTTATTACTATCAAAATCAAAATGATCTGGAATCAAAGAAATTAATATCTAATGCCAATAAAATAAAACTCTAAAGTTTGTGAATGTGTTGATAAATACTTCCATATAATACAAATCTGTGAAAAAAGCAAAAAAAAAAAAAGTAAAAAAAAAAAACAAATCATCTGCTTCTGTTCAACCTGCCAGGCTTAGCTAGCGTGCCATTTATATTTCAGTGTCTTTGTTATTCGGTGCGTATCTAACCCTAATCTAATGAGGCACTTTTATAAAGTTGCTGTACCCTGGTCACACCGTCACCCTTTTCTAAGTCAATCTCTTGCCCTGGATTCTGACCTTAGTGTATGCATGTTTGGGCACAGTCAGGTATTGAACGAGCATCTTCTTCTTCCTGATAATGGGGTTTAGCTGCAAGAAAACACTTTTTTCCGAAAATTGTAGTTCATAGAACTAAGTGCGCGTGCGTGCGCACGCGCACACACACACACACACACACACACACACACACACACACTATGGAAAGCGCCGTACCAAATCGTGAATGCTGATTTTCTTTGGATTATATATATATATATATATATATATATATATATATAATATAAATTATATATAAATTATATATATATATCTACTGGGTAGAACTTTTTCAATTGCAAATCAGAAACTCGATTTAAGCTTAAGTAGAAAAGGGAATTTTTGTTGTGCTGCGTATAGAGTCAAACTACATGAAATTCTCATTTTCAGGTTAAAAAAATTGTCAAAGGCTGTCAGGTATATTTGGTTAAACTTAAGCCACCCCCCCCAAAAAAAAAATAAAAAAGGCTAAGAGTACTAGCTTCAGTTATAGCTGGGTCCAGGTGTTCAGTCAACGTCAGAAGTCCATTTCTTCATCGGCTTTCTTTCTAGCATGTTGTGGCGTGGGCTTTCTGCTCAGACACATCCTCTCCACACACCTGGGCGAGCAAAGCCACCCTGATTCCACGCTCTATGCAGCTCAGAACAGGAACAAGGAAATCCCTCTCTCCCAATGACTCCAGTGGAAGCTTTATGCAGGGCTCCTACTGACAGGTTGGTTTGTCTACCTTCTCTCACGATGGCCAGGACTGGATTTTTTTTTATATTTTCTACCTTACATACTCCCCCTACCCTAATGATTTATGTCAGTGAAGTGACCCCTACCTTCATGATTTGCTTGGAATGTAGGGGATATTTGTTTCCCCAGAGCAATATTGCAAAAATTGAGTGCGGTTACTCGATGTAACAGGAAGAAATGGTTAACTCTGGGAGGTGTCGGGCGATTTTTTTTTTTTTTTGTCTTTCCTCCTTTACTTTCTTTTACCTTTCTGCATTTTCTAAATTTCTATAATGAACATGAATTGCTTGCAGTTTTTTTTTAAAGTTATTAAAAAGAAACCCAAGGGTATTGAGAATGGAATTTGGACACAGATGTGCCCTGGCTTTATTCCAGGCTGATAATGGTTTTCTGTGTTATCCCTTCCAGATACGATTTGCATTTTAACCAGAGTCAAAATGCTGTGACTCTAAGGAGAGTGTAATGAAGGGATTTAAGGCAGTGAGCAAGCCCTCCAGGACCTGTCCATTGTCTGCCCTCGCAGGGGCTCTATTGCCGTGAAATCCAGTTGGCCTCAAAGAGCTTCCCTCCGGATTAAACGACAAACTCAGAAATGGTACCCAGCTCTGAATCTGTTTCCTGGCGTGGGAGATGGGAACAATTCCTTCCTCACAGACTTGGTGTGAAATTCATAAGATAGCAGAGATACAGCTTCCGGTTTGTGTGTTCGTGTGTGTGTGTGTGTGTGTGTGTGTGTGTGTGTGTGTGTGTGTTACTGGGGATTAAACTCAGGGGCATTCTACCTCCTAGCTGCACTCCCAGCTCTATTTTATATTTTATTTTTGTTTTTTGGAATAGGGTCTTGTGAAGTTGCAGGAGGTCTTGCTAGATTGCTGAGGCTGATCTCAAATCTGTGATCCTGCTGTCTCAGCCACTCAAGTCCTGGGACCACAGACGAGCACCACCACATCCAGCGGGGGGCTCCCTGTTCTTAAACTCCCATGCACTCCTTGCATCTTCTAGGGCTCTTCCTTTAGGCAGCTATAAAAAGTGGAGACGTCACAGGACTTGGGACCTAGCGAAGCTGAATTCAAGGCCAGCCCTGCTACTTACTGGCCTCAGATGGGAGGTGTGTCCTCACTGCCCTTCAGCCCACTCACCTGGAAAGTGGGGATAAATATTTGTCAAGAGAGGACCTGGCAGGGTAACATTTAATAAAACAGCTTGTGCCTAGTGGACAGCAAATGCTGACTCTCCTTCCCTTCGCAGTGGATTTGACCCAGTTCTTCCCAGAGGCAGGGATGGAAATCACATCTGCGTCGTTAGAGACTGTGTCTTTTATAAACACATTTACATGCATAATTAGGACCATAACACGAGGTGATGTGAAAACAGCAAATTCGCACACAGAGAGTTTTCAGCATATGATTTTTTTAAAGGTTGATTTGCCTTTTCCTGGTTTTAAAAAAAGATTAAGTCCAAATATTCCATAAATCTAGATTACCAAAAGAGTTCATTTATAAAGTTGTCTTAATCATGATGTGGGGCAGATATTTTACATGAAGATTTTGTTCACTCATCTGTCCACCCATCCATCCATCCATCCATCCATCCATCCATCCATCCGTATCTATTTACATCTATTCATCTGTCCATCTCTCTCTCCCCCCCTTTATTCACCCACTCACTCATCTTCATGCTTACCTAGCTAGTTTCCACCCACCCACCTATTCAATCTATCTATCTATCTATCTACCATCTATCTATCTATCTATCATCTATCTACCATCTATCTATTCTATCTACCTATCCATTCACCCATCTACCTGCCCACTTAGGCATCCATCAATCCATCCCTCCATCTATCATGAAATAGATACCATATGCCAGGCCCTTGTTCTGAATGCTGGGCATGCAGTGATATATAAGACAGACATGTTTCCTAATCTCATGGTTCCTGAGAAATTAATGAAAAAGCTAAGGATAAGCATGTGGTCTGGGGGCTCAGTTTTGTCCCTGGGAGTGGGTGCTCTTGTCCAGAAATCATACAAGTGCGTGGTTGTCTGGACCTGAGACACTGCTTACAGGACCACATCAGAATCATCTTTATAGCGTCTTGGGCACCAGCCCTGAGCAGGCTCTGACCTTTGCTCCCCACTGTGGCTGCCGCTTCTTTACAGACACCCCTTTGAGCCTGGATCTATGAATGATGCCATTTGAGATGTGTGGAAATAATCAATCACAAGGGTGAAGTGGCTTGTCTTGGGTCATGAAGTTGAAAAACCTCAGAGCTGAGATTTGCATCCAAGATTCCAAGCCAATCTTGGAGTAAAAAGTGGGAGTAGACATCCCCAGCAGTACGTCCGAGAGCTGAGAAGGCCACGGAGTGTGGCCTGCGGCTCTGACGGGGGCGGAGATAAGGGAGAGAATGTGTACGGAGGTCTGATTCTTGTTCTTCTCAAGGTCTTCAGGCCCTCTGTGCTGGAGACCACAGACAAAGGGAAGCTTCTACACATCTCACAATGGGCTTGTCACAAACGCGCTGCCCCTGGCTGCACCACCATCGGGGCTGACTGCTCTGGTAACAGCGTGGACAGAGGCTTTTGTTTGCAAACAGATTACATCACCGCCACACAGAGATGTGAGTTATGAGGGAGATAGATTTGGAGGCCCTAGGCGCCTACAACTACAACCATCTGGAATTTTAGAAGCTTGGCGGTACAACATCTAAAACATCATCTCCTCTGCAGGATACATGAAACACGCCGTGATTTAGAAGCAGAGGTTTGTCACGGGGAAAGGTTGTAGGTGGGGCGATTTGCCGCATAACCTCAAGCAGTCATCTCCCCTTCTCTGTCTTTCACTTGTCCTCCTTTCTGAGCCTGGCTTTTCCAATGCATCGGGAGACCTAGAGGTAGGCATTGTATACATGCCTTTTGTTGAACATCACCTCAAGCCCCTTCCGGGATTCCAGGACTCAAATTACGAAAGTGTCAGCTCATAAATAGGGAGTCCGTGGGATGTATGCCCAGAAGAACAAGTGTGAGAGGAAGACATGGCAGCAGAAACACTGGTACACACAAGGGACATGAGTAAAATACTCTCCTTAAAGGCCAGGTCCTTCCCTTGATCACAATACAGCCCTCCTCACATCCAGCCTAGGTTTTTAGTGCCTGTTCTGAGAAAGATGGAGAAAATACTGCTTTTCGGTTGAGCTGATATGCACCTGCTCTCAAGTTCTCACCAGGGAAGACTGAAGGAGCCCAGCGACATTTCCAGGTGCAGTGGTGGTGGGGTTTCAGAGGTGTTCATCTGAGATGCTGAGCTTTATGGAAAGAGGGAACAACGGAGAATGGAGGCTGATTAGTTCACAAGGTTCCATGATGTTGTCCCACAGAGCAAGCAGATTAAAAACCATGACACGTAATTAGGCAATTGTGGATAGATAGCATCTCTCATTCTTTAGTGTGCAAATTGGTCCATGAAGAGAAATTTTGTAGTATGCATAGAAAACCTTGAAATGTACACGCTCTGATCAAACAATTACTCTTCTGGGAATTTCTCCTGAAGGAAAGATTGGACAAGTGAAAATAAAAATGTTCATTCCAGGGTGACTTGTAATAGTGAAAACTTCAAAATAACTTAAATGTCCAACCAAGGAGACCAGTTGAATACACCATCCCACAAGGGAACACATGCAGCTCTTCTTCTAAAGGAGCAGGAGATATTTCTCTGATCAGAAAAATAATGAGGCTGCTTCTAATTTTATAAGAGAAATACGATGACATCAGCATACCGGTCTTAAAATCATAGGATTCCTTCTTATTTTACTCCTTCCCATGCTCTTGCCCTCAGAGTATGTATTTTCTTCCTGTTCACTTTCTTAGACCTCATTTTGCTCCGAGTTCTCCAGCTTTCTCCATGGCTCCAAACTCGATTGCAAGCAAGTGCTCTGTTTTCTGAACTGCTCTCTTCTGTAGTTGCTTATTGTCTGCCTGGTACAAAGGTGAGCTGCTGTGTCAGTGGCTTACATCCCTTTCTGTGCTTAGAGCTTTCACAGTGCGGATCTCTGTCTGATTCACTTCTTCCTCTTAGGCGTGAGTGTTGGTGGGGAGTAAATGATGCCCGATAAATTCTCTACCATGAGAGAGACACGTATTTGAAGTGCTGCAGCCCCTTTCTCTGCCAGCGCTGTCAGGTTCCCTCTGACATTCTGGATTCTGCTGCCTTGAACTCACTCTGCATCCCTCATCAAGGTTCTGCTCGGCTAGAGAGGATGGTTTTCAAGTGCCAGGTCTTAGGCTAGAGGAAGCTGTCACCATGGTAGTCTCAAGTCCAAGGACAGGGGTGAGAGGCTTAGAGGGATTTGTGCTGAGAAGAAGCCCTTCCCTGTCTGCCTTGATAAAAGTTTCAAGCCCAGGTTGAGGAGTCTCCTCCCTTTCCACACCTGCTCCCAAAGTGACACTGAGTACCACAGAAAGCTACAGAAGGTTTTAGAAAAGAGAATGTGACATCTTAGATTTGGGGAGTGTCTGCCATTGACTCCTGGGAGGAAAAGCAGACAGAGGTACAAGGCTCCTCCTAGGGCTTGGGGGGCAGTATTTTGGGAGAAAGAGTGATTTCTCTCTCTCCTAACACAATGGCTACTTACTGTTTCCTTTTTATAAATTATAATTAGTAGTGCATATTAGATCGTGACATTTCATGCATGCATAAATGCAAGGAAGTATTATTCAGCCATAAAGAAGAATGGAATCATGTCATTTTCAGGAAAATGGATGGAACTTCAACTATAAGGCAGACTAAGAAAAAGGATGTTTTCTCTCATATGTAAAATCTAGGGTGGGATAACATGAAAGTGGGAAGGGGGCTATTTGGGAAGAGGACAAGGACAGAGAGGTGGTAAGAGAAAGCAATGGGGAAGGCAGATACTATCAAAGCATGTTACATTTATGACTCATTCTTACTGAAGACACTTTTTAAATCCATCCTCGAATTCCTTTCTCACTTCTTCCTTTATGGCTGCAAAAACAATCTACATGTTAACAGTGTAGGAACTCAGAATGCACAGATAACGTCAAAAGAGGGAAAAATCCTTAAATTATAATCCCATCACGTAGAGACAACTTTCCATCTAATTTTCTCAGAATGTTTATATACACAGAAGTACTTATACTTAACCGATCTGTCAACTCTTTCCTTCAAAAGACTGGATGTTGTTTTCCTGCAGCCAGAAGCAATCCCCAGAGCTCCGCACACTCCAGACGGGGCACCTCACTCCCTGCCTTGGTCAGCTCTAAGTGGAGGCACAGAGAGACCTTGTAAAGCCCCCAATTCCTCTTCCTCTTTTGTGTTCCCCCAAATGCTCTCTGCCCCATGATCACTCTCCACCTTGAGATTCTTAGAAATAATTCTGTTTTGCCTCTTATTTCTTGCACAGTAATCACTCCCCAAAGGCCTCCACGGCTGTGAGACGGCCCCACCCAATCACTGCTTGGGGACTGGCTCACCTCTCTCTCTCTCGCAGAATGTGTGCAGGCATGCCAGTCTGTGAGCACGTGCCACGCACTCTTTGTGCCTGTCTTCAATCACTGAGACTCACCTGAAATCCGCAGGGCATATAGAATTCCTGAGAACATATGTTTTTGTCTGTTTTATTTATTCATATTTTTCAGTGCTTAAAACAGCGCCTAGCCGGGCGTGGTGGCTCACGCTTGTAATCCCCACGCTTGGGAGGCAGAGACAGGAGGATCGCGCTGGTTCGAAGCCAGCTGCGCGCGCTGGCTTAGAAGACCCTGTTTCCAAATAAAAAATAAAAAAAATGTAAAAATAGGTCTGGGAGTGTAGCCCGGAGGTAGAAGGGCTTCCAGGAACCCCAGTACCACCAAAAATAATAATAATAATAAAACAGCGCCTGGCCCACGGTAGGTGCGCACTAAATATCAGCTGAGCGGATGGATGGATGGTAATTGAAAGCGATGCGGTAAGAAGCCACGTGGAAAATGGCGTGCTTATCTAGAATGATGCCCTTCAGAGAAGAAGCGGTCCCAGAATTGGAATTCGCAAAGTCAAAAATATCCCCCCCCCTTTTCTTCAATAAAAAGCATTTGGGCCAAGAATGAGCAAATCGCACCTTGTTGCCTGACAAAAGGCCTTCATTCCCGCCCGATGATACTAAATATTGGCACTTGGAAAATGTCCTCACGCATGCTGGAAAAGGCGAGGGTTAAGGAGAGGACACCTATCAGTGGATGCTAAGGGGAAGGGATGAAAAGGCAGAACAAGATCATTTGGGGGGGATGAAGATACTCTGCCTCCCATCGTAATGGTGGATCAAAGCTACTTTGCATTTGTCAAAGCCGATAGAACTTTCCAGCAGAGTGAACCTCAGTGAATGTCATTTGGAAAAATAAAACAATTTAGGAAAGTCAGGAGCCCTAGGAAGGAATGCCACTATGCCGAAGAACTTAACTTTATTCCAGTTCTGTGAAACCACCACCCCGAAGGCTGTAGGGAAACAAGCGGAACCCAAGTACTAAGAACAAAAGGGACGCCCTGTAAGTACCAGCTGATGAAGCCAATTCCCAGCAGGGTGCAGGTAAACGGCCTTGCACCATGTGCGTGTGCTCAGGAACCGGAGATGGAATGCGTGGTGTGACTGGATGGCGGAAGGCGGGAGCCAGGTTCCTCACCATTTGAATGGGAGATTACAGACAAGAAAGGGTAGGAGGTGAGATCTAGTATCTCTCAAAAGGCTCAGGTGTGGAAGTCCTATCCATAATCCAGCAAGGCTTGGAGGTGGGGCTTAGATGGAAGAGAGGAAGAGTTAGGCCATTTGGGGACATGTTCCAGATAGATGATAGATAGATAGATAGATAGATAGATAGATAGATAGATAGATAGATAGATAGATGATAGATATCATATATGTATATATCTGTCTTTCTCTCTCTCCCTCTTTCTTCTTTCTCCCCTCTCCTCTCCTCTCCTTTCCTCTTCTCTCTCTCCCTCTCTCTTCTTTCTCCTCTCTCTCTCTTCTCCTTCTCTCCATGTTTCTGCTTACAGCCTGCTCACCACAGACTGAACCTCTGAAATCATGAGTCAAAATAACTCCACTAAGTTGTTCTCATCTGAGTCATAGCAACACAAAGAGAACTAATACTGATTAGAGTTAGGACATAAGCATGAACTCCTGTTTAGTATGATATGGATACAGATAATTACATATAGAAATAGGTATTGACATGCGTGTCTACATACTTTATATCATGATATCTCACATAACATAACATAATAGGTCAGCTGAGAGGACTTACGAGCAAACACAACCCAGTAGCAACACGAATACCTAATGCCTAGATCTTGGTTTCAAATATTAGGGGTTCTTGGAAGAAGTGGTTGATTTATTGATGGGGTTAGTAACTACACAAGATGAGCCTGGATCATCCTGTTGTGTCAGTGTGTAAGGATGTGCTAAAAAATTATTAAGGTATATCAAGAGCTCTCAATATCAACAGTCAAAGCTGGAATAAATTGAACTGGATAAATGAACTAGGATTGGATTATAATTTTGTTTGTGTGTGTGTGTGTGTGTGTGTGTGTGTGTGTGTGTAGCATTGAGGATTGAACTCAGGGGCATTGTTCTTCTGAGCTGTACCCCAGCTTAATTTTTTTATATTTTGCTTTTAAACAGGGTCTCATAAGTCTCCTGAGAATCTCACTAAGTTGCTAGGCTGGTCTCAAGCTTGTGATTCTCCTGTCTCAGCCTCCCAAGTACTGGAATTATAGGTGTGTGCTACCTATAATTTGATGCACGCAACACATGTCCCCGAGTCCATTCTGGTATAAATGGCTGATTGGTTTAATAAATGGGGGAGAAGAGACAAAGAATCCATGCAGAAGGAATACAGATATTCTACCCTAAGGAGGGAGAACAACTCCCACTCTTTCGATGCTAGCTATACATAGTCACTTCCTTCCAAAGTTTAAATATGGAAGGGGAGAGGGAAAGTAATTTTATAATGGCGGCGCCTGATGGACCGTTATACCTCAGCCAGGGGACCAGGGCCAATACCAGTAGCCACAGGTTTCCAGTGGGCAGAGCCCTCCCTTGAGAGGCTGCCGGGACCATTGCACCACCCTTGCTCTTTTTCATCCATCAAAATCCATGGCTTTGGTTAATTCATGAAAAAAAGAAGAAAAAGAATCAGACAAATTCTAATAGAGAGACATTCTGCACAACACCTGACCAGCACCCCTCAAAACCGTCCCGGTTATCTAAGGAAAGGGGTTAATTGTCATAGCCAAGAGGAACCTACAGAGGCATGATTATATGCAATATGTTATTTTAGATGAAACCCAAGACCCCCAAAATGGACAGTAGGTAAAAACTAAGGATATTGGGATAAAATATGGTCTTTGGCTAAGGACAATGTTTCGGTATTTGTTTCTTAGTTAAAACAACTTCAGGGGGAAAAATGCCATTTATAAATGAAACTGGAAACTCTAATATATTCTCAAATTATCTATTAATCTAGAATTATTTTTATTTTTTTATTTTTTATTTTTGGTGGTACTGGGGTTCCTGGAAACCGTTCTACCTCCGGGCTACACTCCCAGACCTATTTTTATACTTTTTTATTTGGAAGCAGGGTCTCTAGCAGGGCATGGTGGCGCACGCTTGTCATCCCCGCGCTTGGGAGGCGGAGACAGGAGGATCGCGCAGGTTCGAAGCCAGCCGCTCTGGCTTAAGAGACCCTGCTTCCAAATAAAAAAGTATAAAAATAGGTCTGGGAGTGTAGCCCGGAGGTAGAACGGTTTCCAGGAACCCCAGTACCACCAAAAATAAAAAATAAATAAATAAATAAATAAATAAATAAACCTTGCCAATTAGATATAGATAAAAATGATATATTTTTTTTAATTTTCTTTTCTTTCTTTCTTTTTTTTTTTTACAAATGCAGCGAAATTTTTATGTGTGTTGGTCACTTTTATTCTTCTGTGGATTGCCTGTCGTCCCATGCCACTAAGGTTTTGTGGTTGTGCATTTTGAGACATATCTGGCTGATACAATCTTTATTGAACTTCATAGCCCTGTGAAGTCTGATTGCCATTACATAACTATCCATTTTTCAGAGGAGGAGGAGGATGGTCAGAAAGGCTAAAGTGTCTACCCAAATCCAAAGAGAACCCCAGGGGCTTTGAACCCACACCCCTGTGACTCAGGAATCCCCCACCCACCCAGCTGTCCTGTCCTCGAGGCACCAAGTACTGATGTCAGCGAGGAAGGCAATGGGCCCGGGCAGCTGACCGGCTGTCCAGTGGCAACCTTTGAATTTACACTTTCAGAGAACAAAAACACCCCACAGAAGAAGCTGCTGTGGGGAACAGCTGGGCAAGCTCCGAGCTTTCCGTCCCCAAGAAGACAGCCTCCACCAGGTCACTCCGGGCTCTGCCAAAGACAGCAAAATGACTTCTCTGGAGTCACGCCTGGAATAAGTATAATTTCAAGGGCTAGAAGGAAGCACAATCCCATGTCATAAATTACCATCATCTAAAATTGAGGCTCTGAAATCCGCAGCCAAGGGAGGACATCTGTTCCCCAGAAGGTCTAACCAGTATCCGAGCTGGGACCCCACTCATCAGGGCCTGCCTTTGTTGGGCTTGACCTCAAAGACCTGGAGTGGAAAGGACCCAAGGTTGGGGTTCACAGCCACCACTCCCTGTCCACTCGGATCATGACCTCAGAGTTGTGCTGAAATCCAGTGGGTCTGTGTCCAGATGACTGGGCTTGTCCTGACTTAGCTTCCGTATCCTGTGCAACCTTGGGTGAACCAACTCACCTCTCTGGTCCTTGGTTTATTTCTAACATAACAGGAACCCTTGTTCTACTGACCTTGTGGGGTTTTCCCTAGGACAGTACTGATGGCTGACAGTTATTGCACCCTATATACTGACCAGCACCTGGCGTATGTCTTCTCCCTTATTACTCTCTGCCATCTCTCTGGACACATTCTCATATTCTCTTCCTTAGGTCCAGAGACATGCTGCTGCTGACCTGAAGTCACCCGGCTTGCAAAGTCTAAGCCTGCATTCAGAGCCGGTCCTGTTCACCGGGGAGTTAGATTGCTCACTGCATTCCAGCGTTATGCAAGACGGAAGGAATGCAGAGAGAAACTTGGGACTGCGGGAGACATCAGGGGCAGGCTGAGGAAGCTGGGCGCAGTACGGCCGGCGTCTGGGCTTAGTGACTGTGGGCAGCGTGTCCATGGGAGGGGGTTTGGAGAGTCCAGATGGATGTGGGATGGAGAGACTAAAAACTGGAGAAGCCAGAAGAAAGGGAGCAGGAAAGGAGGGGCAGCTACTGAAAAACACAGAAACCCTGGGGAAGACATAGACACATGGGCAGGTCTTTAAGAAGACTTAAGCCAGGTGCAGTGGTGCAGGTTTGTAACCCCAGGACTTGGGAGGCAGAAACAGGAGGATCACAGGTTTGAGGCCAGCCTTGGCAACATAACGAAACCATGTTTTAAAATAAAGTAAAATAAAAGCAAGATGCAGTGGTCTGTGCCTGATATCCCAGTACTTGGGAGAATGAGATAGGAGGAAGGCAGGCTCAAGGCCTGTGTATAGTGACCAGGACACCTCCTTTCAAAATGTAGGAAATAAAAAGGGCTGGAGGTAGAGCTTCAAGGTAGCACATCCCTGAGTTAAATCCCTAGTACCACGAGGAGAAGGAGGAGGAGGAGGAGGAGGAGGAGGAGGAGGAGGAGGAGGAGGAGAAGGAGAAGGAGGAGGAGGAGGAGGGGGGGAGGACGAGGAGGAGGAGAAGGAGGAGGAGGAAGAGGAGGGGGAGGAGGAGGAGGAGGAGGAGGGGGAGGGGGAGGAGAATTGTTGACAAATATGCCCTGCAGCTGGGTGTGGTGGCACATACTTGTAATCCCAGTACGTGGGAGGCTGAGACAGAAGGATTGCAGGTTTGAAGACAGCCTCAGCAACTTAGTGAGACCCTCTACAATTCAATAAGACCCTGTTTCAAAATAAAGAGTAAAAAAAAATAGGGCTAGGGGTGTAGCTCCAAGGTAGAATGGCCCTGAGTTCAGTCTCCCATAAAATAAAATAATAAATGAAAGCAGGATTACCATTCTCCTTCCTTCTTTTACACTCTCCCTTCTCTCTCTTTCTTGCATTTCCCCTTTATATATCTCCCCTTCTCTCTCTTCTCTCTCCCCCCTCTCTCCACCTTCTCTCATTTCTCATCCCATCCTCGCTCCTCCTCCCAGGGCTGATTCTTCAGACACTGTGTGCCAGACTCCCCACTCTGCCAGGGATGCGGGATGAGCCCCATAGATGTCTTTTCTCCGCTTACATACCCTCTGCCAGGCCAGGGGGCAGACACGGGAGATGGAGTACATGCGGGTCCCAGGCCCCTGGTCACCAGGCCCAGAGTCTCCCCTCAGGTCCCACTGGCCTGGGCCTGCCCGGGGTCCTGTATTCACCCTTCATCTTCCTGTTCAGAATCCTTTGATTTTCATCTTTCACTGCTTGAGCATTATTTTCCCCCCACATTGCTACACAATCTTTATCCTCGTCACTTTAATGATAATTTATTAACCTGAACTACAGGAATAATGATACCTTCCTCCCAGGACTCTCCCACAGGGAGAATCCGCTTTGCTTGAGCTTACCCCGGGGCCCCCAAATAAATAAGCAAAAAAAAACCAACAACAACAAAAAAAAAGAACTCATGAATTTTTTAAAGAGCTTATTGGAATTGGGGGGAAAGCTGGAATTCTGAGGATAGAAGAATCCAGGCGATGAGCCTTCTTCATTGCCCTCTTTAATAATTTTTAATCCATCACCGGGCGCGGTGGCGCACGCTTGTAATCCCCACGCTTGGGAGGCGGAGACAGGAGGATCACGCAGGTTCGGAGCCAGCCTCGCTGGTTTAAGAGACCCTGTTTCCAAATAAAATATAAAAATAGGTCTGGGGGTGTAGCCCGGAGGTAGAAGGGTTTCCAGGAACCCCAGTACCACAAAAAATAAAAAATAATAATTTTAATCCATTCTTTGCTCCCCTGAATTTCCCTCCACTGGAGATTGTCAGGGGAACAATACCTCCCCACAGGGGTTCCACTTCATCTCCCACTGCACTGGGAGGGGGAGACCCAGACCCCAGAAGGTTGGGTCCCGGCCCCCCAGGGGTCCTGATCCTGTCCTCTGCTTACCCCTGTTTGGGGTGGGATTAGAGGTGTCCTGGGTTCTAACACACGGATCAGGCTGCTGGGCATCCTTTTTAAAGAAGTTTCTTAGCCACGAGTGACACTCAAGCTTATCATCCCCTAAATGGCAGCTTCGCCGAAAGTTAAGCGGTTTAGAGGGTCTTGCTGAGAAATTCCGTGTACCAGAGGCTAATAGAAGGTCAGCATTTTCCATTTCGAGTTTTTCCTTCCCGCTGCCCAGGGGTGCAGGTCTGTTCCTTTCCTCTGGCATTTGAAGAAGCCCAGAATTCTGGCAGGGCAGCTAAGCCCCGGGTGGGGTGTTATCCTCCCCACCAGCCCGTGAAATGAGGGCTGCTGTTATTTCTATTTTCTGCATGAGAAATTTGAGGTTTGGACAGAGAAGGGTCCCTTGGCCGAAGTCACTCACAACAACCGAGGAAGCTGGGCTCTGACTCGTGTCTGTCTGAATTCAGAGCCCAGTTTCACTGCCTGGTGATCGCTCTCATCTTTCACTGTCCATTTGGCAAGGCCACAACGCCTCTCCTCCTCTAACCAGCACCTCCCCCACCTCTCAGTGGCCCGCAGTCTTCCTCGGATTCCCCTTTGTAGTGAGACTTAGGGCTGATGTCCACAGCCTGCACTAAGTAAGTACGTAAGACCCCAAATGGGTAGAGTGGACATTCCATCTATAATTTCCTCTACAGGCAGAGGTCAGAAAAACGTGATTCCAAACCAGCCCACTGCCAGTTTACGTAGAGAAAGTTTGTGGGTTTTTTTTTTTGTTGTTTTTTTTTTTTTTTTGGTGGTACTGGGGTTCCTGGAAGCCCTTCTATCTCCAGACTACAGTCCCAGACCTATTTTTACATTATTATTTGGAAACAGGGTCTCCTAAGCCAGCGCGCGCGGCTGGCTTCAAACCTGCGTGATCCTCCTGTCTCTGCCTCCCAAGCGCGGGGATCACAAGCCTGCGCCACCACGCCCGGCTACGTAGAGAAAGTTTTACTGGAACGCGACCACGCTCGTTCATTTAAGTATTATCTATGCCGTTTGTGTGCCAACCACATGGTTAAGTAGTGCGTCAGACAGATACCATATGGCCCGCGAAGCCATATTTATATTATTAAATGTTTACTCTCTGGCTCTTAGAGATAATTTTTTCTCACCCCTGGGAACTGGGTAATCACCATGTATCATCCCATTATCCTGGGTAGCAGTCGGCGACAGCGGTCACAGGAGGGAGGCTCCTCCAGGCCAGGAGTCCCTGTGCTATTTGTTTTCTTGGATTATCTCACAGAATCCTCCAGCAACATTGTCTGACTCCGAGAGGTGAACGACTTTCCCACAGTTGCAAAATTAGAAAGCTAAGGACCAAGGACTCAGACGTGAAGGTGTGAGTTTCCCATCAGCCATTGCGCCACAGAGGACTGGTTTGGTTTGTTGTTGTTGTTGTTTTTTTTTTTTTTTTTTTTTTTTTTTAGCTGGTGGTACTGGGGGTAGAAGCCCCGGGGCTTTTTCCACCTCCGGGCTATACTCCCAGACCTATTTTATATTTTATTTGGAAACAGGGTCTCACTAAGTTGCTGAGAGCCTCACTAAGTAGCTGAGGCTGGCTTCAAACCCGTGCGATCCTCCTGTCTCAGCCTCCCAAGCGTGGGGATTACAAGCGTGTGCCACCACGTTCAGCTAGAGGACTGGTTTATTTTTTATTTTATTTATTTATTATTTATTTATTTATTTATTTATTTATTTATTTTTGGTGGTACTGGGGATGGAACCCAGGGGCCTTCTACCTCCGGGCTACACTCTCACACCTATTTTATATTTTATTTGGAAACAGGGTCTCTTACGCCAGCTGAGGCTGGCTTCGAACCTGGCCGATCCTCCTGTCTCATCCTCCCAAGCGCGGGGATTACAAGTGTGCGCCACCACGCCCGGTTAGAGGACTGGTTTAAACAACAGGTTTATTGCACTTAGCAGCGATTGGATTAGGAGTTAGCACATGATCTAGTTCTTCTCAATGAGAGGTGGGGGAAACTCTGCTAGGGACTTGTGAGAATCTTTTCCTATTAGTAATAAGGCACCAGAAGAAGGATGAACACCTCGCTCTTTATAGCTCCGTATAGCTGTGACACTTGCAATCAATCAGACAACCATCATATTTTTGCCTATGGCAAAATGAGAAAATGAGAGGGACCACATCTTTGTAAGATGGACATTGCTGTGCTGTTCAATCTCTGCTCCAAAGCTCACTCACTCTACCTGTAGACTCTCCGTTAGGTGGGACGGTAGCTTTCTTTTACTTGCAGCCCAAAGCATTCCAATCAATGCGGAAGTATTATTGGAAGACTTCAAATAATCTAAAAAAGGTCAGGTTTACAGTACAGTGGGTTAACTTCTCCAGGACCACATCGCTAGAAAATATCTGAACTTGTCAACCCAGGACTCTCTGCCTCCAGCTTCATCCCCAAGGGTGACGTACAGCTGCTCTCTAAGAATGAACAGCCTCAAAATAATAGCAGCTGAGCTTCCAGCTAGACAGCGCTAAATGCTGAGAGGGTGGCAAGCTGATACCCAAAGAAAGAGAAGAGCTCTGCATGGTGGATGAGGTTGGGGGCCACACACGCTGGTGCCCCCGCCTCACCCCGCTCTCCATAGCCAATTCCCTACAGTGGAAGATACCCCAGTTTGAGATTCAGGTAGACCAGGTTAAAATCTGTCTCTGTCGCTTCCTAGCCGTGAGGCAAGGGGCATGTCCTGTCACCTCTCTGAGCCCTGGTCATCTCATGTCAGGCTCCTGTGAGGTCTGCATGCTGCCAGACAACTCAGAAGGGGCTCGATGGCTGCTGACTCTGGGGATTATGATTTTGGAGAATGCTGAGAGCCACGCAGCAGGAGGAGGGCTAATCCTCATCCCACCCTGTTCATGATGAGCTGTGTGACCTGGGGTTATTTCTCTCCACTCTGGGCTTTAGACCCAGCTGTGAGACCATGGGAGATTGTAATGAGGATGAAGGACAGCTCAGGGACTGGAACTCCTCCTGCCTCCAGCTTCATCTGCAGAGGCTCTGTGTTACTCTACTATGAGGGTGAGTCTCCCCAAAATGTTCTGTGAAGAGAGGCTCCTACTGCCTAAAAGGAAGAGGAGGAGAGGAGGAGGAGGGGAGGAGAAAGAGGAGGAGAGGAGGAGAGGAGGAGGAGGAGGAGGAGGAGGAGGAGAGGAGAAGGAGGAGGGGAGGAGGAGGAGAGGAGAAGGAGGAGGAGGAAAGGAGGAGGAGGAGGAGGAGAAGGAGGAGGGGAGGAGGAGGAGGAGGAGGAAAGGAGGAGGAGGAGGAGGAGAAGGAGGAGGGGAGGAGGAGGAGGAGGAGGAGGAGGAAAGGAGGAGGGGAGGAGAAGGAGGAGGAGGAGGAGGAGGAGGAGACAGTGGCTTGACTGTTCTAAATTGCAACCAGTTCATCTGTGGTTAACAGCTCCTGCTCTGTCTCTCCACCTACCTGGGCTTCATGGATGAGTCCACCATTGGCTGTCTTGTTAACTGGGCCAACGAGACACCTTCCCGCACCACAGTCTCCATGTCTGCCAGCCAAGCATGAGCGGATCCCTGGCCTTCATCTCCACCAGCAGGAGGTATTACAGCTCTTTAATTTTTGCCAACTCCCTGAGTATAGAATGAGAAGACAACTCATTGTTTCTTGAGTTTGCGTTTTCCTGGCTTCACAGGAGTTTGAGCATCTTTTCTTATCTTGCCTTTTGGGCCATTTGGAATCCTTCCACAAATTCCTCTCTTCTGCTCGTTTTCTATTGGGTCATTGGTCATTTTTCTTGACAGTTCGTGAGAGCTCTGTAATATTAGATGGACATTATCCTAATATGGCGTGGGTTGTATCTTTCACCTGTATTGCGATTTTTTCTCCTTAGAGCTACCATTTGTTCTCTTTTTATCTCCTAATAACAGTGCCTCCTACACTGCCATATGAGAAATAAGTGCTCTAATGCACGTAAGCACTTAGCAGGATCCCTGGTTTATAGTTCAATAAATTATTTCTATTATTTACAAGCTTCGACTGTGGGTACGTGGCTCTGGAGTTATCTGAATGAGTAAGTGCTGGTGGAGTTGGTTAAAATCATATAGCCAGGCAAGGAGGCACTTGTAATCTTTAATTGAACTCCCAGGAGAGAGGAAAAAGCAACGTTGCTACCTTGCGTCTGTTTCTTCCCAGGGCAGGTGGGTAGGAAAACCAGTCAGCAGAGTTCACTGTAATGTGCGTGGCATCTGAACTGTGGGATTGACAGGGTTTCACTAACCCCCAAAAGGTAAAATGTATACTTGTATTCAGAGGTCAGAGCAACAGAATACCCAGTAAATCGGAAAAAAAAAAATAACCAAGGCGGTGCCAATGTGTCAACTCCTCTGGAAAGTCCTGCTTGGGACATCCCCTCTTGTGGAACACAGCCTGCACCAAACAGGACTGAGGCTCAAGGGGCCCCTCCCCTGGCTCATCCACTGGAAGATGGCCAGCATGAATTGGTCCAAAGTTGAATCGGGTTCTTACCTCGGATAATACTGCGTAACGAGCAAACCTCACACTACTAAAGGATCGTGAGACTGTGTGGTCAGCTGGGTAGCTCTGCTGGTCTGGGCTGGGTTTGCCCGTGGGTCTGCACTCAGCTGGCCATGAACTTGGATAACTGAATTCTTTGCCATATATCTGTCATGCTCCCACAGGTACCCTGGGCATGGTCAGGCACAAGTACTGGCACTTTTTAAGTCCTTTTTTGGGTTGTTCTTGCTAAGATCCCATCGGCCAAAGGCAATCATACCCATAAGCCACTTGCACTGGGGAAATGTCAGTCATATGCTTAAGGACATGGGCACAGGAGACTGATGGAAAACAGTAACCCTCACTACAGTCTAGCATGATGGTCCAGCACACGGTCTATGAGAGAGGGAGGGTTATGGAAACAGACCTAGATTGGGTGTCTCTTGCTGCTGAGATTCCCAACCCCCTTCTCCCCTGGTGCCTGTACCAAGCTTTCCTCCCACGAGGCTTTGCTCCCTCCCAGCCAGCTGCCAAGGCCAGACATCTCTTTTAATGCTGCCTTTCAGCAGCTAATGCCCTTTCTTCCTCTCTCTCTAGGATATTTTTATTAAAAGATACGTACTGCTTTGCTTGACAATAACGGCACATGGGCTGGGTGCACAAGGCTCCAAGTGTTACAGATCATCACAACCGGGTCTCCAACCTTGAGAGTGGGAACTCTCCCCAGCCACCTTATCCTTGAAGACTTCTTCTGTGCACATTTGAGATTGTTTGGTCAGATACGGGGTCAAGCTTTATACAAACGACTTGACATTTTTCCCTTAACGATAACACCACCACCACAACGTGGGCGTGTTTCCATGAAGTGTCCTGTCAAGGGTTCCGGCATCAGAATTACCTGTGGAGAGGAATACTTAAACATAAATTCCTGAGCCTCCTTCCTAAAATGTCAGTTTCAAATGGTCTAAGAGGAAGCTCACAAACTGTGGAGATTTTGTTTGTTTATTTGGGTACTGGGGACTGAAACCAGGGAGGGTTCTACCACTGAGCTACACCCCCAGCGCTTTTTATTTTTTATTTCAAGATGAGGGTCTCACTAAGTTGCTGAGACTGGCCTCGAACCTGCGATCTTTCCATCTTAGCCTCCCAAGTACTGGGATTACAGGTGTGCACCACCACGCCCAGCTAGGAAGCTGCATTTGACTGACTGTAAACCCACACTATTTATACTTTAACACAGTCCCCCTGCCTGATGCTAAGTTTGGGTTCCGGTGGTGAAAAAGGCAACTCCCAATGAAAGGAATGATGGATGGAGAAGTTCCAGGCACTGTAGAAAATCACAGGGGATGGAGCTGTGGTCAAGCTGTATTACATGGAGAGACCTGACTGCTCAAAAAAAAAAAAAAAAAAAAAAAAAAAAAAGCAGCCTGCATTGACTCCCTTCAGAATCGACCCAGTTGTGGCCCCCCAAGTTGCCAAGGAAACACTGACCTGTGTGTAACTTTCTAGCTGTGTGTCCTTGGGCCAGTGACTTTCCATCTCTGAGCCTCAGTGGGCTCATCTGTACCATAAGCATTATTATATCCACCTGGCAGAGCCCCTGGGAGGATCCGTGATCCGTGCTACAAAATCATAATAGGTCTTGCATAAGCTGTAACTTCCCTTTCTCCACCAGACATGCAGAGAAGGGACTGACTGGCAGTGTAGGGGGGAGCTCTGGGGAGCCCCAGAGCAGATCGGTAGCCACACCAGGTGTCTTGATGAGTTAATTATGGAAAATGAGGGCAAGTCAGGTTTCTGCCTTTAGGAAGCTCATATTAAGGTCTGGACCGTAGTGGAGGATTTTAATCATTCTCCAGGGGTTGGTGACAAGAAAGACTCTTCCTGCTGAGACAGACGATAAGTAGGGGAACCAATCAAAATATGCAGATTCAGCTGAGAAGGAGGCTGGGGAAGCCTTACCTTCCAAGGAGGCCAAGACCTTTGCAGGGTGTTTGCTGGGAAGGAAAATGTTACCTGGAAAACCTAGAGAGGGCTTCAGGGTCTCTTGGCTTGAGTTTTATGTGTTGACACAGGCAGAAATGTCTGAAAACCTTTCCTCTTCTCTTTGTCTGGGCTGGCCCTGTCACTTATGGTGGTCTGGAGAATATGGTGGCAGTGATTCTGTGATACTTCCTAGCTTAGGAGTGAAGAAGACTGGATGGCTTCTGCTCTCGGTTTTGGAAACCTGCCTAGCTGCATGAGAACAAGCCCAGGCTGGCCCTCTAGAATATGAGACACCATGTTGATGAACGCCTAACCAAATCAGCCACGGCATTTGGCTTGCCCAAATATAAGAAAGTCTAGCCAAGATGACAAAACCACCTCCCTGACCTCCAGCTCTTCTCAGACACAAATGGAAGCCCCAAGAAGACAATAAGGTCACCAGCTGACCCATGGGCAATAAGCAATAGAATTGAAGCTGTGTGTTTGGGGATGAGTTGTTAGGCAGCGCTAGCTGACTGGTACATTGTGAGTGGTGATCGGGATATAAAAAAGAGTAAAAGCATAGTAACTGTAATAGCTGCCATTTATTCCATTCTGGAGGCTGCATTGGAGATTGTTGTATAAATCTCTTCATCTAATTCTCACCAGCCCTGCAAAATAGATATGATCACCCCATGTTATAGAAAAGGTTGCTGAAGCCAGGCATGGTGGCACATGTTTGTAATCCCAGTACTTGGAGGGCTGAGACAGGAGGATCGCAGATTCACAGACAGCTTTGGCAACTTGTGAGGCCCTCTGCAAGTTAGTAAGACCCTGTTTAAAAATAAAGAATGAAATAGGGCTGGGGGTGTAGCTTGGAGGCAGAATGTCTCTGGTAGAATGCCAGTACCTCAAGAGAGAGGGAGGAAGAAGAAGAAGAAGAAGAAGAAGAAGAAGAAGAAGAAGAAGAAGAAGGAGGAGGAGGAGGAGGAGGAGGAGGAGGAGGAGGAGGAGGAGGGAGGAGGGAGGGAGAGGGAGAAGAAGAAAAGAAAAAGAAGAAGGAGGAGGAGGGGGAGGGAGAGGGGAGGGGGGAGAGGGAGAAGGAGAAGAAGAAAAGAAAAAGAAGGAGGAGGAGGAGGAGGAGGAGGAGGAGAAGGAGGAGGAGGAGGAGGAGGAGGAGAAGGGGATGCTGAAGCTGAGAAAAGCCTGTGTTCAATGCTTTCAAGTGGGGCAGCCAGGATTGGAACTCAGGTCTGTCTGACCTTAGAGTTTGCTTTGTATTGCTTCCCAGAGGACCTCACCTGACCTTTGATGGTGTGGACAGGAGGTCTACCACCGTGGTCCTAATGTATTGCTCCAAGAAGCTGCCTCTGACTTTCCAACCTGGACAGGTGTCTCACAGCCTCCCGAGTCTATCTCCATCACAGCTGCGGTCACCATGGTTACAACAGTAGCTTGACTGATGAGATTCCTCTCCAACTGAGCTCTGCCTCCTCTCGTTCTATCCTTTATCCCCCATGCCATCAAACACTCTCTGCAGCTGGAATTTCTTCACTAAGTTCTTCCTTCTCCCCTAGAGTATAAACTTTAGCAGGTATCTATCCTGCCTCGCTCACCATAGGATTCCTAACACAGTAGAGTGCTAGACCCACCAAAATTCACAAGCAGTATTCACTTTGCTGATGAGTTACTTGCTAGAATTGGGACCTGAATTATGGATGGGGAACGCTGGAGAAAGAAGCATAAGAGAAATGTTGAGACTTCATCTTCAATGGAGCCTTTATGCAGAAGAGTTATCCACTGGCTCGTGGACAATGAGTAACATAATTGAAGCTGCAAGTTTGGGGGGTGTTATTGCTAGGCAGTGCTAGCCAACTATTATATCATAATGATCATGATAGAAAAATAATAAAAGTATAGTAACATCAAGAACTGCTATTTATTTCATGCTATACTGTGTTGAGGATTATTATATCAAAGCTTTTGTGCTATTATCTATCAAATATTTGCCCTTTCCTCTTTGGTCATCAGGCAGAGTATAACTCCTCACTTCAGTGGTATTGAGCTTGGCCGTGTGGCTTTATGAAGTGTGCCAAGATGTGGCAACTGAAGGCAATAGCCTTCATCAGGCATGACAAGTTCTAAGAGTTCTTGCTCTTTCCTGAGAGGACAGCACGCCCAGATAGAAGCTGATCCTTAATCCTGAGTAGCCAAATAAGAAGACGCATGGAACAGACCCACATCTGACTCAGAGTTAACCTGAAGACATTTGACTGAGAAATAATTATTTGTTGGCAGATGTTGGAATTTGGAGGGCATTTGTCACACAGCTTTACCGGCGCAATAGCTGACTGATACAAACACTCTTTTCCTGATTGTGCAATGCATTTTCCTGAATTAACTTATTCAATCTCCACAGTAACTATAGAAGGGAGTATTAGTAAGTCCTCCATTGGTCTATGAGTCCTTTTGTCCATCTCTACGGCAGCAGAGCCCAGCACACAGCGTACTCACAAGAAGTATTTAGAAAAATTAATAAAGTAAAAGTGGGGACCGTGTGACACTTCTCTGCTGTGTGGCCAATGTCTGAGAAATGAGAATTACCTACTAGCCAGGCAGTTAGGTTTTAATTTACTTAAGACATTATTTTTGACAGATGTTTATTGAACCCAGGAGGTCATGCGTAGGAGGCGTCTTCCCACCATGGAAGAAAGAGAAGAGATATGAGAGTGAGGGTTAATAAATAAATATCCTGGGAAAGATTATGCAGTGCAGAGGGAATTACAATCATCGAGCCCCCTTATGGATGGAGAATGGGGCTCGCAGGTGCAGAAAGACAAATATTGTGAGATCTCATTTTTAATATAATGTGCTTTTATTGATATATTATAGTCTCACATCATAATGTAAATCATGTTGACAAGAACATACATACAAGATCTCACTTCTATGTGGAATCTAAAACAGCTGGACTCAGAGTGAAAGTATAAAAGAGCAGCTTCCAGGGGCTGGGATGGATGGGACATGTTGGTCAAGGTTAAAAGTTGCGATGAGACAGAAAGTAAATAGAGCTAGTGCACACATTTAATAATAATGTATGCTCTATCAGAGACCGACTAAAGGAGTAGATTTTAAATGTTTTCGCCACACACATACAATGCATATGTGAACTGATAGTCTGCTTTGATTTAATCATCCCACAGTATAAATAAACATATATCACAATGTCACACGGCACCCCATAAATGGATGGCTGTTATACGTCTATTAAGATTTAATAAAAATAGAAACAAATGAGGCACTGAGAGAGATTAAATAGCTCACCCCCTATCACATGGCAGGTGGCAGAGCTGGGATTTGGATGCTGGTGCCACCTCGCAGCTGGTCTTAACTGGGTAGCCCTGACTCTGTGATCCGGGGAGCCACTGTGGGTCTTCGTGACTTCCTAATTTGCTTTTATTGCAGATGGACTCAGCACTCCCTAAAGACTCCGCCATATTAGCCATCGAGATGGGCTTGTCTCATCCGGAGAGATGTCACTTCACAGTGTGATTGAATAAGGAACGACTCAGCTTCCTGAAGCTGAGGGTGATCTAAAATACTGCAGGAGGCAGCATCTCTGCTTGGGCTGTGGTCCTCTACAGTGACCTTGACTTGCTCCTGTGGGCAGTGCGCAGGAGCTCGCCCCCAGGAATGGGTGGTCAGTATCCACTGCCTCCAAGGCTGGCCTTCTGTTGGCCCACTGGGTTGGTCCAGAGAGAAGAGACAGGACCCAGACTCCATCTCCAGGTGGCAGGGATGGAGCTCCCAGGCTTCCTAGAAGCCGGCAGTCCTGTTTCCTGCGGGTGTGCCCTGAGAGATACCCACCCACCTTCCCCTCTCACTGTTTCTCCTTGTCTTTTTGCCCCCCCCCACTTGACTCGTGCATCCCCAAGTGCCTGGGTGGAGACGAGTCTCAGTCTCACAGATGTGGTCCAGGTCACTATCCACAAGCTACTTGTGATTACAGAGCCCAATCCAGACTGACATCGTCTAGGAATCTGACAAATGCGCTGGATACTGAAGGCTTAGTGCACGCACCGAAACTGTGTGGGAGCCGGGGCATAGCTCAGCGGTAAGATGCTCGCCTCGCATGCACAGAACTCTGGGTTCCATCCCCATCACAAGAAAGAAAGAAAGAAAGAAAGAAAGAAAGAAAGAAAGAAAGAAAGAAAGAAAGAAAGAAAGAAAGAAAGAGGTAAGATGCTCGCCTCGCATGCACAGAACTCTGGGTTCCATCCCCATCACAAGAAAGAAAGAAAGAAAGAAAGAAAGAAAGAAAGAAAGAAAGAAAGAAAGAAAGAAAGAAAGAAAGAAAGAAAGAGAAAAGGAAGAAGGAAAGAGAAAAAGAGAAAGAGAGAGAAAGGAAGGAAGGAAGGAGGAAAGGCAGAAAGAGAGAAGGAAGGAGAGAAAGGAAGGAAGGAAGGAAGGACTCACAAAAGTAGAGAAGATCTCACTGATAACATTTTATATTGACTTCTTGTTAAATACCTTAACTTTGATTTGTCAGGTTAAGTAAAACATTATTTAAATATTATAATACTTCATCTGTGTTCCTTTCTTAATGTGGCTGCAAAGAAGCTTAAAATCGCCTGCGTGGCTTGAATTTGCAGCTCAGATCATTACCATTTCCCTCTGGTGAAGCACAGGCCTGGAACCTCTTGCTCATCACCCTGTATTTATGAATGAATTTTTTTTTTTTTTTTTTGCGCAAGACACCACCCCAAGATCATCAGGACAGGTTAATTTTTGCACAATAAACAAAATGAAAATATAGACAGGAGCAAATATTTCGAGGATGCTTGCTCTGGATCCAGTTCAGGGCCATGTGATATACTTAGTTCAGGATTTCACCATGGTAGCACCATTGGCATTTTTATTTTTATTTATTTATTTATTTTTTGCCGGTCTGGGGATGGAACCCAGGGGCATTCCACCTCTGAGCTACACCCCCCTGCCCTATTTTTTATTCTTTATTCTGAAACAGTGTCTCACTAAGTTGCAAAGGCCCTCCCTAAGTAGCTGAGGCTGTCTGCAAACCGGGATTCTCCCGTCTCAACCTCCCAAATGCTGGGGTTACAAGCGTGCCCCACCACGTCCAGCTTACTATTAACATTTTTAGGGTGGTTTTATTTCCCCCATTTAAAAAATTGCTTAAGATGTAGACACTAAATTCACCATCATCACCATTTTGAAGCCTATAGTTCAGTGGCATTAAATACGTTCGCAACGTCACACAACCATCAATGCCACACAACAATGCTCATCTCTAGACTCTGGATCTTTCTTTCATCTTGCAAGGTAGAATCTGTTCCCAGGAAGCCCGGCTCCGCATCCCTCCCTCCCTCTCTTCCTCCAGCCCTGGCAACCATCAGATTGTTCTCTGTCTCTAGGACTGTGAAGACTCTAGCTGCCTCGTGGAAGTGGACGCATACAGCACTTAGATTTCTGCAACCGGCTTTTTCCTCAAGTTCCACACCCACTCTAGCAGCCATCACAATCCCCTTCCTTCGCAAGGTGGAACATTGTATTCCAGCATCTACATACCCCACATTTTATCATTTACCTGTCAGTGGACAGGGGTCGTCACTGCTATTAACATAGGTGTGCAAATAAATCTGCTCCTAAGTCTTTTGGGCATATGCCTAGAAGTGGAAGCCCTGGATCCTGTGGGTACTATTTATTTTGAGATTTTTTCCTCATTGCTGGGGCAGAGGGCTGGCTGTGCTTAACACCTTTAGGATGGCCAGCAGCATCTGTGATTTCTACCCCTGAGCTGCCAGGACCATTGTTCCAGCTGTGACAACCAAAAACGACTCCGAGTGTCCCCCAGGGGACCCCGTGGAGACGAGTAAAATGGCTTATCCTGTGGAATCCTCGCATCTCTGTGAGTTACAAGGGTGTCATCGTCTCCGCTTTCCTGGTGGGGGAATCAGAGTGCACAGAGGTGGGGCTTCCTGCACAGGGTCACACAGCCAGGAACTAGAAGAGCTGGGATTAGAACCCAGGTCCTTCCGACGCCCAAGACTGCGGAGTCACGTGCAGAGAGACCCAGAAGTTCGGTTTCACTTTCTAAAATGTTGATCTTCCAGTAAGACGCTGGGTTCTGGGCGGGGGTCGCGGGCTGGGCACGCCAGATGGGGCCCGGGTCGTGAGACTCTGGGCCCTGCCGAACTGCACGTAGCACGCCAGACCCCTGGAGAAACCAGACCCAGTAAGACGCTGGGTTCTGGGCGGGGGTCGCGGGCTGGGCACGCCAGATGGGGCCCGGGTCGCGGGACTCTGGACCCCAGGCCGAACTGCGAGTAGCACGCCAGACCCCTGGAGAAACCGGGCCCAGAACAGAAAAAGATAAAGAAAAATATCGGAGAGGTGGTAAGAAAGCCGTTATGGATGCCAGGACACTGGAGATGCAGACAAAACTTATCTAAATGCACTGGAACTTATGGAAAAATTCTCCGTGAAAGAGGACTGCTATTTCTCTATATTGTTAAGAATCTCAGACATCACATATAAGGAGAGAGTTTAGCGGAGACCAAGGAGAAATGCGGTGTTGAAAGAGTTCTTCGCGATGGTGGTGGAGACTTGTATTCAGGAGAAGCAGAAACCGGATCTTACCAACTTTATATTTTTTTGGAGAAATTACACCAAATGTCGAATGCTACCATCACGCATGCTTAGGAACACTGGACAACATTCAGAGTGGAAAAAGAGCCTGGGAAGGATTTGAAACGGTGGAGGCAGTGGCAATGCCAGTGGCCAATATTCGGGGGAGGCAGAGATCTGATACACTACAACTGGAACCTTTGAAATAATAACCACAGAGACAGTGATCGGAACCTGCTGAGGGGTTAGGCGGGCGCCGGGGCCAGTGGCCGACATCGGAGCTTGCTGTGAGGCAAGGCCACTACTGAGGCCTCCGTGGCCGGGATTGGAACCTGCAGAGGGGTTAGACCGATGCTGGGGCCAGCGAGGCAGGCATCGGAGCCTGCCTTGAGGCAAGGCCGGTACTGGGGCCTCGAGGCCAGGATAAGAGCCTGCTGAGGGGTTAGGCCGGTGCTGGGGCCAGCGAGGCCGGCATCGGAGCCTGCCGTGAGGCAAGGCCGGTACTGGGGCCTCCGAGGCCAGGATAAGAGCTTGCCGAGGGGTTAGGCTGGTGCTGGGGCCAACGAGGCCGGCAGCGGAGCCTGCCGTGAGGCATGACCAGTGCTGGGGCCTCCGAGGCCGGGATCGGAGCATGCCGAGGGGTTAGGCCGGTGCTGGGGCCAGCGAGGCCGGCATCGGAGCCTGCCGTGAGGCAAGGCCGGTACTGGGGCCTCTGAGGCCGGGATCGGAGCCTGCCGAGGGGTTAGGCCGCTGCTGGGGCCAGTGAGGCCGGCATCGGAGCCTGCCGTGAGGCAAGGCCGGTACTGGGGCCTCCGAGGCCAGGATAAGAGCCTGCTGAGGGGTTAGGCCAGTGCTGGGGCCAGCGAGGCCGGCATCGGAGCCTGCCTTGAGGCAAGGCCGGTACTGGGGCCAGCGAGGCCGGCATCGGAGCCTGCTGTGAGGCAAGGCCGGTACTGGGGCCTCCGAGGCCAGGATAAGAGCTTGCCGAGGGGTTAGGCCTGTGCTGGGGCCAACGAGGCCGGCAGCGGAGCCTGCGTGAGGCATGACCAGTGCTGGGACCTCCGAGGCCAGGATTGGAGCCTGCCGAGGGGTTAGGCCGCTGCTGGGGCCAGCGAGGCCAGCATCGGAGCCTGCCTTGAGGCAAGGCCGGTACTGGGGCCTCCGAGGCCAGGACAAGAGCCTGCCGAGGGGTTAGGCCGGTGCTGGGGCCAGCGAGGCCGGCATCGGAGCCTGCCTTGAGGCAAGGCCGGTACTGGGGCCTCTGAGGCCGGGATCGGAGCCTGCCGAGGGGTTAGGCCGCTGCTGGGGCCAGTGAGGCCGGCATCGGAGCCTGCCGTGAGGCAAGGCCGGTACTGGGGCCTCCGAGGCCAGGATAAGAGCCTGCTGAGGGGTTAGGCCAGTGCTGGGGCCAGCGAGACCGGCATCGGAGCCTGCCTTGAGGCAAGGCCGGTACTGGGGCCTCGAGGCCAGGATAAGAGCCTGCCGAGGGGTTAGGCCGGTGCTGGGGCCAGCGAGGCCGGCATCGGAGCCTGCCGTGAGGCAAGGCCGGTACTGGGGCCTCCGAGGCCAGGATAAGAGCTTGCCGAGGGGTTAGGCCGGTGCTGGGGCCAACGAGGCCGGCAGCGGAGCCTGCCGTGAGGCATGACCAGTGCTGGGGCCTCCGAGGCCGGGATCGGAGCATGCCGAGGGGTTTGGCCGGTGCTGGGGCCAGCGAGGCCGGCATCGGAGCCTGCCGTGAGGCAAGGCCGGTACTGGGGCCTCTGAGGCCGGGATCGGAGCCTGCCGAGGGGTTAGGCCGCTGCTGGGGCCAGTGAGGCCGGCATCGGAGCCTGCCGTGAGGCAAGGCCGGTACTGGGGCCTCCGAGGCCAGGATAAGAGCCTGCTGAGGGGTTAGGCCAGTGCTGGGCCAGCGAGGCCGGCATCGGAGCCTGCCTTGAGGCAAGGCCGGTACTGGGGCCTCGAGGCCAGGATAAGAGCCTGCCGAGGGGTTAGGCCGGTGCTGGGGCCAGCGAGGCCGGCATCGGAGCCTGCCGTGAGGCAAGGCCAGTACTGGGGCCTCCAAGGCCAGGATAAGAGCTTGCCGAGGGGTTAGGCCGGTGCTGGGGCCAACGAGGCCGGCAGCGGAGCCTGCCGTGAGGCAAGGCCGGTGCTGGGGCCTCCGAGGCCGGGATCGGAGCATGCCAAGGGGTTAGGCTGGTGCTGAGGCCAGCGAGGCTGGCATCGGAGCCTGCCGTGAGGCAAGGCCGGTACTGGGGCCTCTAGGCCAGGATAAGAGCCTGCCGAGGGGTTAGGCCGGTGCTGGGGCCAGCGAGGCCGGCATCGGAGCCTGCCGTGAAGCAAGGCCGGTACTGGGGCCTCCGAGGCCAGGATATGAGTTTGCCGAGGGGTTAGGCCGGTGCTGGGGCCAACGAGGCCGGCAGCGGAGCCTGCCGTGAGGCATGACCAGTGCTGGGGCCTCCGAGGCCGGGATCGGAGCATGCCGAGGGATTAGGCCGGTGCTGGGGCCAGCGAGGCCGGCATCGGAGCCTGCCGTGAGGCAAGGCCGGTACTGGGGCCTCCGAGGCCAGGATAAGAGCCTGCCAAGGGGTTAGGCCGGTGCTGGGGCCAGCGAGGCCGGCATCGGAGCCTGCCTTGAGGCATGACCAGTGCTGGGACCTCTGAGGCCGGGATCGGAGCCTGCTGAAGTGTTAGGCCGGTGCTGGGGCCAGCGAGGCCGGCATCGAAGCCTGCCGTGAGGCAAGGCCGGTACTGGGGCCTCTGAGGCCGGGATCGGAGCCTGTCGAGGGGTTAGGCCGCTGTTGGGCCAGTGAGGCCGGCATCGGAGCCTGCCGTGAGGCAAGGCCGGTACTGGGGCCTCCGAGGCCAGGATAAGAGCCTGCTGAGGGGTTAGGCCGGTGCTGGGGCCAGCGAGGCCGGCATCGGAGCCTGCCTTGAGGCAAGGCCGGTACTGGGGCCTCGAGGCCAGGATAAGAGCCTGCCGAGGGGTTAGGCCGGTGCTGGGGCCAGCGAGGCCGGCATCGGAGCCTGCCGTGAGGCAAGGCCGGTACTGGGGCCTCCGAGGCCAGGATAAGAGCTTGCCAAGGGGTTAGGCCGGTGCTGGGGCCAGCGAGGCCAGCAGCGGAGCCTGCCGTGAGGCAAGGCCGGTACTGGGGCCTCCGAGTCCAGGATAAGAGCTTGCCAAGGGGTTAGGCCGGTGCTGGGGCCAACGAGGCCGGCAGCGGAGCCTGCCGTGAGGCATGACCAGTGCTGGGGCCTCCGAGGCCGGAATCGGAGCATGCCGAGGGGTTAGGCCGGTGCTGGGGCCAGCGAGTCCGGCATCGGAGCCTGCCGTGAGGCAAAGCCGGTACTGGGGCCTCCGAGGCCAGGATAAGAGCCTGCCGAGGGGTTAGGCCGGTGTTGGGGCCAGCGAGGCCGGTATCGGAGCCTGCCTTGAGGCATGACCAGTGCTGGGGCCTCTGAGGCCGGGATCGGAGCCTGCCAAGGGGTTAGGCCGGTGCTGGGGCCAGCGAGGCTGGCATCGGAGCCTGCCTTGAGGCATGACCAGTGCTGGGGCCTCCGAGGCCGGGATCGGAGCCTGTCAAGGGGTTAGGCCAGTGCTGGGGCCAGCGAGGCCGGCATCGGAGCCTGCCTTGAGGCAAGGCCGGTACTGGGGCCTCTGAGGCCAGGATAAGAGCCTGTCAAGGGGTTAGGCCGGTGCTGGGGCCAGTGAGGCCGGCATCGGAGCATGCCATGAGGCATTACCAGTGTTGGGGCCTCCGAGGCCGGGATTGGAATCCTGCCAAGGGGTTAGACCGGTGCAGGGGCCAATGGCCAGCATCGGAGCCTGGCGTGAGGCAAGTTCACTCCTGCGGCCTCCAAGGTCGGGACCAAAGCCAGCTTAGGGGTTTGACCGGTTCAGGGGCCAGCGAGACCAGAACTGGGTCCTCCCATGAGGCAAGGCCGCTGCGTGAGCCAGCGAGGTCTGGATCAGTCCACTGAGTAGCCAGGCCACTACTGGGACCATCAAGAGTGAGATTGGTACTTGCAACGCAGCATGCACAGAGAAATATCGCAGAAAATATAAATCAGACGCTTCTCTTAATCAGCAATAACTAGGAGGAAAAGGGCAACAGGAAGAGGTTGAGCTATAGAAAGGGCCCTATAGTGAAGCAACTAATGTGACCAATCAGAGGGTATGTAATACTGGAGGACGGAGCCTCTTTAAAATGCAGGAGGTACATAAACAAATGTATCAAAGTAAATCACCAAAGAAGTGTGGGATGGAGGGAGGGGGAGGGAATGGGACGGGGGTTGGAGGAGGGCTAATTGGATGATGTGTGCTTGTATATCCTCTCAAGTCTTGTACTCCAATGTGATTGATATATGACTACAATGCACCAATTTAAAAAAATAAATTAATTTTAAAAAAAATAAAAAAATAAAAAAATAAAAAATAAAAAAATAAAAAATAAAATGTTGGTCTTTACGTATGGGGGCCTCGATTAGGTATGGAAGTCATTGCTGGGACGCAAAAAGAGTAAGCAGGAGTTTAGTGGGCTGGGAGGGAGGGAGGAAGGGACACCCCGATGAGAGGTGGTGACACAGAGCCATTTTGGAGACTTTGATGTTCCTAGGTGACGCCAACGTGCACCGCTATTGGGGACGCCTGTCTCCCTGGAGTCTGTATGCCAGGAGCTGTGCTTTCTGGTCCAGTGTGAATGGCAGCCTAGGTGGCTGTGCCCTGCCTTAGAGCAGCCCCGTTGGTGGACAGGGATGAGGAAGGGGGTCTCTACAGCAGTGGCCCGTAAGTCACTAAAAAGAGAGCCCTCAAAATGAAAAGCAGCGGCGAGCCAGCACGTCCCTCCCTCACCCCTCCATCCCCTCATTCACTCTGGAGCGAGTTCATTCAGTCACTCAAACATTCAGAGACACGCTCATTCATTCTGCTGATCTGCAAGGGGATGAGGTCTACGGCGGCTCGACAATACTTGGGGTTCAGTTTCGGAGCCTCCTTGCGTCTGCCATCATGAGCCTTGAAATGCGAACAGTGAGCTGGGCGCGGTGGTGCTTGCCTGTAAGTCCCAGTACTTGGGAGGCTGAGACAGGAGGGTCGCAGGTTCAAGGCCAGCTTCAGAGGAAGACCCTGTTTCAAAGTAAAACAGGGCTGCGGGTGTAGCTCAGAGGTAGAATGCCCCTGGATTCAATCCCCTGTACCGCAAGAATGGAATAGTTAAACCACGGATGTATTACAGCTGTCATAAGGAATAACAATGGAATACACACGGGTTACTCAGAAATGGAGAGCGCTGGTAAGCAGTAGATAGTATCAGTGTTACTAGGAGTGCCTGTTCACATATTCCTGCACCAAGCATTTGTTCAAATACCTACTGTGTGCTTGATTCTATGGGGTGTGTGTGTGCGTGCGTGCGTGCGTGCGTGCATGTGTGTGTGTGTGTTCTAATTGAGAGCTGAGCCCCATTCCAGGGCCATGTGGGCTTTCCCTGCTAGTTCATGGACTTTACTTCAAGAAAAAGTAAATTCTCAAGTTGCCCACGAGCAGAGCTACCGTGGACAGGCTGTTTCGGGGGTAGATACTCAGGGCCTCCTGGCTGCCTGGTTCTCTCATCGGGTATCTGATAGGCCGCATCCTCCTCACCCCCCAAGATCCCGGGATGTGGATGAGACAGTAAAGGACACGGGAGGGTGGCATCTGCCCCAGAAGGTCTGAATGCGGCTCCTGTAACCCCAGTGCTCTCCTAATGGAAAACAGCTCTGATTTCTGGAAAGGCCCTGGACGGGAGTGACCGGCCCGACACAGGAAGAGACTGTGCTCTGAAACCATGCAGCTGGAGTCAAATCCCAGCCCTCAAGGTGATCATACGGTCTCATTTCTCTTCTCCCCAAGCATATTTTTAAAACAAAATGTATATATATATACTTTTATGGGTGCACTGGAGTTATGTCTCATGGTGACACAAACACGAGCACACAGCACTCGGTGTGGTTCTCTGCGTCCCTCCCCACGCCCTCGTCCTCTCTCCCTGTACGTGTCGGTGAGATTGGTAGTGATACCCACGTATGGACAGAGCGCTACTCCAACTATTTCCTACACAGAGGCTTCTGTTCCCTCCCTTCCACTAGCGCAGCGCGCAGCCCGCGGCGGGTGGGCGAGGAGGTGGCCGGGTTATTCTTAGCAGCATGCTAGAGGAAGAAAAAGGTTCTTTGAGCTGCCCAGCTGCATCGCAGCTTCCAGAGGGAGCAGCCAGACCGCAGCCCTTCCTGGCTTGCCAAGATCTCTTGGAAATCCTTTCTGCCCCAGGCAGTTGGGAATGCCGGGAATGCAGGGTGGGCCCTCGGTCCCCTTCAGTAGAATTCTTTGGCTCTGGTGCCAGAGTGATACTCAAGAGTCATGGGGGCTATTTAGACAGCCAGGCCCTGCAAGCAGGGCATCTGGGCTTGGCAGTTTCTTTCTTTCTTTCTTTCTTTCTTTCTTTCTTTCTTTCTTTCTTTCTTTCTTTCTTTCTTTCTTTCTTTCTTTCTTGTTTTCTTCCTTCCTTTCTCTTTCTTTCTTCCTTTCTTTCTTCATTTTTGTGGGTTTGGGATGGAACCCAGGGGCATTTGACCTCTGAGCTACACCCCCTGTCCTATTTTTTATTCTTTATTTTAAAACAGGGTCTCACTAAGTTGCAAAGGGCCTCACTAAGTAGCTGAGGCTGTCTGCGAACCACGATCCTCTGGTTTCAGCCTCCTGAATGCTGGGATTACAAGCGTGTGCCACCACGCCCGGCTGGCTGGCTTGCTTTCTTTCTTTCTTTCTTTCTTTCTTTCTTTCTTTCTTTCTTTCTTCTTTCTTTCTCTCTCTTTCTCTCATTTTATATTCATTCATTCATTTATTCATTGTTACAGGAGGTTAGACCCAGGGGTATTCTACCTCTGAGCTATAGTCCCAGCCCCTTTGACTTTTTATTTTGAAACAGGGTCTCAGCAAGTTAGGGTCTTGCTAGGTCACTGGGGCTGGCCTTGAGCCTGCAGTCCTCTTTTCTCAGCCTCCCAAGCTGTCTTTCTTCTGTTAAAATGCTTTCGTATGCCCAGGGGCTGGCCGGAGGAGAGCAGGGGAGCTGAAACCTGTGCAGGAGGTGGGGGTCTGCCCAGCCCCGCCGAATCTCCATCTGTGGACGGTTCTAGAAGAGCTGAATGCAATTGAGACTTGACCTTTTGTCCCAGCTTCCTTTGCCATCTGGGAGGTGAACAGAAGCCTTTCCATAGGGTTGCAGAGTAGGGGACAGCACAGACACTGGGGTCCTGATTTCAAATCTTGGCTCTGCTATCAACACATTTTCTGGCACCAGGCAGGTTGTTCAACAGCACAGAGCCTCAGTTCCCTCGGTTGATAACAATCCCTACAGGATGGGGCCGCCGTGAGGGATGAGTGAACCCATTTCTTAGAACCTGGCATACAGAAGGTACTCCATAAACACCAACCCATGTCCTGCATACAGAAGCGTTTAATAATTAGTGGCCCTCATGGGCTCATGGGTCCTGGCTGCCTTCCTTCCATCCGCCTGATCTGTTTAGAACAGAGGGTGAGATGTCTCAGGCCCGGCTGGGGTCTCTGACTTATTCCTGATGACTCCTGTGGCCAGTGGCGCTACAATAGGAATGTTCACAGCGGCCACTTTATGGAATTAAGGAAGATTCAGATAGGAGGATTAAGTTTATTAAGAGAGGAAGATTAAGTGATTATCAGCTACCTAGCACCCTACCTAGCATGCAGCATACATTATTATGATTGATTTTGCTGGAATGACTCCTCCGTCTACCAGGTCACCAAATATCAGCTCTCTGGGAGACGTGGAATGTGCTGTCACCCTTTAAAGGCTAATCTGAAGTGCAGTGTGTCCCCTGAAGAAAGGGGTTTTGTTGCCAGGAGAAAAGGGAGAGGGAATCAGGAAGTCAGAGATCACCCTGTGCACCTGAGGTCCGCAGGTGCAGTGGAGAGGATCATGGTATTTCAAATGGAGATCTCTGTGGTGCCAGGAGGTGGGACTCAATCTCCAGCATTTTATTTTATTTTATTTTAATTTAATTTTATTTTATTTTATTTTATTTTATTTTTACGGGTCTGGGGATGGAACCCAGGGGCATTTGACCTCCGAGCTACACCCCCTGCCCTATTTTTATTCTTTAATTTGAAACACAGTCTCACTAAGTTGCAGAGGGCCTCACTAAGTAGCTGAGGCTGTCCGCGAACCGCGATCCTCTGTTCTCAGCCTCCGAATGCTGGGATGACAAGCGTGCGCCACCACGCCTGGCTACTCTCCGGCATTTCTAATGCCGAGCCTTTGCCATCCTGTTGGAAATCCTGGGTCGGGTGGCAGACAGGCGATGCTTCATACCCCATAGAGAGGCTCTGGCTATTTCCAGTCCTGTGAATCTGAGCAAAGTTCAGTGGTTTGCTAGACCCATAGAACATGGCAGAAATGACATCCTGGGACATCAAAGGAGGTTATAAGGCTTTCTGCAACAGTATCATAGTATCCAGTGCACAGGTGTCTCCCAGGTAGGGTGAGGAGCATCCTATGAGGTCCTCCAGGGAAATAAACGCGCCTTCATTCAAGCAACTTCCGAAACGACACGGCAGATCTGCCTTCACACTCCACATGCACCTCCGCGTTGAAAGGCTCTGCAAAACCTGGTAACACTAACTGACCTTGTAACATGCTAAGGCTTCGGGGGAACCCTAAAGACCTTTGGAGTTGAGTGTGTGGTCGTGCGTGCTTGGAATCCCAGGACTTGGGAGGCCGAGATAGGAGGATTGCAGGTTCCAGGCCAGACTCAGCCGATTAGTGAGACCCTGTGTCAAAATAATAAAATAGAAAAGGGCTGGGGGTTTTAGCTCAGAGGTACAATGCCTCTGGGTTCAACACATACCTTTGAGTCAGAAGAGCTTTATAGCTGGGAGGAAAAGCCTTATTCTCTCTCCCTCCCCTCTACATTTTGTTGTTTTTTTTTCAGTACCATAGATGGAGACATTCTACCTCCGAGCCATACCTCCAGCCCTATTTTTCATTCTTTATTTTATTTTATTTTATTTATTTATTTATTTATTTTTTATTTATTTTTTTTTTGGTGGTACTGGGGTTCCTGGAAACCCTTCTACCTCCGGGCTCCACCCCCAGACCCATTTTTATACTTTTTTAAAATTTGGAAACAGGGTCTCTTAAGCCAGCACGGCTGGCTTCGAACATCCGCGATCCTCCTGTCTCCCCCTCCCAAGCGCGGGGATTACAAGCGTGCGCCGCCACGCCCGGCTTATTCTTTATTTTGAAACAGGGTTTCGCCGAGTTGCAAAGGGCCTCACTAAGGAGCTGAGGCTGTCGGCAAATGGTGATCCTCCTGTCTCAGCCTCCCGAATGCTGGGATTTGAAGCGTGCACCCCTCTACATATTTTAGACTCCTTCCCTCTGTCCTTTGTGTTCCAGGCCAAACACTACCCTCCAGCTTCTTCAACTGGTTCCGCCGGCTGTAGAATCAAGCAGGGCCAAGGAGCAACGTTGTGGAATCAGGTGGCAACGCTGAGGCAAGGCAGTCCTGCAGCAGGCATTTTCAAATGACCTGGACTCTGGAGAAATCAACTGTAGGATGAGGCCTAGAAATCGAGGGAATGCAAAGCATAATAATCACCATTTGGGGGAAAAAATGGAAGAAAATAATTGGAAGGATTATTGAGTGCCAGAACCCCAAAGCTATAAACAGGATGTTTGAACGGATTTCGAGCGTAAAGGTCGCAATCTGCAATTTAAATGTGGCCAGTCGCCTTTTTTCTTGGTTATGGTTGAGCGCTACCAATTAGTTGGAGAGAGAGAGAAGTTTTTCAAAGCACACACTGAGCTCCTCCTCCGTAAGGCTGACAACCTTGAAGCCCACACAGGGTTGTGTAGGTCTTTCATAGTGTAAGAACAGAGAGGTCTCTTCTACTGCCCAGAGAGAGCTTTCCTTTTTCTAGAAAAAGCAAAACAGCACACAGCACAAGCCCTCACTCAGTCCCTTTAGTGGTCTGCAGTGCTTGTACCCTGAGGAAAAGAACCACGGAGCCGGGTGTGGCAGCACCTACCTGTAATCTCAGTACTTGGGAGGCTGAGACAGGAAGATCACGGGTTCAAGGCCAGCCTCAGCAACTTAACAAGACTTTGTTTCAAACTTAAAAATAAAAAGAGGTGGGGTGTAACTCAAAAGCAGAATGCCCCTGAGTCCAGTCACTAACACAAAAAGAAAAGAAAAGAAAAAAATAATAGGAAAAGAAAATGAAAAGAGAAAAAAAAAATCATTGAAAAATGGTCTAGTTCTACCAAACCCCAAGCTGGTCCCCTAATTTTTTTTTAGTACTGGGGATGGAACCCAGGCCCATTCTACCTCTGAGCTACACCATCAGCTGTATTTTTTATTCTTTTTTTTTGCAACAGGGTCTCACTGAGATGCAGAGGGCCTCACTAAGTAGCTGAGGCTGTCTGTAAACCGCGATCTTCCTGCCTCAGCCTCCCGAATGCTGGGATTACATGTGCACCACCACGCCAGACTAGTCTCATAATTCTTATTTTATACGTGGTGGATCCTGTTTATTGTCTGAGGTTTGCATTGGAAGGGGCTACTCGGCTGAAGATCAAGGTCACAGCTTGTAGCCCTTGCTCCTGGACGAGGACCTACAGCCTTTATTTTGTGACTGAGATAGAGGACAGAGACCTGGCTGCCAGGTGAGCCTGTCTGTCCATCTTCAGGTGGGACCCTCCCCTGGAGGTGCGAACGTGGGTCGTGACCCAGTTGGACAAAGGGGCTGCGCTAGGAATGGCTGTCGGCACAGGGTTCCTCAAGTCTTACATACTTGTCAGCCATTTCTTGTCAGACGTTTCTTTAGAGAAATGTCTATTCCAATCCTCATCCAATTTTAGTTGGGTTATTGATTTTCCTGTTCCAGATTTTAAATTTCACTTAATGTTGATTATCTTTAATGTGCAAGAATCATCCGGGATTCTTGTTAAAATGTAAATTCTGGCCAGCCATGATAGTGCATGCCTATAGGCACGGTATTTGGCAGGCTGGGACCGGAGGCCAACTTCAGCAGTGTAGCAAGACCCTGTTTCAAAATACTAAAATTAAATAAAAAGGGTTCGGAGTAAACTGGGTGTGGTGGCATACACTTATAATCACAGGATGGATAGAGGAGTCAAAGTCAGCCTCAACAACCTCACAAGGATCTCAGCAATTTATTATTATTATTATTAATTATTATTATTATTAATTTTGGTGGTACTGGGGTTCCTGGAAGCCCTTCTACCTCCGGGCTACACACCCAGACCTATTTTTTATTTTTTATTTGGAAACAGGGTCTCAAGCCAGCGAGGCTGGCTCCGAACCAGCACGATCCTCCTGTCTCCGCCTCCCAAGCGTGGGGATGACAAGCGTGCGCCACCAAGCCCGGCGGATCTCAGCAATTTAGCAAGATCCTACTTCCAAATAAAAATTAAAACAGGGCTGTGGGTACAGCGCAGTGGTAGAATACCGCTGGGTTCAAGCTCCAGTACCAAAATCAAAACAAAAACACCAGTACATTCTAGCGTAGAGCTTGAGCCTCTGTACTTCCAAGGCAGGACTGCCCCTGGGCCGCGGGGCTCCGGAGCAGATGGTCCCACCCAGGACTCAGCATTGATGGCGTTGTTCTACGGCTGCCTGTGAGCCTCTTGGGACTTTGGGGGCATTTTAAGCATGACAATTGAGGCTAAACAACTGAATTCACTGGATAAATGTTTTTTAAATGCTTAGAAAAACAAGATTTTTTTTTGTAGGAAATCTTAAGAGTCTATAATCTCTAGGTTATGATACTTCGTTTTATGAAAATACAAGCTTAGAAAGTGGTATCATTGCCGGGCGTGGTGGCGCACGCTTGTAATCCCCGCGCTTGGGAGGCGGAGACAGGAGGATCATGCAGGTTCGAAGCCAGCCGTGCGCGCTGGCTTAGGAGACCCTGTTTCTAAATAAAAAATATAAAATAGGTCTGGGAGTGTAGCCCGGAGGTAGAAGGGCTTCCAGGAACCCCAGTACCACCAAAAAAAAAAAAAAAAAAAAAAAGAAAGTGGTATCATTGCAGGACTTACCAGACCTTGGAAATAAACACAGGACAGAAAGGAATGCATAAATACATACATATATATTCTTTATATATACACATGTGTGTATGCATATTTAAATTGATGTATATATATGCAGGCATATATACATATATATGTGTATATACATATATATAAATATATACATATATATGAATATATGTGTATATATATGTAAATATATACACATATATTCTAGAATTCTATATGCATCTTAACATCAACTTTCAAGTGGCTTTCAGTGACAAATTGAAATTTTCCCTTGAAAAGCAAGTGAAGATTCAGAAATGGACAAAGATTTTCAGATTTTTTTTTTTTTTAAGTAAAACATGGCCGGCCGTGGTGGCGCACGCTTGTAATCCCCGCGTTTGGGAGGCGGAGACAGAAGAATCGCGCAGGTTCGAAGCCAGCCGCTCGCGCTGGCTTAGGAGACCCTGTTTCCAAATTTTAAAAAATGTAAAAAATAGGTCTGGGAGTGCAGCCCGGAGGTAGAAGGGCTTCCAGGAACCCCAGTACCACCAAAAAAAAAAAAAAGTAAAACATTATTTTTGTCCTTAATTTTATTGAAGTGCTTTATCAAACAAAATTGATGTATATAAGATGTACAACGTGATGTTTTGATCTACAGATACATTTATATTATAAAATAATTACCAGATCTTTTAAGATCTACTCTCTCGGCAAATTTAAAGTATACGACAGAGTACTATCAACCACAGTCACCTGCTGTCTGTGAATTTACTCATCCTACATTTATGAAACTTTGCAGTCTTTGACCAACATTGCCTCTCCCCTGTCTAGCCCCTGCTAACGCCACCCTCTGCTTCCATGGGTCAGACTTGTTCAGAGTCCACTTTTAAGCGAGAACACCCGGTGTTTGTCTGCCTGTGCCTGGTTTATTTAGTTAGCATAATATCCTCCAGGTTCTTGCATGTTTTTGAAAATGACAGAATCTCCCTATTTTTAAAGGTCAAGTAATATTCTGGTGTGTGTACATCTATCATATTTCTTTTATTCATTCGGCCACGATGGTCCCGTAGGATGATACCTTATCTTTGCTGTTGTGAACAAAGCTTCAATGGCTTGGGAGTGCAGATGTCTTCCCAATACCCTGACTTTATTTTCTTTGCCTAGATCCCGAGAAGTAGGATTGTCGGATCTCATGTAGTTCTATTTTTAATTTTTGGAGGAATTTCCATACTGCTTTCCCTAATGGCTGGGCTGATTTGCATTCCTGTCAACAATGTACAAGGCTTCTTTTTCTCAGCCTCTTCATGTATGTATGTATGTGTATATATATATATATATTTTTTTTTGAGGTACTGGGGATGGAGCCCAGGTCCATACTGTCTCTGAGATACACTCCAGCCCTAATTTTTATTCCTTATTTTGAAACAAGGTCTCACTGAGTTGGAAAGGATGTCACTAAGTAGCTGAGGCTTTCCTCGAACTTGCAATCCTCCTGTCCCAGCACTTTTGACTGAATTTCAGAAAGAATCAGGGTATATCTGCCTCCAGAAATTAATTCATCAACCTCTGCTTTCTCATACCCTTTTGTCTGCATACTAGCTCATTGCACTGGGCTCAAACCAATATCACAGATAGCTCTGAACCCTTAAACGTACAGCCTCGTGGCCTCATGAGAGAGAGCCCCTTTCCACAAACAAACACATGTTTACAAATTCCCAGGGAAGATGTCTGATTGGCTGAGCTTGGGTCATGTGATCCAACGGCAGGGCCAATCACGGTAGCCAGGGCCATGGGTTCTAAGACTGGCCTAGCTTGGCTCCAGGGTAACATTTAAGAATGACATCCTCAGACACATGCTTGGACTTGAGAGAAGAAGTTTCCACAAGATGCGGTATGTTCTTCAGAGCAAATAAAAGAGTAAATCTGTGTGAAAGGGAAGGGTTTCTAGCTTCATAAATGGCTGCTGAGATACATTTATTTGAGTGAGATAAACTGGAGGTGGAATTGCCTTCTTTGATCATGTCAGAAGACATAATAAAGACCATAAATGATCCTCTCTCGTCTCCCCGGGGCTCCATGTTAGTGGAGGCAGCGGGGTTCTAGAAACCAAAGCATTCCAAAAAGGATGACATTGGAAAATGTATGCGAAGCAGGAGTTTGTTGCGTAAAGAGATGGCAGGGAGGAAGGGGTGTTTAGGGGAGGAAGACAGCAGATGCAAAGGCCAGGTGGTGAGCATGCTGGGCCTATGGGGGAAGGTGGAGAGCCTGTGATAGAGACGAGAGAGGAGTCCTGGGAATAGGCCAGCCTTCAAAAGGCCCTGGGCCCCCAGGGGAGGAGTCTGGGCTTTCATCTCTGGGTGTCAGAAGGCCACTGGGTGAGCTTAAACAGAGATGTGGTCCAGCTAGAGTCCCGTGTGTTCAACAGAATTGCTACAGCTGGGTCTGGAGGATGGACAGGATGGAGAGAGAGGCTGGATGCTGAGAACTGTGATGTCCCCATAGGTCATTAAGGAACTCCTGCTTCTGAGGGGGTGGTGGAACTCCATGCTCCTTCTAACTTCCTGCGCGCTGGCTCCTGAGACCAGGCTGGGTCTGGGTCTCAGGCACAGAGCTTTCCAGCCCTGTGACACTCACTAGGCAGGTGACCTAGTTTATCTGAGTCTCAGTTTCCCCATCTGGAAAATGCAGTAAAAATACGAGCCTTGCATAGTTGTGGTGAGGTTGCACGGCCGAGATTGAAATTATGGTCCCTCTCCAGCAGACCCCAGAGCCCCCGGAATCAGAGCTCATTTGGGAGTGTATTTACGTGTAAAAGGGTTGAACAGAAAAGACTTGGAGAGAAAATGGCTGAAGCTTCTTAGAACAGCTCTGTAACCAGGTCAGGCTGATTCCTGAACACTCCAGGGTACGGTCCTCCAGCCAGGAGCTCATGGCTCTCTCACCTCTCAGGGGACTCCGGTATCTAAATCAGAACGTGCTGGAAGACACCGATTTCTCAGAGCACTTCCCTGGAGGCCAGCCTGGCATCTCCGGAGAGAATGAGGACAACGTGCTGAGATTCAGGACGCATCTGGGATCGACCTGTTAGCCGGGCCTGGCAGACACACGTCCCAGTGGCAAATCCCCAGGGCAGAGCCGGGATGACCCAGGCCTGTAGGCT
>NC_137807.1:21812387-22027387 GCF_963383645.1 Muscardinus avellanarius
TTCATGGTTGACTCCCTGCTCTGTGTCCAAGTTCCTTTAAACCATTTCTACACATTATCTCATCTAATTCCTCAAAGATGCGACGTTAAGAAGAACCGTGATGTTGCCGCACCTGAAGCCCGGAGGGATGGAATTCCTGACTCATTGGCACACTGCCAGCCACAGTCAGAACAGAGGTAGGGAGGAGGCCAGCCTCCTCTAGTTAGCCTTCACTCAACTACTGACACTTTCTTTTTCCTTTAAGGAAATGTTTGGGGCATAGCGGACATGCAGAGAGCAACGTGATGGGCATTTATGTTTACACCGGGCTGTCTAAGAAACAGAACATGAAACATGCCTGAGTTCTCTGCGGCCCTCTGCTCCCTCCTCCCTCCCTCCCTGGCAGAGTGACCTCTTTCCTGGATAAGGAGCTCACATTCCATGATGCCCCCTGGCTTGCTTGTGTGGTAGACATGGACCTGGTATCCAGAAAAACCTACAGATGGTAGAATGGTTCTCCAGGCTTCTGAACTGTATTAAGGAGTATTTATTATTCTATACGTGTCCTTTTGAAAATAGCTAAAACCCTCCCTCCACACACACACTCAGCACTGTATTTTCATGATGATACATAGAGTTCTAGATCATTAATTTTCACTGTGGTCCTTTCAGGGTGGAGTGGAATTCATCTACCTCGTCCTCTCTCATTGACACACATTTAAATTCTTTTCAGTTTTCCTACCATTAAAAAGTGCTACAGTACTCATTCCTCTGTGTCCGTCCTCTAAAATTCTCATGGGTGAACTCTCCTAATCATACCTTGCACTCTGGTCTGAATGCACCCCTGAATTCTATTTGGTTTTTTTTTTTGTTTTGCTTTGGGTTGCTTTTCGGTTTTGTGGAGCTAGGGAACGAACCCAGGGTCATTCTACCCTCCAGCCACACTCCCGGCCCTATTATTATTTTTTAAATTTTGAGTCTCTCTAAGTTGTTAACGGTCTTGCTAAGTTGCTGAGGCTGGCTTTGAACCTGTGATTCTACTCCTGTCCCAACCTCTCAAATACTGGAATTACAGGTGCATGTCACCGTGCCTGGCTTCTAAAATGTATACGTTGAAATTCTACCCTTCGGGGTAATGGTAGTCGGAGGGGGGTGTTTATGAGGTGACTAGTCCAGGAGGACAGAGTCTTCATGATTGAGATTAGTGTCCATAAATAAAGGAGACCCCAGACAGCTTGTGAGCTCTCAGTGTGGACACAGAAGACACCATCTGTGAGCTACAAAGCCGGCCCTGACCACATGCTAAACTGGCCGGTGCCTTCATCTTTGATTTCCAGCTTTCAGAATGGTGAGAAATACATTCTTGCTTTTGCAAGCTAATCAATTCTTAGTGTTTTGTTATCACAGCCCACACAGACTAAGACACGGGGTTCTCTTCAACCGTAAAGGTCTGTGATAATACTGGGCAGTTTAATTTATTCGTCGGTTTTTGTTTATTCTTGGCCGAGTCTGTATTGGGAGCTGGGGACAGAGAACTGGTTAACAAGACATAGCTCTTGATCTCTAGGGTCGTGACATGGAGACTGAACCATCAGCCTTGGCCAAATGGGGTGGGGGCGTTGCGCACTCTCCATGGAGGGGCCGGGGAACAGAGGAAGACTCCACAGAGGAAGCAGAAATAGGGCTGCAGAGGGTTGACCAGCCTGGCCTGGGCACCATGCCCAAACTCCTTGCAATTAAAAGGCCTCCTCTTCTGTATCCTTTGGACAGAGTCACAGTGACCCACTACGACTCTCTCTTCTCAACTTATTCTTTCTTACACAAAGTAACACTGACTCTGAGTCCATTATTTAGTACCTGAAAACAAAACCCTCCGGGAAGCTTACACAAGCGTGTCTTCTGGGATTGGCCTTCTCTCTGGTACCCCAAGAGAATGACAGGCTCACTGTGCCTGGCATATGTCCTGTCCACCTGAAATCATCATAAAATAATAGGTCAGGGCTCACGGTCCCAGTACATATACTATCATCACGGTGGTAAACAGTCCGTAGATGCCAATACTTAATTGGCACAAACTTCTACTGAGGCTGGAACTATAGTGCTATATTTTTAAGACAAGGCTGAGAGAGGGTTAGTAATTTACCCAAGGCCACCCGGCTAGGAGGTGGCAGAACCAGGGCTCCATCCTGACTCTGGCCGATTCCAGAATCTTCCATCTCTTGCCAGGGCATGCCTGCCAGATCTGAAGGCCAGTCCCCTTCTACCATAGACAGAAGTTACTTACCACCTAACTCAGCCCGCTCGCCACTCACACATTTCCTCTTGCTTCAGCTCTTCAGGAAATTAGAGCAAATCCTATTTTTAGAGTCCGTGGTTCAAACGACAGTGATGTATGGGCTAGTGACTCGTTTTATGAACAGAGCTTAGAGGTGGCGCCCGATCTTATGCTCGGAAACTCTCTGACATCACCTCGTTTTGATCCTTATAATTTATTTCAAAGATTGCTTTATTTCTTCTTCCGTGAGTCCTGTAGCAGATTTTGGCCAGAAACAAGACAACTCTTGAGTGGGCATAGAAGCCTCTCTCAGAATCCTGAGACAAAAGATAAAAGAGCTCTATAAGTTGGCAGGAGATGAGGGGGAGGCAAAAATTAGGGTTGGGCTCACGGGTGGGTCTAGAAAAACCAGACATCTTCCCATCCTGCCAATACCGATTGTGCGCATGTGTTAGACAAAACTACGATTTTACCGCTTACGTTTTAGGGCTAATCGTAATCTTGTAGTTTCAATGACTGGCAACAGGGCTGAACAAGGCTGCGGGTGACAGCCCCAAGGCTTAGGCAAATGATAAAAAGAACAGAAGAAGAGGGGAGCGGGTGGCAGAAAGTATAAGGAACAAATTTAGAGTTGTTAATAAATACTGGAAACGTCTGCCTGCTTTAGCCAATCTCATTCTTTTTATCAGTCCTGGAAGGGAGATATCTTTATTCCCATGCTGTCTTTCAGACAGCCAAGAGACGCTGAGCAACTTATCCTGGGACACACAGCTAATCACCACGATGTCAAAACGGCAAGATTTAGCCAACAAAAATATAGGAAATGAATTATATGTGAATGTCATATGATGATGGAAAAGAAATTAGTCCAGGTCCGTCCCAGACTAAAACTGAAAATGCAAGTTGGCCCGAAGTTGTCACTCTTGCAGAAGTTCAGAGTCATTTATTTATCTCAGTAATTTCTCAAGCACCGCTGGGTGTCTTCTGGGACACACACGTTGGTGACCAGCCGGAGGAGCTCAGGCCCCGAGTTCCACACCTGTCATTTCACTTGATGTCCTGCAACTGTTGGGGGTACTGTTCTTGGTCCCATTTTATGGATGAGGAAACAGAGGCTCATGGCGACCAAATAACTTGATCGTGACCAACACAGACAAAAAGTAGCTGAGCCCAGCCTTGCTCCTGAACCCAGTTCTGATGTTCTCAAGAACTGTGACTCGATAAGAAACAGATCTATCAAAAATTAATCTTTAAGCCGGGCGTGGTGGCGGCGCACGCTGGTAATCCCAGCATTTGGGAGGCTGAGACCCGAGGATGACGCTTGGCAGACAGCCTCCGCTACTTAGTGAGGCCCTCCCGCTGCAACTTAGCGAGGCCCTGTTTCGAAATAAAGAATAAAAAATTAATCTTTAACACATGCACCGAAACGTGCTAAACATATAGACGCACAGTTCATGCATGACTTAACACAAACACGGATCGAGCTATCGATCAGATTAAAAAAAAAAAGAAAAATTGCTCAGCTCCCACTAGGTCGGCTCCTTCTCCAGAGATCCGCTGGCTATCTCCTCCAAAGGTGGGTTTTACTGCCGCCCTTATTTAGGGATGAGGACTCCGAGGCTCAGAAAGGGGGTGCTGTGACTTGCCCGGGTTCACAGAGCGAGCCTGCAAGGCCAGGGGCTCCGAGAGGCAGAGTGATGAGCCCGAGGTCACACAGCGAAAAACTACAGCCTGTTGAAAGAGACTGAACACCCGCAGACAAAACTGCCCTTTCTTTACTCCTCGCCAGGCACCGCAGAGGCAGCCTCGCTGGGAACAGCCGCGGCCACAGACACTGCCGTGCCTTATCCAGCGCGGAGCCGCTGCCAGGCGCCGGGGCTCCCGCGGACCCTGCCCAGCTCCTCGGTCCGTGGGCCTCCGGCCCATTTTACAGACCGAGGGGCTGAGGCCGGAGGCTGCGGAGCCGGGCTGGCTGGAGGCTGGCGGGGAGGGCCGGGCGGCGCTCAAGGGGTTAACGCGGCGGCCGCGCCGTGGCTCGCCGGGCCGGGGCGCGCTGCCGGGGCGGCTGCACGGGAGCCCTAAGTCCCGGGGAGCCCGGAGGCTCGGGCCGGGCGTCCGGAGCCCCGCGGCCAGCCGCAGCGGCCAGCAGCGCGCAGGGCCAGCATCCCCAAGCGGGCGCGGCCGCGCGGGGCCTGGACACGCGGGCCACCCGCAGTGCCCCCGCCCGCGCCCCGCCGGGCTCGCGGAGCCCGCGCCCCCCGCTCGCCGGCGGGTGTCGCCGCCGCTGCCATCCCCGGCGTGCGCGCTCGCTCTCCCGCTTTCCCGCGGGCGGCGGCGCGGAGGATGCCGCGGGCAGCCGAGCCGGAGGAGTAGCCGCGGGGCCCGGGCCGGAGGCGCCTGGGCGGCGGTGGCGGCGGGGCCGGCCGGCCAGCGCTCCCGGAGGTCACTGCAGCAGCCGCCCGGGAGGGCGCAGGGACCCCGGTGCCCGCCGAGCTCCGCGGCCGCTGCCGGAGTTGACAAGCGCAGAGCGCAGCGGAGACCGCTCAGGTAAGGGCTGGGGTCCTGGACCCCCAAGGGGCTCCCCAGGGAGAGGGCACAGCCCCAGCCTCCAGGTGGGGCTTCCAGTCCCCAACACCGTGACGGGCAGCCGGGGGCTCTGGAAGCCGGAGTGGTGGGTGACAAACTTTCCTTTGGCTGGCGGAGATGGGACTCGGTGGCTGGTCCAGGGTCCCTCTGCTGGCCATCTCTCTGGCCCCCAAGACAGGCGCTTAAGGGCTTCTTACAGGGAGCCGGGCCAGGAGGAAGGCAGGAACTGGATTTCTGAATCACTCCTTCTTGGCCAGCTGGGAGTCCCAAGAGAGAGGGAGCAGTTGTATGGACAAGCTGGCTCTACAAGGGGGTGCGTGGGGTGACGGATTGGTGAGCCAGGGTCCCTGTCAGCCGGAACGAGCGGCCAGGGTCAGCAGGCTTTGTGTAGACTGCTTTCCTTAGGTCCGTTCGGAGGGGTGTGTGTGTGTGTGTGTGTGTGTGTGTGTGTGTGTGTGTGTGACAGAGAGAGAGAGAGAGAGAGAGAGACAGACAGACAGACAGACAGACAGACAGACAGAGACGAAGACACCAGCAAATTCAGCTAGGATGCTCCAACCAGGCCCTCCCAGCAGGCATCTTAAAACTCCTTTGCAGAGCCCTTGGTGGAGTTCGCCTCCCATCCCCTGCAGCTCCTCAAAGGTCTTTTCTTTAGGTGAGAAAATAAAAACCTCAGGGAAGTTTCCTGGGCTTCTCAAAGAGACCATTTAGACAGGAACCTGGTTGGGGAGGCGAAAACTTTGCAGAAAAAGGATTAGAAGGGCCAAGTGAGTAGGAGTCAAGTGGGTAGGAATTCTCTCCCCAGCGCTGGGATGTGGGCAGTCCTTCCCACACACACTCCAGGCCCCTTGTCACTTCTCATAGCTCCCGAGTTTGGCCAGGCTTTTTTGTTTTTGTTTTTTTGTTTTGTTTTTTTTCCTTCTAGTGAGAAGCTTGTTCCAAAGACCTAGCCCCCGAGGATCATTTTAGAGTTACCCCGTGGCCACAGCCCCATACAGAACCTTGGGTTCCTTGCTGGGGTTTCAGACCGAGGCTGGGGTGGTCTTGATTCACTGATGGGTACCCGGAGTACCTGTGCCTCTGGCCATGACCCAAATGTCTGAAAGATTCCCCTGGCTCTGTAATTGCCCCTGCTGGGGCTGGGCGCTTCCCTCTAAAACTCCTAGACAGTTCTTGGGGGCCTGAGGTGGGATTCTGAGGCCCACCTGCCTTTGCCTGGGATTCTGATCTGGAGCCAGGCTAGAAGTTGCTTCCCTAGGCTGCCAAAATCCAGGAACTCCTCTGATGCATTGCCGGGGGTGCACGCTTGTAATCCCTGCACTTGGGAGGCGGAGACAGGAGGATGGCACAGGTTCGAAGCCAGCCTCACTGGCTTAAGAGACCCTGTTTCCAAATAAAAGAAAAATAGGCCTAGGAGTGTAGCCCAGAGGTAAAAGGGTTCCATCCCCAGTACCACCACCAAAAAAAAAAAAAAAAAAAAAAAAAAAAAGAGTGGGTCCTTGATGTCTTGAAAAAGCTTCAGCTCCGGGTCCCTCAATTGCTGTGTGACTTTGGGCAAATCACTAGACCTTTCAGGGCTCTGGCTGTTCTAAAATAAAGAGAACCCATGTATCTTCGGTGGTTCCCCATTTGGATACTCCAAGGCTCTGAGCCGTGCCACAGATGAGATTTTTCAGAATCCCAGGAGATGATGTAATTTGATGATTAAGGGACTCCGGATGGATCTAAGATTGACCAGGATCTTCACGCTCCAAACCTTAGCTCCTCCGCCATAAAATGGGGTCTGCAGAGGGTGCTGGAACCCTAGCTGAGATGGTACGCACGAGAACTTAGTATCTGGGAAGCCATGAAGCTTGGTGTGGAGAGCAACTGGGCCGTCTGGTGCGAGGTTTGTGCTTGGGCATCTGGGTGCGGTTCCCCAGGGAGGCTGGCTCTGTCCCACCTGACCCCTGGTTTGGAGGGTAGGGTCCTTGTTCTCTCCAATCACCTGATAGCTGCAGTCCCCGCCTCCTCTCCGCTTCCTCATAAAACCCTGCTGGGCCAGCTGCTCCTAGTGGGAGCCAGCCCAGGGCAGTCTGGGAGGGCTGAGCACCCAGCTGCTTCGTCTCCATGACAACGGGAGGTGGAGGTAAGCCGTCTCCATGGCTCCAACTTTGCAGCTGCTTAGGGACCCGGAGCAGAGAAGTTCAGCGTGTCCTGGCAGACTCGGTGCCCCGCACGGGGCCACGCTGAGAAAGAAGTGTTTCCTAGCTTTACAGCGATGGCAGCTGGGGAGGTGCTGAGGCTGTGGGAGAGAAGAGTGGATTTCCCCGCCCTGTTTCTGAAGGCTGGGCCCCTGCTGAGGACACAGGCCTGCAGGGCAAACAGGGCTCATCCAGGTTGGCATGGGAGTTGGTGTGCGGCGGAGACCAGGCAGGGGCAGTCCACGCACTTGGCTGAGGACTCTGAGGAAATGAGCGATTGGCTTTCCTGACGGAGGAGGGCATGTGTGTGCCTTTGCAGGCATGTGTGAATATATGCACACCTGTGCCTTCTCACGCAGGTCTGTGCCTGTGGGCTCATGGGAGTATGACTTTCATGAGAATCTCAAGTATGTGTGCACGCGTGTGAACAACATCAGTATGCCTGTGTACCTGATGAGCCTGTGTGCACGCATGTGTGTTTGTGTGTGTGTGTGTGCCTGCAAGTGAACGGATGCTGAATCCGTGTGCGTGTGGGTACGCTGAGCACTTGTGAGGGGTAAGCGGTTGTAGTGCCACGTGTGTGTCTGCGACCTGTGTGCAGTGGTACGTGTGCACCTAGGCACAGGTTTAGACGCTCTAACTGTGTGGTGAGAGATGTGCCTGGTGCTTGTGCGTGTCTGTGCGGGAGTCTGTGAGCGCCTGCACGTCTGAGTGTATGTGCAGTGAAGTGAGTTTGTGCTGTGCCCTTATAGGCATCTGAATGTTTCTACCTTTTATACATTTGTCTATGTGCGATGCGTGTACAGCGTCGCACACTCTGTGTGTATCTAAGAGTATCTCCGTGTACGGGTGAGTTTCTGAGCCTGGGTACCTGAGAGTGTTAGAGTGTACATTTGATAGTGTCTCCGCATCCATGTGTTTCTGCGGGCGTGTGCCTGTGTGCGTTACAGGGTAAATATTTGTGTCTCTTTGTGCGTAGCATTGCACACTCGGTTGCCTTATTTGTGTCCTTTTTTCTAAGTGTTAGTACCTGGTCATATTGTTTGCAATACATTTCCGTGTGTGTGTGTGTGTGTGTGTGTGTGTGTGTGTGTGTCTCTAGATAAGAGTCTCCGTGTGGCTTTCGTGCATGTCTCCTGTGGATGAGTGAGCTGCGGAGTCGCGTACCTGCACTGGGTCTTCTTGGACTTCTGAGAGTGTGACTTCTGCACGTGTGTGTCCAGGCATGCACACCTCTGGGGGTGGTAAGTCGTGAACGCATCTGCTCTCAAACAGGACCCGTGCCGAAGCTTGCATAGCCACTGTCTGCTTTCCAAGTTGAGCTGTGTCCATGCCGGGCGCCTTCCGAGGGTTGATTCAGCAGTTGGTGCCAGCTCTGAGAGAGATGCTGGGTGTTCACTTTTCCAAGCGCTCATGCCTTCAGAGCTGCGGAGCCTGGTGCATTCCCGCATCCCACCTCCCTCGCCCCCATCCGAAGCCCCAGCCTCCTCACCAGGAGCCTCTCCTTAGGACGGTTGCCAAAGGAACTCGCAGATGTTCGAAGCGCAGGTATAATTTTAGGCAGAAGGTCTGAAAATAGGCAGCCTAGGATGTGCGGAACATCTCGACAGCAGTGTTTCTAATTAGGAGCAACTTGTTTTCCTTAAATAAACAAATCAAGTGAGGAGAGAAATTGCCTGAGATTAATGGCTCCCCCGAGCAGGTCCAGATGTTGGGAAGATGGAAACAGGGGTGGGAAGTGAGTGGGTCTTTGGTCACCGTGGACTGAAAGTACTTAGTGCTCAGGGACCCTTTGAAGTTTGATCAGAGCCAAGGCTGAGGGCAGGGCGCATGGTCAGGGGTATTGGGTAGCTGTATTTCTGGCCCTAATTCTTCCCTACCCCCGTATGAGACTGTGCGGTTCTTGGTCTTCTCCCTCATGGGGCGGGCGGGCTGTATGCATTGCCCCTTTGCTTAGTTAAGCCCTGGGATCAGCGCTGCCACCGGATGAGGCAGAAATGACAATACGCCTGGTGAAGAGCTCTCCGGAAGTTGCCTCCTGAGCCTGGCCCTGGAATAAACATATATTGGGCCCAAACTTCAGTGAGGAGTGGAGCCCAGCTACTCCAACCCAGCTCCAGTCATCCTCAAACTGTCTAGTTAAATAAATGATTCTTCTGGATCCCTGGCCTGGGGGGTTGCTTGTTATACACCATGACTGTGGTCATACTAGCTGATGCCGGTACCAGCAGGTGGTCTTTATTTCCTTCTTGTGTTTCACCTTGGGACTCACTCAGAGTTGCACTGTGTCTTCACCATCGCTGTTCCATCCCTACCTCGCTTTCTGCCCATTTGGCATAAACAACGATGACAATAATAAGATGACATTTATGGAGTATTCACTAGGTACACACATCATACCACGAGCTATAGTGTGTTACTCCTGGCGATCTTGTGCAATAAATTATTTTATTTCTTCTTTCTTTTTTCCTTCTCCTCTTCTCTGAGCCTTATTTATTTTATTTTTTTTTTAATTTGGAAACAGGATCTCACTACGTTGCTGAAGGCCTCACTACATTGCTGAGGCTGTCCTCAAACCTACAACCCTCCTGTCTCAGCCTCCCGAGTACTGGGATTACAGGCATGCGCCACTATGCCAGCTCTGTGCAGTAGTTTCTGTTTTAGTCTTTCATTAAAACCTGTGAGGCTCAAAGAGGTGAATTCATTTACCTAGGTCACACAACCCAGAAGAAGACTTCTTTGAATTTGCACACAGACTACCTGAAGTCAGAGAACACGTTTTTTTGTTTGTTTTTGTTTTTTGTTTTTTGGGGGTTTTTTTGGGTGGTACTGGGGTTCCTGGAAGCCCTTCTACCTCAGGGCTACACTCCCAGACCTATTTTTACATTTTTATTTGGAAACAGGGTCTTCTAAACCAGGGGGCGCGGCTGGCTTCCAACCTGCGCGATCCTCCTGTCTCCGCCTCCCAAGCGCGGGGATTACAAGTGTGTGCCACCACGCCTGGCGAGAACACGCTTTTAACCATGATGTCACCATTGCCTCCCAGGGCCAGCGGGCATGATCGACAGTTGATACCATAGCTACATTTTGCATTTTCTCCTTAGCTCCCCTGGAGGTTGGGTTGGCAGGAATGAATCATGCCACATTAGTGGGAAACATCTGTTTGAATATGGACATATTTATTCATTTATCCATCCATCTACTTATTTACCCATCCATTCACTTATCCATCCATTTATCCATTCATCCACTTACTGATCCAGCTATCCATCCATCCATCCATCCATCAATCATCCATCAATGCATCCATTATCCATCCCTCCATCCATCCATCCATCCATCCATCCATCCACCCACCTACAATGCACTCATCCTCCCACCTATCCATCCACCCATCATCCATCCATCCGTATTCATCCATCTATCCACCCACCCATCCATTCATTCATACACTCCACATTCATTAATTCATTCATTCAAAATCAGTGTTTGCTCAGAATCTTCTAAGTGACAAATTCTGTGCCAGGCACTGAAGCCATAGAGATGACATGACCCCTCTCTGTCTTTCCTCCACGGTCTGGAGAAGCGGGAGAACCGGGTTCTAGAGGCAAATTAGCAGGAGCCCAGTCCAGCCCTTGCTCAGCTCCAGCCTCTCCTCACTGGTCATGGTGAGGATTCAGGGAGGTGATGTTGACAGAGACCATTCTTTGCACAGCGCCTGGGATGTCAGAAGCCACACTCCAGGGCAGCCCCTCTTCCTCCTGCCCTCAAGGAGGAGACAGCGCGATCTCATAAAGTTCCTGTGTGAGAAACCAGAGGTCTCAAGATGCCGGGGGCCTGTGATGAGGGCAGACATCCCAGTTTCTCTGAAACCAGTCTTTGTCCAGGATGCAGGCTTGGAAAAACCCGGGAGAGCTTCACACCAATCAGGACTAGTTGGTTATGCTAGTCCCAGATGAGGTATTGGACCCAGCTCGGAACGCTCGAGATAAAGGGTAGGCCAAATCTGGCTCACTCCCTGTTTGTGTAAACAAGGTTGCACTGGGCTACAGCCACTGTGGCCCTGTGCCCATTGTCTAGGGCTGCTCTGGAGTGGGAATGGCAGGGCTGAATAGTCGCCACAGACAGCATGTGGTCCGCAGAACCTATTTACTCTCTGCTCTCTTACCCAGAAACATTTGATGACCCCAGAGCTAAAATTCCAGCCAAGTCCTGATCCACCCAAGGGAATGGAGATGAAGGCAGACAATGGATCAATGGATGGACTTGGCTGAAGCACTGGGGATCAGGTGACAGGGGTCAGAGGGTCAAAGAAGGCAACCAGCTCCCGAGACTGTGCGCCGGGAGAATCCTTAGGTGGAGCAGTCCCATGGCCACTGAGCCAGTGGGGTCTTACAGCTGGACATCTGGGAGGACAGCGGCGTCCCCTCCGAGCCCCAGATGCGTCTGGAAGCCCGACGGGAGGCCCGACCAGCACAACACTGCTCATGCCCAGGTGCTCACGTTCCTAGCTCAGCTGCGAAATACTGTCTTGTATCTTGGTTCCTTGAAGTCCTCTCTGCTGTCCTGAGGCTAAGGGAAGAACTTCCGAGTGGGAATGGAAGTAAGCTGAGTCCCATCTCTGCCTCCAACTGAGGTGCTCACCCTGAGCAGATCCCCGCCCCTCTCCGGGCCTTGGTTTCCCCATCTGTAGAATGGGAGAGGAATTACCTGTGATCAATAGGCACTTCTCCAGGCTGGTCTCTTATGGTTCCAATTTTCTATTTGGAGTCAACCCAAAACCTTGGCATGGGTGGCCCTGCAGGACCCTGACCCGGGGCCCCTCCTGATGATCATGACTGTGGTGGCGTCATCGCCACTGTTGTCTGCGTGACGTCTGTTTAATAAGGGCATTGACGGTGCCTGGAGTTGGAATCAGAGCGTCCCTTCCCTTCTCTCCTTGAGTCTCTGTGACGTTCCCGTGAACTAAGGGATTCTTGTCTTCACTTTACAAAGAAGAGCGCTGGTCTTGGGGAGGTTTACGCATGGGCCCAGGGTGCTGGGGTTTGAGCCCAGGTCTGTGTGACTCGAAGCCTGTGTCTCAGCCACTCCTATCCCCTCCTCTCCTCTCTACGGTGACACCACTGTCTTTACAAGAGGAAAAGGAGGTTTCTTGAGCCTCGAGGAAGCTCACTCTTTCCTCTCCCTCTTGTTCAGTAACATAGAATGGCCCAAGCCAGGCCAGCATCTATCCTTGCGGCCTCAGGATCCTCCAGGATCCTGCAGCGGTCCTGGAGGCTGGCCAGGTGTGGGTGCCTGGAAACGGCTGGAGGCCTCCCTTTCAGGCCAGTGGAGAAAGGTGAGTCTGGCTTCCCAGGGTCACAGAAAGACCCAGCATGTTGCCGGGGTTTCTTCCTCCCTTGTGTTGTTCTCAGGGCAAGCCTCACCTTGCTAAGATGGTCCCGATCTCCCATCCTGTGTAGCCGCTTCTACGCCTGGACCTGGGCTCTGCTCTTTTTCTTCATTTGTGGTACTGGGGATTGAACCCAGGGACGTTCTACTTCTGAGCTACACCTCCAGCCCTGTGTTATTATTTTATTCTGAAACAGGGTCTAAGTTGCTGAGGCTGCCCTTGAACCTGTGATCCTCCTCTCTCAGCCTCCTGAATACTGGGATTGCAAGCGTGTGCCAACACCCGGCCTGGGCTCTGCATTTTGAATGCCTACCTTGAAGGGCTGGTATAAAGGACCAGGATCTTTGGAATATCGTTAGTTTTCATTCTCCCCTGGCTCCTAGATGTATTGATATGAGAACTGTGGGCCATTCATCCTAGAAACACAACCACAAAGAAAACAGAACGAAAGTGGTCCAGTGTCCATCCTGGAGAAGGACCGGTGGTTCCTCACTCGGCGCCTGTTTGCTGTTTCTTGGCGCGCCCTTCCCAGTGACCCTTTTTCTCAGTATGAGTAAATGTAGATGGAGCAGATGAGAAGTGTGTGGGATGCTAAAGGAAGCCCAGGGAGCACAGCCGGAAGAAACAGCAGACAGCCGGCGAACAAGGGCGCAGATACAGACACAAAAACAAGAAGTAAAAAATGAAGGAATCGACAACCGGGGAGTTTAGTGGAGGGGTCACACGACCTTCCACCCTGGTTGCTTGGGCTCAGCTTGATGTTAGAGGGCAAGGAAATTGCCGGCCTCGGTGACAACCCCAAGAACCAGTTAAGCTCTATTTAGTAGGCAGGTCAAAGGGCAGGGAATCTGTCACTGTGTTAAAACACGTCTGATCCATGGCCAAATTAACACGTTTCTGGGTATGTAGCTAAGGCATATCTAGAAGCTACCTGCATAGAAATCTGTTTTTCACAGTGTAAGGTAAGTGACATCTAATTACCTCAAAGAGGAGGGCCCGTGGTAGACACTCAGGAAATGAACATTGTTTTGGCATTGGACAAACCCAGGTTCAGACCTCAGTGGATTCGCAAGCACATACAGCGGCTTCCTCTGGCCTCTGCGTCCTTCTCCGGAGGCTGAGGATGTTTTCAAAGGACCTCCCAGGTGCAGCTGCAGCCAAAGCTCCTTCCTGGGTGTGTGTGGTGGAGGAGGAGTGGCACCAGGGCCTCTGGCGTAAGACGTTTGCTTTCGTCGTCGGTGTCTCCTGTGGGAGCAGCTCACAGGCAGAAACCAGGCTGGAGGGGACCCTTGAGAAATTCTTTCCATCTGATGGTTAGAATGCCCAGAGCCCCCCACCATGGCTGCCAGGACTGGCTGCAGGTGGAGGGAGGGAGTCCCCTACAAGAGATGGCCCTCCCCAATGCTCAGATCTCCATGCATGCCCAGTGCTGGGTACCGAGGGCCGGGTTAACTGCGGTCCCCTGCAGAAACCAAAGCTAAGAGCCTGCCGTGGAACCACACGGGCTCAGGCTCCCACCTGGGCTCCTCTACCTGCAGGCTGTGCGATCCTGGGAACAATAATGGCTGCCTTCTAGGGTTCCTACATGGACAAACGACGGCAACACTCAGTGGAGAGTGGGCGGTGGTCACCGCCGGCAGAAGATGGGTTATTTTCTGGGATGGGCATAGATAGCTAAGATTCCTTCTGTTGGTGAAATGTCCACAGAAGTCCGGGGAGGGGAATCTACCAGTTTCTGCATCTTCTTCAAGGCAGCTGGAGTCTCCAGAAAGTGAGTTTCCTTGAGCCTGAGTGACTCTCTGATTCATAATGCAGCAGCGTCCATTTCTCCAGTGCTCCACGGCTGGGTGTGTGCTTCACACCGGAGCTGCGGGGCCCTGCGCCACGCCTGGGAGAGGAGCGTAGCCGTGGAGCTGAGTGGGGTACCTCCGGAGAGCAGAGGAGATGCAGACGCCTTCCTGGGGGCAGCCCTCTTGACCTGCGAAGCTCTGCTCTGCACAGAGGCAAGACAGGCACCTGTAACTTGTGCATGGTAGTGTTTGTTGACAGACTCAACAAAGAATATCTGCCAGATAGGTGGAGCCAAGGGTTGTTACTCTCTAAACCCCAAAATTCCTGGGTCCCAGGCTGAGAGCAGCTGCTTCTGCTCACACAAAAGGAAAGGAAAGAAGGGAGGTGTGAGCTCCTGGGACCTTCCCTAGGCACCGGAGAAGGTCTATCTCCAAATAAAATTTGATCTTTGCACGGGGTGAAGTTAAATAGGGAGATTTACTTTCAAACAGGAGAGAATTTATGGCTTGTAAGAGTCCTAGAAGGTATCTATGCCCTGTGTCTCCCTCACTAGCTCCTTGACCCGGGAACTTGGATGGGACGCAAGGGCTGCACCCGGCAGATTCCTCCCAGCTGGGCTCGAGGTGGGGAGGAAGAGTGGAAGCTGGAATGAGTGAGTGGGCAGCCGCGGGGGGGTCGCGGTGGGCAGCCAGGGCGCTAGACTCTAACCTCTGGGCTTCCCTGCCTACACGCTCCTCCTCGTACTTGCTTTCTGGCCCTACGCAGGTGTCTTAAGCTTGCACCCGATTTTGCTTATCTGTAGAATGAGGGTATTAACACGGAACCTTCTCCTTGAGGGTGCTGTGAGTGTGTAGTAAGTCAGTTCACATAAAACCCTAGCACAATGTCTCGCTCAGGGTAAGCGCTCGGAGAAATATTCATTATTATTGTTATCACCATCATCATCAGTTTTTGTTATTATTAGGGAGAGAATAGGTTCATCTAAAACTTCAAATGGCCGGGCGTGGTGGCGCACGCTTGTAATCCCCACACTTGGGAGGTGGAGACAGGAGGATCGTGCAGGTTTGAAGCCAGCCTCGCTGGCTTAAGAGACCCTGTTTCCAAATAAAAATATAAAATATGTCTGGGAGTGTAGCCCGGAGGTAGAAGGGTTCCATCCCCAGTACCACCAAAAAAAAAAAAAAAAATTCTAGAGAGGGCATGGTGGCACATGCTTGTAATCCCAGCAATCCCAGCATTCGAGAGGCTGAGACCAGTAGATCGCAGTTCGTGGCCAGCCTCAGCTACTTAGTGAGGCCCTCCGCAACGTAGTGAGACCCTGTTTCAAATTAAAAGGAATAAAAAAAATAGGGCAGGGGGTGTAGCTCAGAGGTCAAATGCCCCTGGGTTCCATCCCCAGACCCAAAGAAAGAAAGGAAGGAAGGGAGGGAGGGAAGGAGGGAAGGAAGGAAAGAAGGAAGGAAGGAAGGAAGGAAGGAAGGAAGGAAGGAAGGAAGGAAATAAGTTCTAGGCCCAGAGCAAGAGCAGGAGAGGTGTGTGGTACAGGGAGGAAGCAGCTGCCTGGGGCCCAGTCCTGGTTTTGCTGTGTCTGAGGCACCACGGGCTTTGTCTTCTCTGCTCTGTCCCTCATTTCCCGCTCTGTAAAACTGAGATAATAATCATCATACCTGTCTCAAAGGCCATGTGAAAACTCAGGGTCTAGACTGGGCTGGGTAGTGCAGATGGTACTGGTTATGCAAGTGTTGGTAGGCAGCCTTCTTCCCTTCCCACCTTGTCAGAGATGGGTCCCAGCCACCTGCAGGCAGAGATGAGGTATTGGGGACTCTCCCGGTATCGGTATCGGGATTGGGGCTGTCCCCATAATCCAACCCTGAGTCCCAGAAGGGCTTTCTTTTGTCAGTACCTTTTCTACCGCTTGACTACTCTGTGCGTCCCTGGTCTTGGAAGCTGGCCTGTTGTTAGAGGTAAACCCGTACGCCATTCAGAAAGAGCCAGGCATGCTGCGGGGCACCCGTTGCTGCCCTCTGCACCTTGCTTCCTTGGTAAGAGCCCTGAGCGCTCCGGCCACTCGGCTCCTGGCCCCTTGACTGATCTTCAGCAGGGCAGCTGGGCATCCCTTTGGACACTGTGAAGGCAGGACTCAGCTGAGCTCTTGCAGAGTTGATGGCCGAGCTGGACGAGGGCCTGAGTCTTCTCCATCCTGCTCCATGACTGCTCCTGGGACCCTGTAGATTTCCCAGGACTTTCCCCTGCGAGTGTATGAGTTTCCTATGGCTGCAATAACAAGTGACCTCAAAGGTAGTAGTCATCTAAATAATGCAGAGGTGTTCTCTTGCCACCTGGAGGTCAGTGGGGCGGTGTTCCTTCTGGAAGTTCCTGGGGAAAAGACGGAATCCACTGTCCTGTTGTGTCCAGCATTTGGGGGCTGCCCACAATCTTTGGCTCATGGCCTCAAATTGATCCCACATCTGGATCTCTGACTCTGAACTTTCTGCCTCCTTCTTCTTAGGACCTGTGTGAAGATGCTGGGCCCCCTGGGTGGTCCAGTGTCATGTCCTACTCCCTGGCCTTAACCTACCCCCAGTTGCAAAGTTTCCTTTCCTATGTAAGCTCGCAGGTCATGGAGCCCAGGGATGGGGAGGTGGCATCCCTGGGTCTGGCTATGTGGTTACCACAATCAGCGAATTACTGAACCACCCACATTCACTCACTCCCAGGTTCATTGGCACTGACGGTGCACCAGGGGTGGGTGTTTCCCGAGCATCTGCTCTGCGCTAGAGTCTGAGTAGGAGGAGCCCTGCCGTCTCTGAGCACCAGAGCTGGAACAATAAACCAACATACACGAGCACCATGCCGTTTGCGCTGGGTGCTCTGGGGAAGACACTCCAGGGTGGTGACCGTGCCTGGGACTTCTGGCCTCTCCTTTCAGGAGCTGGCTCTGGGTCCTGAGGACTCCTCCCTCTCCTGTCCCTCTCACCTGTGGTGCTGAGGGACACCCTGGTGCGACACCTGCCTGGTCTCCCCTCCCTTCCCCTTCCATCGCGCCTCTGCTGGCTCACCCATTTAGGATGCGCCCTGACAGAGGCAGGTGCTGGTTTATCCCACCTTCCAGTGACCTTAACTCACTGATGCTCTGAGTGCGGTGCTGGACCACCCCACTCTCGAGCTCAGGAATCCAGCGCCACTCACCGAGGCAAAGCACACCGTCCCCAGAGGGAGAAGCAGCCAAGGCTGTCAGCAGAAAGGTGCAGAAGTAAAAATACAATTATTAACAAAATATGAAGCTGGGCGTGGTGGTGCACGCTTGTAACCCCAGCATTCGGGAGGCTGAGACAGGAGGACTGCGGTTTGTGGACAGCCTCAGCTACTTAGTGAGGCCCTTTGCAACTAACTCAGTGAGACCCTGTTTCAAAAGAAAAAATAAAAACTAGGGCAGGGGGTGTAGCTCAGAGGTAGAATACCCCTGGGTTCCATCCCTAGTACTGCAAAAAAAAATGAGATATATCATATATATATATATATATATATATATATGCATACGCAGACATATACATATATATCCATCATTGTGGATATATATAATTTTCTATTACACACATAAAATGGAATTATATTTAATAAAATATATATAATTGGATATAGCACATTCTAATGGATATATATGGAATAGTGGAATATATCCTAATGGAATCTCTATACACAGACATATCTGTCTATATTACTAATAACCTCCTGCTGGCTCTGTAGTCAGCAGAGGGCATGAACCAAAGGGCACAGACTGTAGGGCTTTGTAGGTGAAGAGGAGCCAGTGGACAATAAGACTGGAGTCCCGGGGCCTTGACTCTGCTCTTGACTACTCTTCCGGCCTTGGGCGGCCCGTTGGGAGTTTTCCACTAAACCCTGGACAACAAGCCCGCCCCCACGGAGGGGCCGGGGAGGCTGGAGCCTGCTGGAATCCCAGCGAGGAGCACGGGAGCCGCAGTGATTGCGTCTCACCGTGCAAGCACTCTGCTCCCCGGGAGAGGTGAGCTCTGGGAAACAGAGTCCACAAATTAGTTTTTTAATGTGCCTGACGTTGCTGAAATGCCCCTGTCTTTTCCCCATTGTCACCTGATGGCCTGTGGGCTATTTTAACTTTTAATAGAGAATTTTTTTTCATTAAAGGAGCTTTTTTTTTCCCCCCCTCTTTTCTTTTCTTTCTGAAAAACAAATCCCAGCTGTGTTTTGATAAGATAGAATTAAAAATGGCACTGGGGAAATGCCACTGAAAGCTTTGATTTTTCTCCTTATGGCTTCTGGATGGATTTAAATAATAATGACACGTTTTATTTCCGCGCGGCCTCCTCGCCCCCCCCCCCACGCACACACCCGGCCTCCCCCAAACATTACGAGGTGCCAGCAGCTCAGAACGTGTGCTGTTTCTAAAATCCTGGCTCTCAGCTCTGGGAGGTAGAGGGACAGCCCTGTGGAGACCGAGATTTCTTAATGGCTGGGGTGGAGGAGAGACTGAGCTCAGAGCACATGCCAGGGGTTACGGCTCTGTTGCTTGGGGTCGTTGAGGTTGACCCCCTGAGCCTGCAATTCACCCTAAATACCATGGAAACAATGACAGCCCTCAGCTTCAGCAGGATTCTTTTGGTCGTAAGTGACAGAACGTCCAACCTAAATATCATTACATTCTTTTATCCTTAGGTAGGAAAGGGAATATATATGGGCTTGCGTAAGTAGAAACTAGCTTCAGGCTTGGCTGGATCCAGGAGCTTGACAGTGTCATGGGTCTCCCTCTTTCTCTTCCCCTCCCTTCCTCTTTTCCTCTCTTCCTGGCCCTTGACCCTTCTGTCTTACGGTTTTCATGTTCTCCTGTGGACCTCCTTCTCAGGCTGGCTCTTTTCTTCTGGGCACAAAAACCTATCAGCAACTTCCTGTTCACATCACGGCAGCTGCCAGCCCGCTTCCAGGGCTTCTGAAACAGAGACCGAGGGCCTCCTGGGACCCATCACCATTCCTAGTCTTGTGACCCTCCTGGGAGCCTCGCGTCGGGCCAGTCACCCTCTGTGGCTTCCTGAGCCACAGACATCAATGGTGAGGGGTGGGGGTGAGTCCCCAGAGAAAGGGAACTGAAGAAGGGAGGTGTCGCGCGCAGTGACGACTCTTACACGATCTTCCTCAAGCAGTTTTATTACCCCAGGTTCTTGTACAGTTCCCGCAAATCTTCTTCCCGTAAATCTTCTCTTCTCTCTCTCTTTTTTCCCCCCAGAAATCTTCCCCTTATATAGAGCCCAACAGCCAATCAGCAGACTGTTCACGTGCACAACTCATGGCAACAGCCAGTCCATTGGCTGTTGCCCTATGGCATGCGGTGTTCCCGTGTATCTCATGCTCTTGTCGTCACTTCCTGAAAGCTGTTTACCACCTAAGTGCTCTGGGGAAGATTTCCGCTCAGCGCCATCTTAGCTCTCGGACTTACTGGCTGATGGGCGGGGCCCGTCACAGTTCCCCCTTTTTTGTTTTTTCAGACAGGAGAGGACAGAGGACTCAACCCCTGTATGTTTGGAAGGGGCTTCTAGGCCCACCACCTTTTGCCAGGGACGGGACAAGAATCAGTGGCAACCCGTATGCAGTTGAGCATGCCCTCCTCGGGATGCACCCTCCCGGGGTCCCGAGTGCAGTCCTAGCTGGCATCCTGTCATTAAGACTTTCCCATCGCCGCAAGCCATATTTGAGGGGATTGTCCCAACTCCATGGCTGCAAATGCCTGAGCTATGAGCACTTGATCTGTAGCGCGCTGACGGATTAGTTTTCTAAGACAGTAGAGACATAAGATACACAGTAAGACCAGACAAAGACCAAGAGCACCCAGTCCAGCCCACTCTTTTAAATGACGAGCTGCTTGTTGGATCCAGGACATCAAGGTGCGGGCCATCACCGGGTCAACTTGAGTAGTATTGGTTTTGATGATCTCCAACCGCAACCGTCTTGTCAAATTGTCAAATTTCGATGACCGGTTATCTGTAGGATATGCAGAAAGCTCGCAAGAAAGATTAGCGGCAATAAACGCATTATCATTAATCATGACAAGGGGAGCTAAATCCGTGCAACTGCCATTTATCCCACAAAGAAGCCACAGATCAAATAGGTTAGAATGAAAGGCCATGGTCAGGCTCTAATAAGTAAAATTATAACCTGCAAAAGTAGAATTTGCTCCTGTGCCAATTTTAAGGGGAAAAGGTAAAAGGATTAAGCGGGGAAGAACTTGAGCAGAATGACTCAAAGGCAATAGAAAAGAAAAAGCAGTCAAAAGCCCCCATTGTGGATCACTTCCTATCCTTGGAATTCCACAGTATCATGGTCCCCAAAAGAATCAGTCGATGGCTCATCATCCTTTTGTTTCACCAGACGAGTCAGCCGCTCTGGAACCCAGACAGGATCGGCGCCGTTCTGTGAAAACACACAAACAGAGCCTCTGGCCCATGTGAGCACTGGGTCAGGTCCCCTCCATTGCCCTGTGAGGGCATCCTTCCAACGCACGAAACCCTGGCTCGTACCCGAGGGGGCAAAATGACGATCGGCAGCAGTCTTGCCATTGACATCTAATTGCAAAAAATTCAAAGTAAAAAGGGCTAAGGATAGGCGCTGCTTCGGTTTCATATTGGTTCCAATTCCCTCTTTTTGTTTTATCAAGCATTCTTTAAGAGTACGATGGGCGCGTTCCACAATACCCTGTCCCTGAGGGTTGTACGGAAGGCCATGCTTTAGAGTTATTCCCATCTGTGAACAAAAGGATGTGAATTTTTGGGAAGTATAAGCCGGGCCATTATCAGTTTTTATTTCTTTAGGCATATTCCATGCTGCCCAGGCCTCAAGGCAATGATTGACGACGTCATGTGCCTTTTCCCCGGCATGAGCAGATGCATGAATAATTCCAGAGACAGTATCTATGGAAACATGGATATATTTCAATTTTCCAAATTCAGATATGTGAGTTACATCCATTTGCCAGAGATGTAGAGGGAGCAAGCCTCGTGGGCAAATGCCCACATGTGAGGGGTGTAAAAAAGGGGCACAGGCATTACAGGTTTTTACAATTTCCCGAGCCTGATGTCGAGGGATTTTAAATCGCTGTTGTAATGTTTTAGAATTTACATGATATTGACGGTGAAATGCCTGTGCCTGTTGCATTTGAGTAAGAGAAAAAATCATATGTATCTTGGTGAGTTTATCTACTAGATCATTTCCATATGTAATAGGGCCAGGTAATCCAGTATGTGCCCTAACGTGCTGGATAAAGAATGGTGTCTTTCTTAAATGTATATAAATCTGGATTTGGCTAGCCATAGAATGAATAGGAGTATGTAAAGAGAGTTGACCCGCGCATTCAAGCGATCTAACCAGATTAACCACATATTGTGAATCTGATAATAAATTGAAAGGAGAAGAAACTCTCTTAAAAATTTCTAAAACAATATTTAATTCAACCAGTTGTGGAGAGGTATGTGAATATTGGATGATAACAGGATCGCTTCCCTCTATTAGGTAGGCCCCCACACCAGTTTTGGATCCATCAGTAAAAATGTTAATTGCATTAGCTACAGGTTTGTTTTTAGTGACCAATGGGAAAATGAGAGGATGTTCCAGAACAAAATGTAACAATGGATCTTTGGGAAGATGATTGTCTATCTCACCACTGAAAGAGCACATAAGTATAGCCCAATCATCAATAGTGGCTACCAGCGTTTGTACTTGCAGAGCAGTGTACGGTACCACCAGCTTATCGGGCGTTCTGCCAAAGTGTTGGATGCACTGCTGAATGGCTTTAAGGGCAAGGCTTGCTACACTGGTGGGATAATATTCAACTACCTTTTGAGGGGAGACTTTGGGGTGAATCCAAAGAAGGGGTCCTTGTTGCCAAAGAACACTAGTAGGCTGTTTTTCAGTGGCCAGGATACAAGCCCATAATGGCTGTCCAGGGGTCACTCGACGGAGAGACGCTTTCGTAAGTGCTTGTTCTACTAATTGTAACGCATGGCGGGCCTCATCGGTAAGGACGCGAGGAGAATCTAATTGAGGATTGCCTACGAGCAGATTATATAAAGGTTTCAAGGCATGGTTAGGAATTTGTAAAAAGGGTCGAACCCAATTAATGTCTCCCAACAGTTTTTGGAAATCATTGAGGGTTTTTAATTGATCAGTGCGGATGATTAATTTTTGAGGCAGGACTGCATGGGGGAGAACAATGTTGCCAAGAAAGTGTATATTTTCTCCTCTTTGTACCTTTTCTGAGGCGATGAATAATTGATGAGTTTCCAAAATCTTTACAAGGTGACAATAAGCCTCCTCAAGTATGGAGGGATTTTTTGTGGTTAACAAAATGTCATCCATGTAATGAATACACCGAATTTCTGGAAATTTGGTTTTTACGGGCTCAAGAGCACTATTTACATATAATTGACAGAGGGTAGGGCTATTGGCCATTCCTTGTGGGAGGACCACCCATTCATATCTACTGTCAATTTCCTCTTGATTAATAGAGGGAACAGTAAAAGCAAAACGAGGAGTATCCGCAGGATTTAAAGGGATGGAGAAAAAACAATCTTTTATATCTATGCTGATAAGTGGCCACTCCTTCGGAATAGCAGAGAGGAGTGGAAGCCCTCGTTGGACTGGCCCCATAATCTGCATTTGGCTATTTATGGCTCGGAGGTCGTGTAATAACCTCCATTTTCCAGATTTTTTCTTTATCACAAAAATCGGGGTATTCCAAGGAGAGGTGGATGGCCGGATATGGCCTAACTGTAATTGCTCTTGTACTAATTTCCTTGTTACTTCAAGCTTTTCACGGGAGAGAGGCCACTGAGGAACCCATACTGGATCTCCCGTCTTCCAGGTAATGGGAATTGCCTCCTCAGTGGCTACTGCACAAAACCCAGTTCCTCGCGACCACTCTTTTCTTTAGTAGGAATTGGGCTTTTACGTCCCTGGAGGTGTTTTCCCAGCCCGTAGGAAGGGTGGTAGCCCTGGCGAAGGAGAATATTATGGGCTTGGGGGAAATAAGATGTATTTTGTAAGGAATATCCCATGTCCACTAATAAATCTCTTCCCCAGAGGGAAACTGGCAGCTCCAGCACATAGGGTTCAAACTGCCCCTTATGTCCCTCCTGATCTTTCCAATGTAAAGCCCTAGCACTGAGGTCAGGGGTTTTAGCATAACCCAAACCTCTAAGTTCTCCGGTAGCCTTTTGAGTGGGCCATGAAGATGACCAATCTTTACAGGCGATGACACTTTTATCTGCCCCAGTATCTAAAAGTCCTAGGATTTGCTTGCCTTCCACGTCCAAGGTTATCAAGGGACGAGTTCCCATATCAAAGGCAAGAGATATTAACTCATTTCCTGAAGAGCCGAACCCACCAATACCGCGTCGTCCCTCTGCTGAAGGAAACATACCATGTAGACTGGGAAGCAAAAGTAACTGTGCCACTCTATCCCCAGGGGAAATGGCAACGATACCCCGGGGCGCTGAAACCATCACTTTGATGATACCGGTATAATCCTCATCTATAACCCCCGGATGGACTACAAGTCCTTTCATGGTAGAGGAAGACCTTCCAAAAAGTAAGCCAACAGAATTAGGTGGCAGAGGACCTTGAAAATCTGTTTCAATAATTTGAACCCCCATTTGTGGCGTTAATACCAGCCTGGAGGTGGCACAGAGGTCCAATCCTGCCGAACCTGGAGTGGCTCGCCGGACTGTTCCGGAGGCTGTAAATTGGGCCACTGAGGTGGCTGTGTCTCCATGGCCCCATACACCTGAGGGTTCCCATATTTTTGTGGGCCCTGGGAACGAGGGCCCGCCCTCCCGTTTTTTGTCTGAGTATTTGATGATTGCTTTCCAGTATAGGGCAAGGGGTTGCCATCGATATCTTTAACCGAACGGCACTCAAAAGTAGGATGCCTTCCTTTTCTACATCGACGACAATACTCAGGAGGAGAAGGATAAGATTGGGACGCCCTACACTTAGGACAATCTCGTTTTAAGTGTCCTGTCGCTCCACAGGAAAAACAATTGCCATTTTTGGTACTATTCTTACTTTGTTGTCCGGAGGCCTGTATAATGGCTGCAGCAAGTCCTGAATTGGTTAAGGGTCCTCCGAGTTCCCTGCACACCTTCATCCACACCTCTAGGCCTTTATGTTTGTAAGGAGTGATGGCCTGTCTGCATTCTTTAGTGCATTGCTCATAGACCAATTGTTTAATGAGCGGCATGGCCGCGTCAGAATCCCCAAAAATTCTTCCCGCAGCCTCTACTAGACGGGCAACGAAGTCTGAAAAGGGTTCAGTCAATCCTTGAGTAATCTTTGTAAGGTTACCAGATACCTCTCCTTTGTTAGGGAGGGCCTTCCAGGCCTGGGTAGCGAGTCTGTTGATTTGTTCATACACCTGTTGTGGATACCCAAGCTGTTGATTAGCAAATCGTCCTTGGCCCATCAGCATGTCTATATCCCAGGCTGAATTTCCTGCTGCTCGATTACGTGCAGCTTGTTCAGTGGCATATTCTATATAATAAGCTTTCCAATCCAAATATTGGCCAGGATTTAAGGTGGCCCTAACCAAATTTTGCCAGTCTCCTGGGGTCATGGCATAGCGATGTAAACTCTCTATTATTGCTATAGTGAAAGCAGCTGACGACCCATATGTGCGAACTGACTCTGCGAGATGCTTAACTATTTTAAAGTCCAAAGGCTCATGATAACGATTTCCCCCCTCCTGCAGCTGGAAAACTGGGAAAGCTTGATTTGCTAAAAAAATTCCCGCATCTCTCCACATCTGACTACTAAAAGAGACACCTTCTCCTGCTCTGGGCGCAGAAGGGTTATACGGAGGAGGCGAAATTTCCTCTTTAATCAGTTCAAAAGCTTTCACTTGTTTACAAATGGCCTCTAATTCCTCCTCAGATTCATCCTCCCCCTCTGACTCTGAATCCTCCTCACTGGCCACTTTAGAGGAAGTTGAACGTTCCTCTTTTACACCGTCTAAAGCTGCCTGGCCCTCCTGCACAAATTTTCTAAAGCGCCTTTCTTCCAAACAGGCACGAATCAGCCGACAAAGCGGCCGAGTCCCTCCTGTGACAATACCTTGTTCTTCGGCGCGTTCTACGTCTCTTCCCAATTTATCCCAGCTTGCTAAAGAAAGATTCCCTGATACTGTAAACCATGGCGCTACCCTATCTATTTGTTCGAGAAAATCTTGTATTGTCTTGTCCCTAAGCTTTAGGCCTCTACTTTTCAACAAAGCTTTCAATGCTTTATGCAATGGGTGAGATGGACTATTTCCCATCTTGTCGAATCAGGACCAGCCCGATTCTCTAACTTACTTACACTAAAAAATATCCTCCTTAATGGAGCCCCCTTTGATCGGGGAAAATACAGCGCTGTTCCTCGCTTTTCCGCGAGCCTCGCTTATCCGCGAGCCTTATTTACTAAATATCCTCCTTAATGGAGCCCCCTTTGATCGGGGAAAATAACCCTCCGTAAACGGAGCCTCCTCCTCCCTTTTCGGAGTCAAGGAGTACTTACCAGCCGGCTGCCCTGGACTGCCGAGGTTCTGATCAAAGCGAAGGTCCCCGTACGGGCCACCACTTGTCGCGCGCAGTGACGACTCTTACACGATCTTCCTCAAGCAGTTTTATTACCCCAGGTTCTTGTACAGTTCCCGCAAATCTTCTTCCCGTAAATCTTCTCTTCTCTCTCTCTTTTTTCCCCCCAGAAATCTTCCCCTTATATAGAGCCCAACAGCCAATCAGCAGACTGTTCACGTGCACAACTCATGGCAACAGCCAGTCCATTGGCTGTTGCCCTATGGCATGCGGTGTTCCCGTGTATCTCATGCTCTTGTCGTCACTTCCTGAAAGCTGTTTACCACCTAAGTGCTCTGGGGAAGATTTCCGCTCAGCGCCATCTTAGCTCTCGGACTTACTGGCTGATGGGCGGGGCCCGTCACAGGGAGGGACTGACGTGACCGACGGACCACCCAGTCGTCGGGTGATGGAAGGATTCAAGCCTGCAAGGGGCTTAGCGCAGTTTCCGGCAGGCAGCAGACTCCAAACGTCACCTACCTCAATCACTGTGATTATAACTGGTATGCCAGCCCTGCTATCGGGGGCCAGGGGCATTCTACCTTCAAGCTGCACCCCTGCCCTATTTTTTATTCTTTATTTTGAAACAGTGTCTCAGCGAGTTGCAGAGGGCCTCACTAAGTAGCTGAGGCTGTCCACGAACCCAGATCCTCCTGTCTCAGCCTCCCAAGTACTGGGATGACAAGCGTGCGCCACCACGCCCGGTTCTCATTTGTATTCTGGATGACTGCCATTCTAACTGGAGTTACAGAGACTCTCGGTGTCCTTATGATTGGCATTTTCCTGATTGCTAGTGAGGTTGAACTTATTATTTTTTTTGTAGACTCATTGGTGACGTATTTCTTCTTGTGAGAGGTGCCTATGCCGTTCAATCGCCCTTTGTTTATTTATTTATTTTGGGTATTAAGTTTCTTAAGTTCTTTGTTAAGGGACTCCCAAGGTTGCCCGCAAAAGCTAGCCAGCTGTAAATATTAGCTGCCGCTTCCAGAAATCGTAAGACAGACCAGGCAAGAGGGTCGTGCCGGGACCTCAGCCGGTCTCCGCTTGTGAAGATGGGTCTTCCCCACGTGGGGACAGGGAGTCCACGTTGCCTGAGCCTTGGAGGGTGCACTGTGGACGATCTCAGGAGACATCTCGGCCATTGCTGTGGAAAGCTGGGTCATGTACCTGGTGCCCCTGCAGCCCCTTGATGCCCCCAAAGGACCTGCCTGACTCCGAGCTGTGGCGTTTGCCTCTTGCATCAGCCCCGTGGCTGGGGTTCAGCAGGAGCGGCTGCTTAGAGGCTGTTCATTTTGCAGCCTGGGGATATATAAATGGTCTGATTTCTTGCTCCGCACTATAGATTCCCTGGGATAAAGCCTCTGCGGCAGTTAAGAAGGCAATTCAGCTGCCACCCTCCACGGGAGGCCGGATGCCATCCCAGACCTTCCTCTTGGCAGCCTGTGACTTAGCAGAAGTCGCTAGTTATGTGACTCTGAGCCTCAGTGTACGGGGATCCTCAAAACTCCTCTCTCCTCTGAGGCATCAGACACATAGTGAGTACTTTGTAAAACCTGGCAGCCCACCTGCCTGGGGAAAGGGAGGTAGATGCTGCCGCTCCTTAGAGTTACTGAGTTTTCGCTCTGCGGGGCCCTTTTGCAAACTCGGTCCCTCTGACTCCTCCCACCCAGAGGAGCCATTTCTGCCCTGGGTTACACAGCAGGGACTTGTTAGAGCTGAGATTTGAACTCTGGCCCACCTGATCCTTAAGGCCTTGCCCCTCTTTTGAGGCCTCCCAAGGGCCCCAGTGGGCCTCCACACCAGCTCTGCCAAAGCAGGGTGGTCCCAGATCAGCCTGCTGCTCATTCTCTGTGTCTCGGGAGGCTCTCTTGACCTTCCAGGTCTTTACACTCAGCTTGCTTCTTCCCACCACAGGGCCTTTGCACATACCTAACTGCCTGCTTCACGTGTTTCCTCTCCATCTGGCTAATTCCAACTCCTCCTTCAGGTCTAAGGCAGAGCATCACTTCTGAGAATCCTGCTGGGGCCCCTGGACCAGGTCAAATCTCCCTTGATATGCTTTCTCCTGATTCTTTCAGGGGTCGGGATGATGGTGCTGTGTTATGATTTTGTTGCCCTGCATTACCTCTACCAGATTTCTACAGAGGGGTGAGGGCACTGGCTGTTTCATCTGGCTCCCCACCAAGCCAGCCACAGGCACACGGCACACACCGTGAGGTTCGTAGGTGGAGTTACCGGGCCCTGAGCACACACGCACAACTGCGTCAAAACACCGGTTGGATTTACAAACGTGGCATAGAACATCCCCTGTGGATTTGTGTCAAAATACACACTCAGCCGGGTGTGGGGGCGCACGCTTGTCATCCCAGCACTCGGGAGGCTAAGACCGGAGGATCACGGTTCGAGAACAGCCTCAGCTACTTAGTGAGGTCCTCTGCAACTCGGTGAGACCCTGTTTCAAAATAAAGAATAAAAAATAGGGCAGGGGGTGCAGCTCAGAGGTAGAATGTCCCTGGATTCCATTCATGGTAGAAAGAAAGAAAGAAAGAAAGAAAGAAAGAAAGAAAGAAAGGAAGGAAGAAAGAGGAAAGGAAGGAAGAGAGAGAGAGAGAAAGAAAGAAAGAAAGAAAGAAAGAGGAAAGGAAGGAAGGAAGAGAGAGAGAGAAAGAAAGAAAGAAAGAAAGAAAGAAAGAAAGAAAGAAAGGGGAAAGGAAGGAAGGAAGGAAGGAAGAGAAAGAAAGAAAGAAAGAAAGAAAGAAAGAAAGAAAGAAAGAAAGAAAGAAAGAAAGGGGAAAGGAAGGAAGGGAGGGAGGGAAAAGAAAAAAGTACACACTCAACAGAAATGACTGGAAATGTTCTTTTATTTTTTCCCATAATACTCATAAAGAGTGAAAACCCGAAACTACTCAAATGTCCACGATGGTAAGCTAGAGAATATTAGAATGCGCTTTCAACAGACCCCCAAGAAGGGTGAGAATGAGAAATCTGTAACTGCACACCATGCAAGGGTGCGTCGCGCAAAAGAATGCCAAGCAAGAAAGCGAGACCGAAAAAGCACATCCCGCACCCACCGTTCGTGTTCCAAAGAACTCAGAGTAGAAGCTAACTAGAGTGTTTGGGGTGTGTGCCTGCTTAAGTGAAAATATCAGAGCGAAAAACAAGGAAGAAATGACCCTAACAGCCAGAAAGGTTACCTGGGTGAGGAAGAGGGGCGGTGCTGACGAGAGGGGACAGGAGGCTCTGGGGTGGGGTGCTGGGGTTTATTGCCACGGATGGCAGATGCATGAGTGTGCACACACTGTGCGGTAGTTCATCAAATTGCACACCCTTGTTTTCTGCTGCCTTGCGTATGTGAGTCATGATGCCCAAGAAGATATCCCCAGTGTCCCCCAGATAATTACTTCTGGGAAGCCCCCACCTAGACAATTAATTATTTAGCCCCATGCGTTCTGATTTGGGGGTTTTGTTTTTGTATCTTGCTACTAGATGGAACCCAGGTGCGCCCTGCCTCTGAGCTACACCTCCAGCCCCTTTTCTTTTTTTATTTTGAAATAGGGAGGGTCTCTCTGAGTTGCTGAGGGTCTTGATAAGTTCCTGAAGTTGGCCTAGAATCTTGTAGCTCAGCCTCCCAACTACTAGAATGATGGACCCACACCACTACATCCGGCTTCTGCGTCCTGTTGGGAACCAAGTTATTCCCTGGCATTAGTCCATCAAATCTCGGTGTGGGGTGTGTCCTGCTCTGTCTGGTCAGATGCCTCAGAGTTTCAAAGTACAATAACAAACTAAGCATCTTTTGTTTGGGCCCAGAGACCACCTGCTCAGAGGACACACCTCTCCTCTTTTTAACAATAAGATAAAGCTGAGGATTGATTACTGCAGAAAATGAAAGAAAAAGAAAGATGAAAGAAAGAGAAAAGAAAGAAAGGAAGAAAGGAAGGAAGGAAGGAAGGAAGAAAGAAAGAAAGAAAGAGAGAAAGAAAAAAAGAGAGAAAGAAAGAAAGAGAGAAAGAAAGAGAAAACCTGAGAAGCATCATTAATCCCTGGTTTCACAGGATACTGACAGACAGGAAGATAAGCCATCCTGGGCAGTGGGTCAGGTGACGGGCTGGGCAGGGTTAGGATGAGGACACAGGGCCCGAGGCCTACAGTGGGCAGGCGCCCAGGCCCAGGAGGACGCGGACCCTGGACCTGCAGCCCTGGGTGTTCCTCCAGGGCTGGGCTCTCCCTTGCTGTGAAGATGGGGGAGAAGGGTCTGGGCTCAGCTCTTGAATCTGGGCCTGACTGGGAAGCAAAAGCCTTGAGATTTTTATACCTCCTTGAAGCTTGAATGTGGCTGGAGTCTCCAAGCAGTTCCCCAAATTCTGGCTAAAGGCTTTGAATTATGAAGTTAATATCTATCCACCCACCCATCCATACATACATACATACATACATACATACATACATACATACACCCATCCATCTTTCCACCAAAGAAACATGCCTCAGTCTCTTGGCACTCTTTGAACAGGTATGGGTTGGGCTTATGTCAAGCTAGACTCTGCATAAGATCAGCTATCACTAAGGCAATCAAGTGTCCGCCAGCCTCGTGCAGTTCACAGCCCAGCAGAAGAGGCAGCCCGCTGGGCACCAGCAAGGTCAGCCTGCGGGTGGGTGGAAGGGGCATGGTGCGCATCGGAGCCCAGGAGAGGCCTCTCCCCTAGCTGGGGGAGCCCAGGAAGGCTTCCCGGGATGTGGCGTCTAAACGGAGCCCTTCACAAGGATGCAGGTTGAACAAGGTGCAGGCTGGGGAGAGAAGTGTGCCTGGGCTCGGGGTGAGGGGAACTGGGGGGAGGTGATGTCGTGACAAGCATTGGTAGGGGACTGAGAAGAGGAATGGAGGCTTGAAACGCTATTTAAAGACTGCTCCTGCTGTTGTGTGGAGGCTGGAGGAGGGACTGTCAGAGGAAGGGAGGGTCAAGAGTGGATACAAAGCCAGGCATGATGGCACGCACCTGTCCTTGGGAGGCTGACACAGGAGGATTACAAGTTGAAGGCTAGCCTCAGCAATTTAATGAGACCTGTTTGAAAATAAAAACATAAATGAAATTAAATAGGGTGGGGGTGTGGCTCTGAGGTAGAACACCCCTGGGTTCAATCCCTAATACAAAAATACAAAAAAAAAAAGTGGCTACCAAGAGGCCCAGTGGGTGGGACTATGCTTATTCATACTCCGGAAAAAGCCCCTGGGGTGGTCCCTGGCCCCGTCCTTCCCCCTGCTCCACTGAGGTCTCCAGGAAACCCAGTCTGCGCCCCACTTTCGCTCTTACCACCCCCTCCTGGGAATGGCTCCTCTGTCTGAGTCGCAAACACAGGTCTTGGCAACCTTGGCCGTCTCAGCACGTTGAGCTGAATGATTCTTTCTTGTGGGGAAATTCTTTCGTCTGTGCATGGTGGGCTACTGAGCAGGAGCCCGGCCTCTGCACACTGGAAGGCAGTACGGCCTCACACCCTTCCACCCATGTGACACCCCAAACCCTCTCCAGGCAGGGCCCAGCACCCCCAGGTGGGAACGGTTGCAGTAGAACCCATTTCCTTCCGTGGAGACCGGGCGTTTGTAGCCTCAGGGCCTGTGGCACAGCGGCCAGGCTGGTCATCTTGTTCCATGGTTGATGAATGAATGAATGAATGAATGAATAGGCATGGGATGTCGGAGGCCTAAGCTGGGGCCATGGCAACAGAACTGGTATGGGAGGCAGGGTTTGAGAAATGGCTGAGTGACAGAAGCAATTAGTAAATAGAGCTACTGTTAGGCTTATTTTTACTTTTATTTTTTCTCTTTTTTATTGGTACTGGGGACAAACCAAAGGGTATTCTATCTAGGAACTACACCTCCAGTCCTACTTATTTTTAAAATTTATTTGTTCATTTTTGCACTGGGGAATTGAACCCAGGGCCATTCTACCTCCGAGCTACACCCCCAGCCCTTTTTATGTTTTATTTCGCAATAGAATCTCGCCAGGTTGCTGGGGTCTCGCTCGGTTGTTGACGCTGGACTCGAACCCAGTGATTCTCCGTCTTAGTCTCCCGAGTGCTGGGGTTACAGGCGTAATGCCTACCTTCTTTGTTATCCTCTCTCCAGGGTTCAAATTCTTTTTATCCTGTGACCGAGAAGTGACAGTGAGGTAAGTAAAATATACACAATGGTGTAGAGCCACGCTAGAACCTAGCCATTGAGACTCATAATTAGAGAATATGGAGGTGTGTGTGTGTGTGTGAGAGAGAGAGAGAGAGAGAGAGAGAGAGAGAGAGAGAGAGAGAGAGAGAGAGGGGGGCACTGCGCGCCTGGCTTCCCACATGCTAGACAAGTGTTCTGGCACGGAGTCACACCCCCAGCCTTTTTTATTTTATTTGACTTTAGAACAGGGTCTCACTAAGTTGCCCAGGCTGGCCCCCAACTTGTGATCCTTGTGCCTTGGCCTCCCGAGTCCCTGGGATTAGAGGCCTGTGCCTCCACACCTGGCCGACTGAGCTCTTTCTACACACCAGGCACCGTTCTGGACGTTATAGCTGAATCACATCGCCGAAGCCCCTAGCAAGGCCAGGAGAGGGCTCTTATCATCCTGTTTCACACACGGAGCTCTGGGGATCACTGAGGTGCCCAGAGTCCCACAGTCAGGCAGAGTCCTGGAGTCCAGAGTCCATGGCTGACTTCAAGGGAGGAGCTGAGGGGCTGCAAGCTGCTTCCAGGAGCTAGGCCTCACCCAGAGAGCATCTCCCCTCCCTTTTGTCTGCAGAGGAAGAGAAAGGATCAAAGGACTCCCACCAGCATGTTAATTATTGAAAGCTGCGCTTCAAAGGGACTTGCAGGAGACCCAGTGAAATCCACAACCCCCCCCCCCATGCGGAACCACTGGTCCTTAACCCTCATCTCCAGGCTCAGTGGCGGGACAGGGCAGATGTGGGGCTGGGACAGCACAGCAGATCTGCAGCCAGACTAAACAGGAGCACCCCTCGGAGCACAGGGAGGGGCGTTTTTTTTTTTTTTTTACACTTTTCTGAAGACTCCATGTTGGCTTTATTAAAATCCCCCATTCCACCACCCCTTCTTCTCCACAGGGTCTTTCGGGGGTGGGGGCTGTCCTGGAGGCTTCCCGGATGCACCAGTGTGAGCAGAGCTCTGGCCACGGGGCCTTTGAGCTTCAGGAAGAAGTCTATCAGGAGTCCACTTACATATAAGGAAGCTGAGGCTCTGCCTTCCGCTCCCAGGCTTGCTGGAGCAGTAGATGGGTTGCTCTGGAGGCCTGAGCACCTCACGTACCTCTGTGTCTACATCACGCCTGGATCAAGAGTTGATGCTCTAAGCTATCACACCAATGATAGTAATAATAATAATAATAACAATAATAGCAAATTGTTATCATTTGCTAAGTGTGTTGCAGCTATGATTTTCCTTGATCTTCACTCCAGCAGCAGAAGGCTGGTGAACAGCTGTGCTCTGTGCATAGATGGGGCGCTGAGGCCCTAAGAGGTGAGCTGGGTCGACGGAGGTCACGCCACACCCGTTTGAACCCAGGCTCATCTGATGTCAAAGCCCGCCCTCTGGACCGCTCTGCTGTCCTGCTCTGCCCAACATTTAAATAAGTCACTTCAAGGAAAGGTCCAGAGCTTTCCGGGAAGGAAAGGCTGGGGTGTTGTGGGGACATAGATGAAGGGGACTCTGCTTGTGGAGGCTGGCACAGGTTGGGATGCCAACTGAGCAAGGGGTAGGGATGGTCCAGGTGGGGAGTTGCCCCTGAGAGTCTCTGCAGAGGAAGGAAGGGGCTCATGAAAGAGATGCTTCCGGCAGGAAGAGGGAGGAGGCCATGCTGGAGGGGCAGGCAGAGCCTGGTACGCAGTAGGTGCGCAGCACAGGCTTGGGAATGGATCCAGGTCCTCATTTGGCCTTTCTCTGGGGAAAAGACACCTTGTCGGAGCCAGGAGCCACCTCCCGCGTGGCCTCTGAAGGATTTCCAGCCCGCTTAGTTACACCCTCCCTGCTTCCCTAGCCTAGGCATCTCCTTAGACCAGTCCCTGCCGTCACGATGCGGTCCAATCCCTTGCTAAACTCCATCTCGCCCTGCCCAAGTACCAGGCCCATAGGCTGCCCAGGGAGGTCTGGCATCCTCCATCCTTGGCCTCCCTCTCCGGCCTCCCACCTGCCCAGCACCATCTCCCAGGGTCACACTCCCACGTGGTCTCTGTGGGAGACCTGCTGTCTCCTGTCCTCTGCTGTAGACTTTCTCCTTCTTGACCAGCTGATGTTTACAGCTCCCTAGTTCCTTATCAGGACTGTGGCCATCCTGTTCTTTGGAAATGTCCTCGGGCGGTGTCCCTGTCATCTTCCCACATGTCAGATATACCTCCTCCCTCTACTGAGACAACCCCAAACCTCTCCAGATGTTGAGGAATGCCCCTGGGTGGGAGGAGGGGTATCAAAAACAACCCCCATAAGATTCACTGCTTTGGACTGATCATTAGCCATTCCTGGGGAATTGTCAAATAGCTCCCCCTCCCAGAGTTAGGGGCTCTGATTGCTAGGAAGAGGGTGGCTGTAGGGTAGAAACTGAGTAGCTCATCCACATTTCCCAGTGCCTTTAATCCATCAGAGGTGGGAGAGCGGGGACCATCCAGACCCACCATCCCTCTTTCTTTCTGGGGAAATTGATGCCCGGGAGAAAAGGGACTTAGCCCCAGGGGCAGAGCCAATTAGATTCAAAGTCAAGATCAGGATCCAGGCCTACCTCTGCCCATCGGCTCCTCTTTCCTGAAGCCCTCGAGGCATCTCCCAGAATGCCTTGCACCCAGAAGCATTATGTAAATATTTATCAGCCAGACACTCACCGGGGACTCCATAGCGGCTGCTCCCTGGGACCGATCTAGTTCCCTCTCTGATCTCCGAGATATTTTAGAGAAGAAACTCTACCCCACTGGGGAATGGCCAATTAATGGCTCTTTGGCAAGATTAACACTTCTTTTCTTCTAGAATGTGTTTGCCTACCCCCGTCCGCACAGCAGGGTCAAACCAGTTCTTTCCAGCAGTTCTTTTTCCCTGCCCTCCTTCTGCCCACGCTGAGGCCAGGAGGGAGAACTTCCATGCACTAAGAGGACCACCAACCTCCTGGCACGGCATCACTGCCCTCCCCGGGGCCACCTCAAGACGGTGGGGATGCTTTGGTCCTCTAACAATGAGGGCTTTTAGAGGGCCCCTCCTCCCCAGGGGATGCTCAGGGGAAACTGGAGGAAAAGACCAGACTAGAAATATGAGAAACTAAACCCAACAAAACAGTCCACTCTGAGTGGGGGTGGGGGGTACCCTGGGAGAAGGAGACCCAGCCGGGTCTCTGATTTCAGATATTTTTTTTTTTTTTTTTTTTTAGAAAGTGCCTCTGCCTGGCTCGCCTTCCCCGTTGGTGGGCTGATAGGAGACACTGGCCAAGTGAGAGCCCCATTCAGTCCGAGGCAAGGCTCCAACCTGAGAGGGCAGGGTGGGGAGCCGGAGAACAAGAGCTCTGTGTGCTCCTGGGTCTAGGGATGCGAGCGCTGGGCTCCCGCAGGCTCCAGCCAGGCGCTGGGCATGAGCAGAAACCCAGGATGTGGCCAGAGAATTACGGGGTCGGGCAGGCACTGGTGCTGTGTGGAATGAGACCCTGGACGGAGTGTTCGAGTGGTGAGCCACAGCTGGAATGAAGATGAATTGCCCTCTCTGTGGCAGTGCCTTCTTTGGGATCAAGAGAATGCCCAGCAATTAGCCAGGCCCGCCCCAAGAAGCTAGCGGGCAGGACTTCTTGGGCTTTCTTCTCTTGGAGACCCTGGGAAGGGGTTGCAGACTTGAATGGCAGGCCGTCCAAGGTGGGTTCGTTGCAGAATTTGGTAGCGTGAGGTTCAGTGTAACAGAGCTGACAAGCTAGTTTGGGACCATGGCTCCCCCACGTGCTTGCTGAGCGATCTCACCCAAGAGGTTTAATCTCCGGGCCTCAGTTTCCCCACTTGATTTAAAATTAAGTGAGCACTAGTATTTACCTTGTAATCGTCATAGGTGCAAACACAAAGCACTTAGAACCCTGCTTTCTCCATTTATCTTTCACGAAAAGCAAGAATTCTGGGTTTGTATTTAAAAGCTCCCGACTATGAAGTGTTGACAATGAATTCAAGTTAAAAAAAAAAAAAAAAGGAAAATAAGAGTTCATGAAACGTGTGCCCTGGCTGGCTGCATAACTCATAGCCCATGTTCCACCACGGCAACCTCTGGCCAAGAGTTTAGGCAGATCCAGGCTCTGTGCCGGCTCGGCCTCTTGCTGGCTCTTGACCTTGGACTGGCGACTCCATGAGTGGCATCCATCACGATCCTGGCTCAGATTTGAGGAAGTCACAGGAATGGCGCGGTGGGTTGCTGTTACCACCCCCAGGCCTGGGAAGGTCAAGCACAGGGTATTGGGAAGCAGAGCTGTGTGTAGAGGGCCACCTGCAGCCCAGAGTTCCTTGGTAGAGAGGCTCAGTCAATCCCCGTGGCCCTGGGGAGAGGGGGGGAAGGGAGGGAGGGAGGGAGGGAGGGAGAGAGAGAGAGAGAGAGAGAGAGAGAGAGAGAGAGAGAAGGGAAGAATAACTGTCCTGACCATCCTCAACCCACCATCGCTGCTCCAGCTGGTTCTTCCCATTGGCCAAGCTCAGGAGTCCTCCAGGAAAGCAGAAAGCCCATCTATGTGGTCCACATGGGCCCCATCAGCAGACAGCAGGGCCAAGAAAGGGAAGAGTGGACCTGGAGAGGGAAGGGCAGTAGAAACCAGCGAGGTTCCTGCTCGCCCCAGTGCTGCTGGAAGGCCTTCTCTAGTCTGCGCGGAGAGATGCTCGCGCCACAGGTACAGCAGCGGGCCACAGGGGTTCCCGCTGTTATTGGAGTGGGGAGCTCAGGGTGCTGAGAGGGAGGCTGAAGACCTGCTGAGTGTTCCGGATGGGTCCATGGCCTGATAGGGGCATCAACAGGCAATTCATTTCTTTCCTTCCTTCCTTCTTTCTTTCTTTCTTTTTTTTTTTTTTTTTTTTTTTTTGGTACTGGGGATGGGACCCTTCTACCTCCGGGCCACACTCCCAGACCTATTTTTTATATTTTTATTTGGAAACTCTGAAGCAAGTCTGGCTTAGAACCTGTGCGATCCTCCTGTCTCCGCCTCCCAAGCGCGGGGATTACAAGCGTGCACCACCACGCCCGGCCAGGCAATTCATTTCTGATCTCTGCTCTAACAAATCACTGCAGACTTGAGGACTTAAAACAGCCATGTTAATTCCAGAGGTCAGAATTCCCCAAATGGCTGTTATCAGACTAGAATCGAGGTCTGGACAAGACTGAGGTCCCACAGGAGGCTCCAGGGAAAACTGATTCCTTGCTTTTTCAGCTTCTAGAGGCTTCCCACATCACTGGACTCATGATCCCTCACCCCCTTCCACCTTCAAAGCTGGCATCCAAGCCGGGCATAATGAATGGTGCACGCTTGTAAACCCAACATTTGGGAGGCAGAGACCGGAGGATCGCGGTTCACGGCCAGCCTCAGCTACTTAGTAAGGAGGCCCTTTGCAACTCAGTGAGACCCTGTCTCAAAATAAAGAATTTAAAAAAAAAAAAAGGGCTGGGGCTGTAGCTTGGAGGTAGAATGCCCCTGGGTTCCATCCCCAGTAGAGCCAAAGCTGGCATCCATGTTCTCAGTCTGGTTTCTGCTTGTTACGTGATTCCTTCTGTGACCTTCCCATCATCCTCAGTCCCTGACAAAACCCTCTGGAGCCTGGTGTAGTGGCACACGCCTAAACTCCTAGTACTTGGGAGGCTGAGCTAGGAGGATGGCAGGTTCCTGGCCAGCCTCAGCAACTTAGTGAGACTCTGTTTTCAAATAGAAAGTTCAAAGGGCTGGGTGTGTAGGCTCAGAGGTAGAATGCCCCTGAGTCCAATCCCTAGCACCACACACACACACACACACACACACACACACACACACATACACACACACACACACACACTTCTGATGAGATTACACCTTACACCTACTGGATAATTCAGATCAGATTAGCCTCCCCATTTCAGAACCCTCAGTTAATCATAGCCGCAGGTCCTCTTCCACATGTAAGGGGATTAAAAGTCACTGGGAATTCGGATGTGGATGTACTTAGAGGTGTTATTCTGCCCACCAGAAAGAGGTTCTAGGAAGCTTCTAAGAGGAAAAATGTCTTCCCGAGGTGGTGTTTAAGAGTCCCCAATCTCGTGCTTTAGCGTTTCTTTTCCAGATTAATGACTCTCCCAGACTCCAGCCCTCCTTGATCTACCTTCAAGCGTTTCCCCAGAGCCTCATGTTTTCCTTGAAGAGGGTCTTAAATCAACCCACCCTGTCATCCAGCTTCCTCCTCAGCGTGGAATTGAGGTTCGATGTTCACTTAGAATGTTTCTAAGGATCCCCATAAAAATAACCGCACAGCCGCTGCCACTGTGAGGAGAGCGAGCGTCCCATGGATCACCCAGAGGGACCGCGGGGAGGACAGCGAGCAGGTGTGGAGCACACAGCACAGGACTCGGGACCGCCCCTCAGAGGCCCCTGTTACAAGGCACACTCGTTGCAAATACTCCCCAAGTCTCAGCCTGCGGCTCTAGGTGACCCAGCAGGAACAATTCTGAGGGTGCGTAAAGAGACCCAGGATTCGGTTCTGCATCTGCTTTGCGGCTTCAGCCGTCCTATTTCTTTCTGGCTCCTCAGTTTCCTCATCTGTTTAATGGGAACAATTCTTACGGTTCTCTCCGGCTCGCATGCGATACGGTTTCGCTATTGGACAATTTATGTGTTGGTAATGAAAGTCTGGGTACAGCTCAGGCTGGTTCTGACCTGCGTGGCGGAGAGCCAGCCCATAGGTTACCCCCAAACCCGAACGATGCTTCTTTCTGCTGCAAATACAGCACCATATGCACACATGAGTCATGGATTTTAGAGAGGAGTCTGAATTTTATTCAGCCTTTGCAGCCGCGCGCTAATCAGAATAAGGACTCCATGTATTATCCGGTTGTTGATTGACTGACTGAGAGAATGAGGTGTATTGTGAGTCATATAATATTCCAAGGGCTCGGTGCTGCCTGCCCTTTCACAGGACTGGAAGTCCCAGAAAACTCAGTGGTGGGCCCGTGGGCTTCGTGAGCCAGACAGACCCGGGTTTGAATTCCTGCACTACAAGCTGTGTGCTCTGGGTCAGGTCCCTTCACCTTTCTGAGCCTCCGTGTACTTATGTATACAGTGAGGATGGTGATAGTATCTACTTTACAAGTTTATGGTGAGTTTTAAAGGCGATAACCTATGCAAACTGCAGACCCCAAAGCCTGGCACGCAGTGCTCCATAAATATTAACAATTACCAGCGCAGTTACCGCTATCAGCCTGCCGCCTGCTTCCTATAGAAAGATAAAGATGAACCAAAGACCCTTTGTCTCTGCCCAGCCATTCGGGGCATAAAAAGGAACTGCTGGAGACCCACGTATGAAGTGGCCCTTGAGTGTCTTTGACACACACACGGACACCCCCCATACCGTGCCCTGGCGCACGCCAGCCCGCTCTGCACCAACACGCCATCTGCCGCCATTCAAATACTGTTCACATATAATGTTTTGAGAGTGTTTTGAGATGCTTCCCGAGTGCTCGCCAAAACTCCAGAAACTTCACGTGAGCAGAAAATAGATTTTCTCTTTAAACTTGGCTTCGCATTGAGGCATAGATTCAGATGGAGAGAGCATGGATGTGGCGGATTCCATTCATTACAGAGGACAGGAGGAGGCTGTGCCCGGGAGCAGGGCGGGCCCGGGTCGCCTTCCAGCTCTGCCACTGAGCGCCTCAAACTGGCCCCTGAGCATCCCTGGGCCATTTCTTCCCCCCGGGTCAGCCAGTCAGGTGAGCTCAGCACCCAGTGAGTGCCCAGCCCACGCCAGCGGGTAGGACCATTTGTAACAACATTCAGAAAGTGGCCAAGACACAATAGAGTCTTTACAGATGTTTGTTTCCCCGGTGGCATCGATATCCGCAAAGCTGTTCTGAGAGAGAGAGCTGACATCCAGCCCTGCATCTATGTTAAGGTACCAGCGCGATGATTCTGCTTTGACAGACTGCTGAATTCCGCTGAGGCGGACAGGTGTGGGTGGTAAGGATCTCGGAATCTATTTAAGTTCCCAAATGCAGGTGCACCAGAAATATCAGCTGTCTTACATCTCTTTCAATTAAGTCAAATTCAACTTGGAAGCTCGGCTAAATGGCAAGGAACTCAATCCCAGTTATTACCAGGATGCCCCTCTCCAGGATAGATGAATGTCCCCAAAGACTCCCCTGTCTCTGTTGTCCCCAGAAAAACGCATCTCTCCATCCCATGTGCGTCCTCAAAGTCTAGAAACCCCGCCGTTTCTGCACTGAGCTTGTAGCTGGGGAACTTGCCCGGTCGGTATTTCTGCCATCTAGTGTCGCTTCCCTGGGGCACGACCAGGTCTGGATCGCAACCTCTGACCTAATCCTGTCCCAGAGAAATCACTTCCTTGCTTCTGACTCCTCCCTGGGATGCCCCAGGGGCACATCAATGAGTTCTCAGCAGAATTTTTTTTTTTAATTTTATTTTATTGGTGCACTGTATTCATACATCATAGTGGGATACAAACTTTTGTAGACATACATGCACATATCGCCCAGTCAGCCCCCACCCGATCCCCACCCCATTCTCTCCCCATCCCTCCCTCCCATGCTTGGCTTAGTGGTTGACATCTAGTATTATAGCAATTTATCCAAAATTAAAAATGATAATCTCACATAACAGTTTCATTTGTCTGATACCAAGCTTTTGATGACTTAAAGATAACATTTCAATATTTATTTTTGCTTTCTTTCTTACCAGAGAATATTTTTTTCTTTTTTTTAGGTGAAACTATCATATATTTATTTTTCAGAAAAAAATCTATCCTGATATGGAATATGGACTCTAGATACCCAAAACAATCTCAAAGCAAAAACAAAGCTAGAAGATGTATATTTTCTGATTTCAAACCATATAAAGCTACAATAATTGAAACAGTGTAGTACTGTTCTAAAGGCAGATATATAGACCATTGGAGTTAAATACAAGCCTAGAGCTAACTTCTTCCCTATATTGTCAAGTTATTTTTGACAAGGTTTCCATGAAGATTTGGTGGTGGAAATAATAATCTTTTAACTAAATATTGTTGAAAAATAATAATTACATGGAAAAGAATAAAATTGGACCCTTACCTAATCCCACATACAAGTATTAACTCAAACTAGATAAAAGACCTAAATATAAATCTTAAGACTATAAACTTTTAGGAGAAAATCTGGGTCATAAAACCTCACAACATTGAAATTGGCAGTGATTTCTTGGATATGATTTCAATGGCACAGGCAACAGAAGAATATACAAACTCCCTAAAAAATAAAAGAAAATATTGTATATCCAAAGACAATGTAAACAGAGTTAAAAGTTACTAATAGAATTGGATAAAATATTTCCAAATGCTATATCTGAAGGTATATTAATATTCCAACTAGAAATCCTAAAAATTAACAACAATAAAGGCAAACAATACAATTTAGAGATAGGTAAAAGACTAACATAAATAATGAATCTCCACAGATAACCAATCTTAGTTGTCTGTTGGATGGAAACTCTTGTTTCTCTGGTTCTGGTGAGTGTTACCTATTTCTTCTTTGTAGTTAATCTCTTTGAGTATTTTCTCTAGCGCTGGTTTTGAAGACATAAATTCCTTCAGTTTCTGTTTGTCATGGAAGCTTCTTATTTCTCCATCTAATTTGATAGAAAGTTTTGCTGGATAGGAAATTTTTGGCTGGAAGTTGTTTTCTTTCAGAGTTTGGAATATGTTACTCCAAGCCCTTCTGGCTCTCATGACTTGGTTTGGGAAGTCTGGAGTGATTCTAATTGGCTTGCCTCTGAATGTCACTTGGCCCTTTGTTTTTGTTGCCTTTAAGATTCTCTGCTTGGCTTCCACATTGGTCATTTTGACAATTATGTGGCGTGGGGATCCTCTTCTCCAATCCTGTCTAAAGGGAGTTCTATAAGTTTCCTGGATCTGTGTATCAACCTCTTGCTCTATATTTGGAAAATTTTCTGCTATTACTTCCTTGAAGAGATTGTTGATCCCTTTGGTATCACTTTCTTTTCCCTCCTCTATTCCAATTATTCTTAGGTTAGCTCTCTTAAGATGGGCCCATATTTCTTCAATGTCAGATTCCTGCTGTTGGATATCTTTTTCTAGATTAGAAACTATGCATTCATTTTTGGATTGCTCATCTTCTAAGAGCGAGATTCTGTTCTCCATGTGGTCTAATCGGTTGTTTGTGCTTTGAATTGAGGCCTTTACTTCATTAATTGCATCCTTTATCTCTTTTTGGCTCTCTCTGAATTCTTTTCGAAGCACCTCTATTATTTCTACAGTTATTTTCCTGATTTGATCTTCTAGAAATCTCTGATTTTCTGTTTTATCAGGTTCTGATGTTGTGGGGTTGTGCACATTCATTACTTCAGTGTTATTCCTCTTTCCCATGATTTCGGAGGTTTGTGCCTTCTCTGGGTTCTTCCCTTGGGTCACTATGGCTTCACTTAAGGTGCTCTGGATCTCGAGTCTGTATTATCTCAGACCCTACTACTCCTTTACTGGGTTGTATCACAGAGTCTCCGACCCAGGGAGTCGATAGAGGCTGCTTTAACCTATGGGGGGTGCCAGGTTGCACGTTCTCCTATGGTGTGATATCTCTGCCACCACCACTCCCTCACTGGGTTAAGTCCCAGGAGGCACAATACTGGGATTTCTCCTCTGTGGCCCGCAATTTGACTCACTGTTCTTGAGTACGTAGATGTAGCTGTACTGGACTCGGTGAAATCACTGCTGCTGCCGCCGCCGGTGGCAATATGGCGCCTCTGCCACGCCCTCGGCCATGAGGCTGGCGTATTTTTTCTTCTCTGGTTTTGATTTCCACTCTGAGTCCCTGCAGCGTGTGCTGAGCTCAGCCACTGGGAGCTTTAAATGCTGTCTGCGCCGAAAGATCCCGCCTGGCTGTTCCCCATCGGCTCACCTCGGCTTGCTGTAGCCGTCCGCTGAGTTCGCCGCTGCCGCCGGCAGTATGGCGCTGCTGCCGCGTCCTCGGGCGCGTGTGTCTCCTCTGTGGCCCTGAGCTCTGTTCTCAGTCCGCTTTCTCTCTGGAGCCTGGTGGTTTTTTTGTTTTTCTGGTGATGGTGTTTTCTGGCTATGAAAGGCGCTCTTTTTGTGGTAATGGAGATTGGTTGTTAGCGGGACTCTTAAGCCCCACTTTTCTCGGTCGCCATCTTCCCGGAAGTCCCTCGCAGAATTTTTTTGATGGACCAACCATGCTGAGATTGGCCCTGGAGATGGTCCACTTTGCTGGGGGATCTTTGCTTATAGTTTAACACAATAGACTTTATTTGCAGGGAGTCGGGTTTCTGGTTACAGGAAAACTGAGCAGAAAGTACAAAGGGCTCCTGCATCCCTTCACATCCCCATCTCCCGTTAGTAATAGCATCTCCCATAAGTGGGGGACATTGGTACATGTCTATTACTGAGTGTGCGGCTTACGCTAGGGTTTGTTCCGGTGTACAGACCGTGGGTGTTGACAAGTGACACAGACGCTATGACAGCGGGAGACAGAGCAGATCACTGTCCCCAGAGGCTCTGTACCTCCCCTACCCCCCAGACCCCCACAGCCGCTGATTTTTTTTTTTTACCACCTGCCTAGTTTTGCCTTTTCTGTATTGCAAAATTATATATATATATATATATATATATATATATATATATATATATATTTAATTTCTCTTCTAAGAGTTAAAAGTGGACTATGTTATATAAAAACCCAGATGCCCACTGCCTCTTGACGATTGTCCTGAGCAGCCCGTGCTGCTCCGCAGCCAGAATTTCTCTTCCTCTCTGTTGGGCATTCACTAACTTGTGCTGGGCCCTTTTCTGGGTCCCTGTAGATCCTCACTTTGCTGCCCTGGCCGCCTGCAAGGAACAGACCAGCCTTTGACTTTTGTGCGATGGCTCTTTCCTGTCCTGCAAATAAATGTATTCCAAGTGTCCTAAGTCTGCCCCTTGCTTAAAATTAGGAAGAGAGAAATGTTACTTGTATTTATAAATATTCATTTCTATACAGGGCCACAAACTATAAACCAAGTCCCCTGTGGCTTGGAGGCCCCTGGAGCACACAGCCACCATGTCTGAGCGTCTGAGCCGCCAAGGTGCCAGCCCCGATCCCACACGTGGAGTATCACCTCCGACCTTTCTGCGCGGCCTGGACCCTCTAGTTTTCTGAGGCTGTGGGCCCAGCACGGGCTCCGCACAGAGCGCTTCCGTGGCCATCACGGCTCTGGGTCAATAATTCATGCTGTTGATGCAATCTACCCCGCTGACCCTTCCTGGAGTGAGCCGGAAAACCGGACACCCAGAGATTAAATTGCCCCCGGAGTGACGTGGGGGCCACAGGAGAGAGTAGGAGGCTAAAGCCAGGGCGCTCTGCCTAGACACAGCCAGAAAGGGAGGGGCACTTTCTCTCGGTGACAAGACCTAGCTCCAGGGGAAAGTGATAGGCAACCTCCCTGTTCCCCCGGGCTCACAAAGCCTGCCGTTTCCAGCCATACCGATGCGCCCCGTGTGCGTGCATGCCGAGTGCGGCTTGGGCAGGGGGAGGAAGAAGTAGAACAGCTGTTTCGTCCTGCATCCTGCAGTCTGTCCTTCCCAAAGCGCCAAGGAAGTCCCACCGTGGATGGGAGCAGGCAGTCAGTCCTCAGGGAAGCCCCGAAGTGCCTTCCCTCCCGGGCGCCGGAACGGGGTGCGCGCTCTCCCCCCAGCTCATGGAGGAGCGGAGGCCATCATTTTCTGGAGGGGTTGAGGGACAAGGCCTTCTTTTCTCCTCTTTGGGTGGCTCTGGGCAGACCTGCAGGCCCCCCAGGGAAGTTTCTCAAGGATTCTGAAGTCAGACGGACCTGGGCAACCAAGGACTCAGCACTCAGCCCTGGGCTTTTGCCATCAAATCACTTAGTGTATATTAAGCACCACTGAATACACGGCTGTTTGCCAAGCCTGGCTCTGTATCACCTCCCGGTGCTTTATCAGAAACCCCAAGAAAGTGTCTTGTACCGGTGGGTAAACTGAGACTTCGGGAGATTCCACGTTGGGCCCCCACAAGCAGGAAGTTAATACGTTGTCAGAACCTGGCAGATATGACCAGGTGCTCCGAGGTCATAAATGTCTCTGCTGTCCTTCTTTCTAAGTGTGGGAGTCTGCATAATACCCCTGCCCCGCCCCAGCTGCCCAAGCCTAATCCCCAGATTCTGCAAAGTGGAGCCATCTTGTCCTGGACCAGGTGGTTTGGGGGAGATGAGATATAAAAGAGGGTAGGAAAGAAAGGAGACACACTCAGCTGAGCGTGGTGGCGCAGGCCCGTCATCAACCTAGTGAGACCTTATTTCAAAATAAAAAATATAAGCCGGGCGTGGTGGCGCACGCTTGTCATCCCCGCGCTTGGGAGGCGGAGCCAGGAGGATGGCGCAGGTTCGAAGCCAGCCGCGCGCGCTGGCTCAGGAGACCCCGTTTCCAAATTTTAAAAAATGTAAAAATAGGACTGGGAGTGTAGCCCGGAGGTAGAAGGGCTTCCAGGAACCCCAGTGCCATAAATAAATAAATAAATAAATAAATAAATAAATAAATAAATAAAATTAAAATGAGGAAAGGGCTAAGGGTGTATCACAGAGGTAGAACACCCCTGGGTTAAAGCCCCAGTACCAAAAATAAAGAAAAGAGAGCCCCTTTGTTTCTGTGCTGGACCCACCCTCCATTTACTGAATCAATGGGGCAAAAGTGTGTGATTCAGCATTCACTGAAGACATCTCCAAAATTTAAGTCACTGGTACACCACTACATCACCTTTCTAATTTTATCCCATATTTGCCTATTTAGAATTAAATTCACTGTGGGGTGTGTGTGTGTGTGTGTGTGTGTGTGTGTGTGTGTGTGTTGGTAGGTATTGAACTCAGGGACATTCTAACTCCAAGATACACCCTTAGCGGTGTTTTGGTTTATATTTTACTTTGAAGCAGAGCCTCTCTAAGTTGCTGAGGCTGGCCTCAAACTTGCAATCCTTCCGTGTCAGCCTCCCAGATACTGGGATTATAGGATTATAGAAGATGCCACTTTGCCCAGCAGAATTGATTTACTGTTTTACTGAAAATTGTTTCTTTGGGAAGTTAAGTTACCTGCAAATATGAAATCGATATGCCTCCCCCTAAATAGAGGTTGATAACAATAAACACTCAAAACTTAAACAGAGAATCGATCCAGCCAATACTGCTACCGGCCTGGAGCTCAGACTCCTGAAGGTGGACTGGCTAGTAATGAAGACCTGTTAGCACCAGACAGAGACTTTCTTCTTGATGTCATCAGACAACTGAATGACAATTAGAAGCCGATAGCCAGGCATGGTGGCTCATGCCTGTAATTCCAGTACTGGGGAGACCAAGATAGGAGGATCACAGGTTCAAGGCCAGCCTCAGCAACTTAGCAAGACCCTGTTGCAAAAAAAAATTTCTTAAAGGAAGGGATTGAGGGTGTAACTTGGAGGTAAAATGCGTCTGGGTTCAATCCCAGTACCAAATAATGCCGATGATGGTGATAATAAAATTAAAAGTGAATAATTTTATCACTTTGTGATGGGAGGCTTTCTAATGTTGGAATATTGTTTTATGTCAAAGTGGTTTCTGTGTTTTGGGCAACACTGGTGTATTTAAAAGTGTTCTGATTGGGAATCAGATTCCTTTTCATTTTTATTTATTTTATTGATTTATTTAGTGTGTGTGTGTGTGTGTCAGAGTGTGTGTGTGTGTGGTGTGTGTGTGTGTTACTGGAGACTGAACCCAGGGTATACCTCTGAGCTATATCCCATCCCTTTTTGATTTTTGTTTGGCAGCAGGGTCTCACTAAGGTGCCGAGGCTGGTCTTGAACCTGTGATCCTCCTATCTCAGCCTCCCAGTTACAGGGAGTGCACTACCACACCTGGCCCAGATTTCTCTTTTCTGTTGTCTCCATAATATTGGACCAGTGACATCACCTCTCTCAGCTTCGACCTCCTGGTTCGTACAATGATCTCACCACAGCACCTGCCCAGAGACTCCCGAGGCACCCAGGAGACAACTCCGCCATCGGTGTCCCTGTGGCAGGAATGAATCCTGTGTCTGAAGGCTGATGTGGGTGTGGGAAAGAAAACCAGAGACATTTATACATTGCAATTCTGCGTGGTGACTCCTCGTCTTGGACATTGGCAGCTTCAGCCAAGCCCGCTGCCATTCTAGGGAAGTGGGGTAATTTCTCTTTTGCCCTTGGGATCCTGCCAAGGTTAAGCACAGACCTGCCGGGGCTCACGCATTTCTCCTTGGGCTCGCGGGCAGGGATGTTCGTCAGATCAGACCCACTGGCGCATCTGCGGGACCTCACCTATGTATCCGCTTTTGGAAGGCTGATGTGCGATTGCAGGAAGTTCCAGGCCAGACCTACCCTGGTCCTGGCCCTCTTCCGCTGTCTCCCCACGGCGTGTCTTTGGGGACACTATCGGGTTCGCTTTGCTCGTCTGTGAATATAAACGTGCACCCCTGTTTTGTTGGCTGGTGAAAATAAAGATACGCAAAATCAAAGAGCCCGATATTTAATAGCCAACACTCGATCTTACAGTCGCTCTCTCTTGAGGAAGCCGTGGACTGCATTTAAACGCTCTGCAGAGCTGGTTCTGCCTCTCGGACTCAACGCTCATCCTGCATCTTTGTCTCCGAAGGCCGCTGCTCCTCAAATCCCATGCTGTTTCTGACACTTGCTCCGTGTTCCGCAGCCAGACCGGGGTTGCGCAGGCACCTCAGTGGGCATTCCGCGGTAGCTCTGTCTCAGGTTGGGCTTTAATGCTGAGAGTAGCCCCAAAGCTGCTCCAGTGGACTTTCTAAAAGGAGAATTCTTTCTTTTGGCCCAGAGACATCAAAGTCCACAAGTATCTCGCCTCAAGTGTGCCTTGATCCAGGCCCAAAGCTCAGCAGATGCATTTCAGTTTCTCCATGTCTCTGCCTTTCCCTAGACTTTGACCATCTTGGTGCTAGTAAGACGGACTCGGGAGCCCAAGGCCACTTCTTCCAGATGGCCAGATCTGTAAGAAGCTGGAGCCTCCTTCTCCCAGCCAAAGTCTCACTGGTTCCCACTCAGTTATCTGCCTGTGGCTGAGCCAGCCACAGTGGCGGAGAGGGAGATGGGCTGTGTTGATTGGCTGAGATGGGAAGCAGGACCTCCTTTTGGAGCTGAGTGTGGACTCAACTACTCAGAGGGCAATGGTTGGAGGAGATGTGGATTCTGCAGGGTACTGACACTGGAGAGGGTGGTCAGGAGCAAGAGGATCAAGAGGATGCTGGGCTGAGATCAACTGACTGCAGATTTTCTACTGAAAACACAGCAGCGGGGCAAGATGGATAGAAAGCCTCTCTCTCTCTCCCTCTCTCTCTCTCTCTCTCTCTCTCTCTCTCTCTCTCTCTCTCTCTCTCTCTTTCCCTCTCTCCCCACACACATACACACACATGTACGCACTCACACATCACTCCAAGTGCCACATTGCCTGAAAATAACAAGGTTGAAGTCAGGGTGATGGATGGGACGCCTTGCCTCGGTGCTAATCCTGCTGGGAGATGTTGCTATTTTGGGCTCCTCCTGAGTCCTGGTTTAGCTTAGCTGGTTCAAAAGCGGGGCTCCTGAGGTCAAGGAGAAAAAGCAGGAGCAGAGACGGGGGCCTGCAGGCAGTCCATTCCTATCATGCCCTAGAGCCAGCCATTTCCCTCCAAGGTCACCGTCTCTGATGCTCTCTGCTGCTCTCTCCTGCAGTCCACACCTCCTCCGCTTGGTCACGCCCACGTATCTCTCATGTCCCATCCCCAGACAGCACAGGATACTTCGCTGTGGGCTTCTGCAGCCTTTCACTTCAGAGTTCAAATCCCAGAGTCCTCCCCACACACTTTCTGATTGGCTTCAGGCAAGTCTATTGACTTTGCGGTGCCTCCATTTCCCCCTCTGTCTACTGGGGATAATATAACCAGCATCTGTCTTGTGGGCTCGTGGCAGTGATTGTGTTGGGTAATTTATGTAAGCGTTTAACCAGGGTGGAGCTCAGTAAAAGGCTCGCTAAGGAATGGCCACCCTAAAACCAACCGGGACACCAGGCTAATGAAGCCAATCTTCTTCTGCTGTGTAGGACACGCGGGGCTGGGGCTTCCTGTCACTCTCTTCTGCACCTCGGAGTCTAGCCTTGTGCCTGGCATGTAGCAAGTGGTCAATAAAAGCTGTGGAACAAGTGTCCCAGGGCAGCATGTCCTAGGGTGTTCTCTGGCTCCACCGGGAGCACAGAACTGCACAGTGACGTTATCCGCCAGTCTCCAGGGGACTGTCAAACTAAGCAGGAAGGAGCCTGCTCCCGGGGCCACGGTTGTGGTGGTGTCGAACACTTTCCCCTTTTTTTGAAACCCATTCTCCGTTCTCCCCAGTTCCTTTGGATTCAGGAAGATTCCTGTGGCATGCAAATATCTATGTGTGAATCCATTGCCACCATCTGGTCACCCGCTTTAAGGAGCTCAGTCAGTACCTGGGGAGGAGGGCGGGGTCAGGGGTGAAGAAATCAGAGAGTGGACACCTGGGGGAAGGGGAGGGCAGGACAGGTGGCAGAAGAGCTCAGAACCTGACTCACAATGGCCTTGGACGACAATATTGCTAGAATATAAAATGCCGTAGACCCCAGGGGGTTTCCTTTACTTGGCAGCTTCCCAAGAGGGAGGCCAAGAGACGGCGGCTAGAGGTGCTCCCCAGCCTCCCTAGATAGATCAGATTCTAGAAGTCCAGCGGCCAGCGGCTTCTTTCTTTTCTGCTGCGGACATTCTCAAAGCTTACAGACAGGGAAAAAGACAAGCAAAGAGGTTAGGTAATTGTGTGAGGTCACTCAGCAAATAGCAGACAGGCTAAGATTTGAACCCAGGTCCTCTGACTCCAGGCTCCGTGCTCGTGACCAGCTGGCACAATTCGCCAGCCCACCAGCCTCAGTATTATCCCTACTTAAAGATGAAGAAACAGGATCAGAGAGGCTAAAGTATTGATCTATGGTCACCCTGCAACAAGGGACGGGGAAAGATCTGATACCAGGAATGCTGGCTTGAATAGTGTCCCCTCCCCCAAATATCGCATCCATTTGGAACCCCAGAATAGGACCTTATTTGGGAATAGAGTCTTTGTGGGTGTGATTGGTGAGGTCACACTGGATTCAGGGGGGCCCTCAAATCAATGACTAGGATCCTTATATAAGAAAAAACTTAGACACCCAGACACACACAGAGAACAGCACGCAAAGACTGTATGGGTGCTTCTGTAAGTCAACAAATGCCGGAGGAGGCCAGCCAGCGAGGAGAGGGACATGGAAAACCCTCCCTCGAGCCCCAGAAGGACCCAGACCCACTCACGCCTGGTTGGACTCTGGGCCTCTAAAACCTTGTGGGGGATGAGGGTCTTCTGCTGCCTTACGTCTTTGGTTTGTAATAACTCGTTAAGGCAGCCCTAGAACCCTAACGTACTAGGTACTCTGGTATGAATGCCCGTGTCCCCCCAGATTTATGTGCGAAAGTCTTAAGAACTGGGGCAACAGCAGGTGGAGCCTTCGGAGGGGCACTAGAAGAAAGCTTTTTCCTCTGTCTCACATGAAACATTGAGAAGACTTCCACCGCAGACCAGGACGCAGGTCCTCAGCAGTTAGGGAATCTGCCAGCATTTTGATCTCTGGCTCACACAGCCTGTGGTCTATGTGTTACAGCAGCCACAACGGCCTGAGACCTCGGGCCTGACACCCCGGCTGCTTCCTCTCTGTGAAAGCCTCAGCTCAGCTTGCCAGAAAGCGATGGAGGTCCCCAGCCCAGACCCTCCCGCAGCTGGCAGCAGCTACCAGCCTCAAGTGGCCCGCAGTCTCTGTGCTTAGGGATCGGAGTCTTCCCTTCTGCTCTGTGCACTGAAGCTCTTGCAGATTACTGTTTTCAGTTTCAAAGAGGCTCCAGAGGGCTCTTGGCTGCTCAGCAGGAGACATGGATGCTCTTGAGGAAAGGAGGAGAAGCCACCGCAGAACTCACCCTCCCCTGCCTTGATCCTGTCTCTAGATCAGGCCTGGAAGAGACAGCAGGGCCTCTTGGTGGTCCCCACCAGGGCAGCGTCCGATCTAAGGCCCGGCCCAAGTCGCCTGGAGGCTGCTGGATGGATTGTTCAATGTGTTTGTCCAAAGAGGGCCAGGAACACTGCATTAAGCCCCGCAGTGTGCAAAGGGCCAGCATCCTTCCGATTCCCGGGGCAAAGGGGCCCGGATGGCCTCTCGTCCCACCTGGTGACCTGTCTTAAGTCTGAATACATGGGGGAACTTTATTTAGTCCAAGTGGAGGGCAGGGGGCCACTGGGAAAGAGCCAGCTACTGGCTCGGTGTGTGTGTGTGTGTGTGTGAGAGAGAGAGAGAGACAGACAGACAGACAGACAGACACTACAATTTGAACACCTTTGCCTTTCCGGATGGATGCTGTGCATAAACTCTCCCTATGGCTGGTCTCTACCTTAGAAGGATCCTTCTATTTCCAAAGAAATACAAAATAAAATAGGGCTGTAGAGTGAAAATAGAATGCCCCAGGGTTCTAGTCCCAGCACACACACACACACACACACACACACACACACACACACACACACCCCTATTTAATGCTGGTGCTGCCTTAGTTGCGTGTGATAATTGAGTCTGGGCAACAGCATTACACTGGCTCCGATCCCAGCTCTGCCAGCCACGAGTGGACCACCTCAGCTCCCGCGCCTGGAACCTGGAGATCAGATTGTCAGGGGCTTCCGCCCAAGGGGATTTGGTGAGGCGGGAGCAGCTGGAACAGGCCCAGGTCAGGTCTGGTGGCCCAGGTCTGACGCGCTTGCCAGACGCTGCCCTCCAGATCGACGTGGCCGTGGACCCCTGGCATAATTTCTGCCGCTGTAGGCTGCGCAGCCCACAGAAGGCCTCTAAGCTTCCAAAATGGAAAATTCCAGGCGCTGTGGTAAGAGCTGGGGCCGGCGGGGATGGGGGCAGCAGGGACAGGACAGCCAGCCTGTCTCTTCAGGGTGCTAATGGCGGTCTTGGGAGACGGAGGGATGCTGAGCTGAGCTTGTATTTGGCAGTCTGTGTGTGAGTCAGAGGTTCTTGTCATTGTTGTTGGGTACCAGGATTGAACTCGGGAATGTTCTACCACTGAGCTACACCCTCAGCCCTTTTTATTTTTATTTTTACTTTTTTGTGGTACTGGGGATGAAGCCCAGGGACATTCTACCTCCGAGCTACACTCCAGCCCTATGTTTTATTCTTTATTTTGAAACAAGGTCTCACTAAATTGCAAAGGGCACCACTAAATAGTAGCTGAGGCTGGCTGCAAAAAGTGATCCTCCTGTCTCAGCCTCCCAAGTGCTGGGATTACAAGCTTGCAACACCACGCCCGGCATATTTTTTTTTTTTTTGAAACACGGTTTCGCTAGGTTGCTCAGGGTCTCACTGTGCTGCTGAGGCTGTCCTCGAACCTGCAATCCTCCTATATCAGCCTCCTAAAGTACTGTGATTACAAAGGCCTGTGCCCAGTTTGAGCCCACGATTGTTAGTGAGAGAGTGTGGCTGGCCTTCCCCCAGAACATTTGACAATGTCTACTGATGCGTATGGCCGTCATGACTGGTGGGGACTCCTTGGAGGCAGAGGGCAGGGACACTGCTAAACACCCTGAATTGCACAGGGCAGCCCCTCCCCCAACGACTGACCCTTGGGTGCCTGGGCTGAGCTATGCCCGTGTACCAGCCAGGGCTCCGTCCCCTCTGCCGAGGGGTCCAAAGACTCCCTGGGAGAAGCGCATGCTAGCACCTCCCTCCTCCGACCAGCTTCTTCTTCTCAGCTGCTGGGAGCCAGATAATCGGGGCCTCCTCATGTTTAATAAGATCCAGGCCGCCAAGGCAAATGTAAAAACAAAACCCTGTGCAAATGTGTTTTCATGTAAACACAGCAGGGGGTGGCGGCTGCCTGCAGAGAGAGAGAACCCTGTGGCTGGTACTTTTCTGAGCAAAAATAACCCTGATGTTACCGTGTAATGAGACGGGGTCACGTGGGAGCACAGGTGCTCACCCGAGCTGCCTCTGCAGACCGAGGGTCCCTTCCCTCTAGGTGAAAGTCCCAGGGGCCCAAATAAGTGAGCAAGCAGGTGCTAATTCTCTTGGAAGCATTCTTCTTTGGGGAGGCAGCCAGCCTTTAACAGGAGAAGTGCACTGTGGGTTGTTGTTGGTTTATGTTTTTTTTTTTAGTAAGCATAATTTGCCCACAGTAAAATTCAGTTTGTGTGCGTGCAGTTCTGCGAGCGCAGACAAATACGTCCAAACCCAGCAGGCTGCACCAGAACTATGACAGGACTTGCATCACCCTTCAGCATCCCCCCCGGGCCCCCTCTGCGTTCGGTCTGGGCCCCCTCCCCTGGGCAGCCATTAACCTATTTTCCTTTCTCCCTTTCCAGAATGTCATTTGAATGGCATCCTGTAGCTTTTGACTCTGACGTCTCTGGTCCCATGATGTTAGCCTTTGAGATTTGTCAGCACTGGTGTCTAATAGATGGCTCCTTGGTGCCCATCGCGGCTGCATAGTACCCCACAGCACAGATGCGTCCCAGCTCGCCCCTTCACCACGTGGATGGTTTTGTGTTTGAAAATTACAAAGAGAGCATTTGCATGCAGGTTTTATTTTGAGCATGGTTTCAGCTCTCTTGGCTAACTATCTTGGAGTGAGATTGCTGGTGGTATGGTGAGTGGACATTTCTAACTTTTTTTTTTTCTGTACTGTGGATTGGACCTAGGGGTGTGCTCTACCTCTATGGCACATCCCCAACCCTTTATTTTTATTCTGAAACAAGGTCTCACTAGGTTGCTGAGACTAGTCCTCCTGTCTCAGCCTCCCAAATACTGGGATTAAAGACATGTGTCACCATGCCTAGCAGACATTTCTGATTTTAAAAGAAACAATCGTACTGCTTTTCAGAAAGAACCCAACCATGTCATTTTGCATCTGGGGGTGCCGGTTGCCCCCATCCTCTCTAGCATTTGGGGTTTTTCTTTTTCATTTTTTAATTTGTTTGTTGGGCCCATCCCAGTGTATGTGATGTGATCTTATTGTGATTTTATTTATTTATTTATTATTTACTTACTTACTTACTTGTGTGGTACTGGCATTGAACCCAGAGGCATTAGTCTACCTCCTAGCTACACTCCCAGTCCTATTCTTATTTTTATTTTGAGACAGGGTATCACTAGGTTGATGAGAGTCTCACGACTTGCTGAGCGTGTCCTCGAACCCGTGATCCTGGTGTCTTGGCCTCCCAAGTCCTGGGATTACAGACATGCGCCCCCAGCAAATGCACAGACTGCTGAGTCATGAGGTCTCCTGCGAGCCCTGCCCTGGAGCTGGGGGAGGCACCTGATGACCGGCGTTCGGATTTCAGCTTCACAACTAGCCACACTCATCCCAGCTCTTCCCCGAGCCTCAGTCCTCTCCTCTGTGCAGGAGGCTCCTGCTGGAACCTATTATTGGTAATACAGGAACGGACATATAGCACCATGTGGCTGTATCCATCACACGAATGAGGAGTGTGTTACATACAGGCCATCTTCAACGTTTTTTTGGGGGGGGGGTTTTTTTTTTTTTTGGGTGGTACTGGGGTTCCTGGAAGCCCTTCTACCTCCAGGCTACATTCCCAGACCTATATTTACATTTTTATTTGGAAACAGGGTCTCCTAAGCCAGCGCGATCCTCCTGTCTCTGCCTCCCAAGCACGGGGATTACAAGCATGCGCCACCACGCCCGGCCTTCATCTTCAACTTTTGATGGTTGGACTTGATTTTTCGACTCTGCACTGCTGTTAAAGCCAGACACATTCGGTAGAAAACGCGCTTTGACGTTTGATCTTTTCCCAGGCTACCACGGAATCTCTAGGTGATAACGCGTGTCCATGGCTGTCAGTGGATTGTGTGCGTGCGTGTTCTGCACACAGGGTCTTCAACTTTCCGTAGTTAGGCTTAGGATTTGGGGGTTTTATGAAGACGCAAAAGCAAGACATACTTAGTAGAAAACACCCTTTACATGTTGGTTATTTCTCCATCTAGCAAGGAATATGTGGAAAGATATGTTCACCTCTAGCTGGAGAGAGAGACAGAGACTGCGAGCCCCCCTTCCCCAGGCCACACAGCCATACGATGAACGGTGGGGCAGGAAGAAAGCCAAGGAGAGGCCATGGCAGCACTGGGGGGCCCTGCTTGGAGCTGGGGCTCTCGGATCCCCCGGCCTCCTTCCACACTCATAGCCCCCCAGGACCAGTTGCAGAATTCTCAGGTACCAGTGGGTAAACTTTAAATGCAGAGCCTCTTTTTGTGTGTGTGTGTGGGGGTCTTGGGATGGAACCCAGGGGCATTCGAACTCCAAGGTACACCTCCTGCCCTATTTTTTATTCTTTATTTTGAAACCCGGTCTCACTGAGTTGCAGAGGGCCTCGCTAAGTAGCTGAGGCTGTCCACGAACCACGATCCTCCAGGTCTCAGCCTCCCGAATGCTGAGATACAGAATGCCCGGCAATGCAGAGCCTCTTATGCACAACTAAGAATTGCAAGACTGAGAAGAGAGGGCAAACCCAGCAGGAGCCTTCAGGGTGCTAGCAGGCAGGGCTGCAGGGGGCTGCTGTGAGCCTGCGGAAATCACCCATCCCATCTCCTTTGCCGATGAGCAAACCCCAGCTAGAGAGGCCAAGGATGCTGACCAGGGACACCGAGCCTGCTCCCCAGGGGAGTCCAGACTCCAACCCACAAGCCCCTGTGGTCAGTTAGCTTACTCCATCACAGGGCCAGCCTTGGTGACGCCCCCTCCAGTGTTCTTGGAGAGTCCTGTGCCACCCACAAGGACAGAGAGGGGTGCCCCTTCCCCCAGTTGTCTGATAAACTGTAGCCTCAGCATCCATTCCAGCCTCCTACCTCCTCTCCCTCCCTGGATGTAGCCAGACAGACCGTCCGTCCGCCCTCCCACCCCGGCAGATTTATTCCTGGGGGTGTGTGGGTGGACGCGTGTTTATGTGTGGGGTGTTTGTCTAAATTTAAAGACACCATGACGGCAGTGACCTATTAATGCTGGGGCTGGTGAGAGCTCTCTTTTAAGAGAATCACAGCCGAGCAAGGTGGCGCACATTTGTAATCCCAGTGCTTGGGAGGCTGAGACAGGAGGATCCGGGTTCGTGGCCAGCCTCAGCTACTTAATGAGGCCCTCCGCAACTTAGTGAGACCCTGTTTCAAAATAAAGAATTAAAGAAAATGGGCTGGGGATGCAGCTTGGTGGTAGGATGCCCCTGGGTTCAATCCTCAGCACCACACACAAGAAAAAGGGAGAATCACAAATAAATCCAGAGATAAAAGGCCGCCACTCCCCCCAATTCTAGCTTCTGCCCCAGCCCTACCCTGTCCAGCCCAGCCCAGCCCACTCTGCACCTATAAACCCCCTGGCCTGGGATGGCAATATAAGAGACACCTGCCGGTGCCAGGTGGCTACTGGGGGCCTCGATGGTGCCAAAATCACAGCCATTTTACAAGAAGGGAAGATGGAGGCCCAGGGAGGTGATCCGCCCTTGCGACAGGGTTGAGTTAGGAAGCGACAGAACTGGCCCGGGTCATGGGTCAGAGGGCGCAGGTCAGCAACACACCGCAGAATGCAGGTGCTGCGCGGGCTGATCTCAAGATGCAAACAGCAATGGCTGTGATGGCTCCGAGACCCAGCATTGGCCACCCATGACCTCGGGTGACCCGCTCAGCCACGTGGCGCCGCGGGGCCCCCGCTACTCTTATCTCCTTTCATGGATGAGAAACTGCAGCTGGGAACGGCTAAGTGGCTCCTCAGATTCCCAGGGACGCGTAATGATGAAGACTCGGGTCTAATTGATGTCAAAACTCATGCAGTTCCTAGCACCCTCGATAAGCCACAGCGAGGTGTGGAAACTGAAAATACAGATAAGCACGCTAAAAAGAGAGAGAGAGATCATTCCTAAATGCCCCCCAAGAGGCGCGGTCTTTATGCACGGTGAGTTTCTACTGCCGATTCCCTCTGCCGCCGGCCCCGGTGTTCTGTAATTGCTGAGCGATTTTGAGGTGACTCAAAATATATAATTCATGGGCGCGTCTTTTATCCTGGTCACCGGGAGGCAGCGAGGTGTGACTGTCTCCCAGGGAACATTTCAACCTCGGCAGGGGAGGAGATGGAAGCGTAGGAGCTTGGAACAGAAATTTCAGAATCAGAGAAGTCGCCAACACAGACGCGGGCAGTAGCATTCCAGCACAGAGTCTGAGATATGGGGGATCCCAGCGGGGAGCCTCACGATTGTGTCTCAGGACAGAGAGCCAGGGAAGAGTGGTGGATGGCGCCGTAGATGGAGAGGGTCAGACAGGGCTGGGAGGATACATGTGCGTGGGGGCTGGGGAAGTGGCGGACACGGGGGTGTCTCCTGTGCACACCTGTGTGGGCGTCTGCTGGCGTGTGCGGATGATGGTGCACATACGTCCAGATGATGCACCATGGGGCTGAGGGTTGTTCTGTTTCTGTGGTTGCCCTCGTGGGATGGAGCAGCCTTCTTTTGGAGGGGGCATCTCTCCACTGGGGGGGGTATCTTTTCATTGAAGAAGATGTCTTTCCTCTGGAAGAGACATCTTTCTATTGAAGAGGATTTCTTTCCTTTAGAAGGAACATCTTTCCCTCCGAGGGGACATCTCTGTTGAAGGGGACATTCTCTGTTCAATGGGACATCTTTCTGTCTGTGGGGACATCTTTCTGTTGAATGCCAGGGGCCCCTAAAGGTCATGATGAAGATGGCCCAGGGACCGCTGGGTCTCCGAGACATCACTCTGAGCTCAGAGAAGAAAGACCCTCTGGGTGTGAAGGACTCCCAGCGTCCCCAGGACCCCCACTGACAGCAGGCCCCAAGATGAGAGGTCAGGAATTGGCAGAAGGGGTAGTTTTAACAAAGGGCTCTGGGGTTGGACAGTCCTGAGTTGGAATCTTGAGTGGCCACTCGCCAGCTCTGCCTCCCAGCGAGTTCTCTGCCCTCCCCAGTCCTCCGTTGCCTAGTCTGAGAAGTGAGAACGAGGCCGGCCTGCCACGCAGAGACACCTGGAAGGGACCGTGGTGCTAAGTGGACGGCCCAGCGCACAGTGCGCAGCCAGTCACAGTTTCCCTGTTTCTCTCCCTTTCTGGTGGGGGCGGGTGCTGAGACATGAGACTAGGAGGCAGGGGCCCTGGGTCTGAGAGGAGTCACTCCACGGCCATTGGGGACCCTCCCCCTTTGGGCCTCAGTTTCCCCATCTGTCAATGAGGAAGCTGGCCTGGAGACCGTAGAGGGTTCTTCCTCCAGCTCCGAAGAGCTGTGAGCCCATCCCTGAGTCCTGCTCTGAACCAAAGCTCCGTAAGAAAAGAGAATTCGAACCTGTGAAGCCAGGTTGGGGGTCACAGATCCCCCCCCCAAAAAAACACACAGCTTGACTTGGGAGGGGGGGCAGAGCTTGGGTGATCTGGGGTTGGGGACAGCAGTTCTTACTAGGGGGACTCTGAGTGAAAAATGCCTCTCTACGGAAAAGTTGCCATTAGAATTAGTTTAATTCAAGTGTCAGTCTGCTCCAAATTGCAGTTGGGGGTGATGGAGACTAGCAAGGAGCCCTGGGCCCTGGGATGGCAGTTCCTGGAACCAGCTTGGCCCTGGCCTGGCTTTGCGACCTGCATCACCACGTCAGCATCTGAGCCCCAGGTTTCGCATCTGTAAAATATCAGGCGTGACCTGGTTCCTAGGGGCCCATTGAACCCTAGGATTCTGTGGTATAATAACAGCAGCAGCAGCATTGATAGCTTAATTTTACTGACCAGCTTCTCGGGTCCAGGTCTGTCTTAGTCGGCTTTGCTATCTTTGTGGACCAAAATACCTTAGAGGAGAAAGAAGTTTGGGGGAGGCTCATGGTGTCTCAGGCCTCAGTCCATGGTCAGCCAGCTTCAAGACAGAAACATCTTGCTGGTAGAGTGCGGTGGGGGACAGCCACTCCACTTCTGGTGGCCACAGGAGAGAGAGAGCCAGAGAGAGACAGACAGACAGAAAGACAAAGAGAAGGAGAAGAGGAGGAGAAAGAGAAGTCGACGACGATGAAGAAGGAGGAGGAGAAGAGGAGGAGGAGAGGAGGAGGAAGAGGGGGGGAGGAGGAGGAGGAGGAGGAGAGCAGGTAAGGATAATATAGTCCCCAAGACCACGACCCTAGTTGCCTGCCATCTCGCCTTGGGGACCATGCTTTCAATACATGAGCTTTTGGGGGAAATTTTTAAACCCAAATCATAACACGGACAGAGATTGTTTCGTTCCAGTTTCTCTGGTCCTCAGTTTCCCCTTCTGTAAGGCAAGGCCGTGGGACTAGGTGGCAGATCTCCAGGCTTCCTTCCAGCTCTTTGTAGTTTGCTCTGGGAAGAGGCTGAGTGACCGGAGGATGATCTTTGGGCCCTGGACACATTCCTCAGGGCCCCAGCCCCTTCTCCCACAATCTGCCAGCTTTTGTTGCTAAGGAAAGTCAAGGGCAGCTGCTTTCTGCAAAGGGATGGTTGGTAAATATTTTAGTCTGTGAAGCCCTATGCCACTGAGCCACGCCCAGAAGGAAATTCTAGAGCCTGCTGAGCGCAGCCATGTCCCACTGGGGCAGAGAGGGTCTTCAGGGGCTTCCTCCTCCAACCTCTTCTCTTCTGTGCTAGAGAATGGGTGGAGCCGCCCACAGTTCAGGAGTAGTCCCCTGCAGGATGGAGCCCACACCTTCCCCACCTCCCAGCCTTGGCACCGAGGCCCCTGGGGCATCCTCACCCAGCCAGCTCTTCATACATCAGGCCTCAGCTCCCGCCCCTTCTCAGAGGGCCCTACCCCACCCCCACCCCACTGCCCTCTCCTCCTCCTCTCCATCCCCAGGGCTTTCGGGTTATGTTAGGGTTATGTTAATGGACCCACGGTAAGAGCCACACGTGTAGCTAAAGAGGTCCCCCAAACCATCTCCCTCCTGCTGCCTGAGTCAGTAGTAGCGGCTCCCTCCACGTCCCCTGCCCTCCTCTTTCCACCCAGTGCTCTGCCCCCTGGGGAAACATTCTGCCCAGAAAGAGCGCAGCCGTCCATTATCCCCCAGACAATTAGCAACCTATTAAGGGAGCCCATGCAGATGCTCACTAATTGACCCAGGACAGGCAGCTCCTGGAGGAGGCACAGGGCTGCAGATGGCTGAACAGTGGGGACCCGGGGCCCTTCTTTACAAGGCCCTCTAGGGGAAGGCAGGCTCAGAGAAGGGCCGCCTGCCTGCTGCCTGGCAGGGAGGGCCAGCCAATCAGGGGCAGGGGGACTTCCAGGCTACCACTCTGTCTCTCTAACACGGCCCTTCCTGAAGCTCGGCCCTTCCCCCAGCCCCACAAGTTTAATATACATCACTAAACATACACATCAGCGGGCCCTGCCTTTCCAAGTACATGATCGTCCTTTGAAAAAGAAATACGCCAGATTATTTTTTTAAATTTTACTTAGCATATCACACTTGTACAATATGTGTCTAAAACGCTGCAGTATTTTAATGTAGGCGCCCAACATGGAATGATCAGATCAAGTAACTGGTATATCCATCCATCAACGCAAACATTTATCATTTATTTGTGTTGGAAACATTCAGACTTTTCTCCACTCGATGTTTTGAAATATACACTCAATTACTGTCAACCATAGTTGCCCGACTTCTGATGCTCAGTAGGATGTTTTACATTTTTTGTTATTTATCTATTCATTCATTTATTTGTTGGTACTGGAGATTGAGCCCAACCAAGGGCGTTCTACCTCCAAGCTTCACCCCAGACCTTATTTAAAATTTTTTTGTTTTGTTTTTTGTTTGTTTTGGGGGGGGTTTTGGGGGGGGTTGGTACTGGGGTTCCTGGAAACCCTTCTACCTCTGGGTTACACTCCCAGACCTATTTTTATATATATATTTTTTATTTGGAAACAGGGTCCCTTAAGCCAGCGCGGCTGGCTTCGAACCTGCGCGATCCTCCCTGTCTCCGCCTCCCAAGCGCGGGGATGACAAGCGTGCGCCACCACGCCCGGCAACTTTTTTGTTTTGAAAGAGTTTCACTAGGTTGCTGAGACCCTCGCTACTTTTCTGAGGCTGGGATTACAGGCATGCACCACCACACCCAATCCTAGCTTTACATTTTAGAGCAGCTTTAGGTTTGTAGCAGTTGATTAGAAGGCACAGGGTTTCCCCATGTTTATCTTCCCTACACATGCAACGTCTCCTTGTTATTAACTCCTCCCACCGGTAGTGGTGTGTTTGTGGCAACCAAGGACCCACAGGGACACGTGACTGCCACCCAGCGCCCACAGCGCCCTTAGCGCTTCTTCTTGGTGGGGAGAGTACGCTACGGCTTGTTGTATTAATACCAAGGGGTGTGATTGCTGGATCATACGGTAAGGGGATGCTGAGTTTTATACCGATCCTTTTTGGGGACTAGCTGTAGCAGAGGCTTACTGTGCCCTTGAAGTGTGCCTCACGCCATGGTAAGAACAGTGCCTGCATCTTCTTATTCCACGCTGTGTATACCTGGGAAGGCCAGTACTTGGCTCCCCAAGGCCAGGTACCCCAGGCTTCTGTGGATCCTGTCCTAGTGTTCCTCCTTTGTCCATCGCCTTTCTTCTCCTCCTGCTCTTGGAAGACTAATATTTACTCTTTCTTGGGTACCCGGGGACAGTTCCTGAGGCTCCAGGTCTCTAAACCAAGCCATCAGCAGAGACAGGAATGTCTCACTTCCCGGCTCCATAGTCCTGGAGGCTAGTAGGCTCTGTGTCCACCTTTGGTCCACCAGCAATGCCCAAGGCAGAGTCACGGCCACTAGCACCTGCCGCTGTGAGCAGGAGTTGGGGGTCTCACTCTGGGTGGACCCCTGCCGTGTACCCTCCACACCTTCCTAGCGGCTACAGCCTTTATGCTAACTCATCGACTCTTCACCTGCCTTGGAAACAAAGCTTGGGTAAAAGAGATCGCCACACAGTGGTGGATGCTTGGTTAAGCTGGCCAAAGTTGGAACTGGGAATAACCATTCACGGAGAAAACTGTCATGTCACCTGAAGGTACATTTAAGAGCACAGGCTCCTGAGTCGGACTGCCTGTGTTCAAACCCCATCCATCTTGTCACCTTCTGCCTGCACATCCTCACATAGGCTACTCAACCTCTAACAAATGGGGCCTTTCTCAGAAGATTGTTGCATGAATTAAACAAATTACTATCTAGCGTCCTGCTGGACACACAGTAGGTACTTAATAAACGTCAACTCATGCTATTATTAGGAAGCTCTGTGTTTTAACTGAGGCTGGGTAGATTGGTTCTATTTTCCGCCTGAGGAGACGGAGACACAGAGAGATCCCTTACCGAAGGTCACACAGCCACCAGGTAGCCAGAGCAGGTGCAAATGTGGCACGTCCGACCCCAGGCCCGACCCCTTTCCAGTCCCTCCCTTTCCTGTTGACTGTGGCCCGGCCCGATTCCCTGAGACAACTGGAATGGCCCGCAGATCAAAAGGACTGGAGTCGCCATCCAGGGGAAAAACGTTTTAATATTTATTTATAATGGGCACCATATGCTCCGTCTGATTTTTTATTTAATTACATCATGGCAGATGGCTGGGTGTTAGAGGCTATTAAGCTAATGACACTTTGCGTTCCCATTTATCTTCTCGAGATTCGGAGAAGATGAATGAAAGTGGGCGCAGATGACAAGCTGTGGGCCCTCGTGGTGGCGGGCGAGTTCTCATCCGGGAGACTGAGGGAAGTGTGGGGCTTAGGGGCCTCTCCCTGGAGGCCGGGTGAGTGTGTGCAGGAGGCAAGCGAGGTTCCTCTGCACGTGGCGTGCACCCATGTGCAGATTCAGATGCAGCCATTACACTTTCTCAACCCAAGAAGCAAGTCTGTAGGGACCAAAATGCCCATTGCGGGTTTGAGCAGGAACTAGAGGAAATATGCGTTGGGCGTCCACTGTGGACAGGATGGGTCGTTAAGCTACGCATTGGAAGAGTATGTCCCCGAGGGGGCCCACCCTCTATGTGAAGGGCAAAAGCTCACCCTAGATGGAGTTAGTTGACTTAAGAAAGCTTTGGATTCCTGAAGACCACGGGTGAAATCCTTGAAGTCACTATTTATCACGGTGCTTCTTTTCAAGATATGTCCTTATATCTTTAACATGCAAAGTGGTGGGTCCAAAAAGCCAGAGGAAAGAGAAGCGTATTAGTAAACCTTTTCATCGCTGCTGTGACCTGACAGGAGCGACTTCCGGGAGAAAAGGTTTAAGAAGGCTCCCGGTTTCAGAGGTCAGTCCACGGGCAGCCGGCTCCAGGTTAGAAGTGTCATGGCGCAGGGTGTGTTGGAGAAGAGCCGCTCAGTCATGGCAGCGGGAAGCAGATAGAGAGAGAAGGGTGGGACAGAGGCAGACATAGCCCTCAAGGCCACACCACAGGGAGCCATCTGTTCCAGCTACTCCCTACCTCCGAACACTGCTGTATTACAGCCAACACATGAGCTTTTGGGGGATACGCCATGTCTACATCAGGGCAGGAAGGAACTTGAGAGCTGGGGACCTGTCTCCCCAGAGAAGTGATGTGTGAAGGACAGTCTCCATGTCTCCAACCTTGAATCCCATTGAGGCTAGGTCTTGGCTGAGGGACGTAGTGGTATCTCCACTGCAGGGTGACACTAAGACCCAGGTAGTTTGAACTCATGAATTCATGCTTTCTTCTTCTCAACTATGTGCTTGGACAAGTTATTTAATCTCTCTGAGCCTTGGCTTCCTCGTCTGTAAAATGGGTATAATTATACCCATGCCTCCTCGTCATTCATAGATACCTTGCTGCCTGCTCAGAATCTACAAAGTGCTACATGCAGGATGTTGGTCAGAGCATGACTTGGTTATGAGGAAGGGAAATTGCAAGTAATTCACATAAATAAAGGGAAATATCACCGAAGACCACTGAAGGAGCAGATGAAGCGTTATCCTTCCCTGAGTGGAGAATCGAGACAGGAAGGAAAGAAGCAATCAAGTCCGTGTGTCGCGGCAGCTAGCTCTGAGGGTGGCGGGGCTACATCCAGGTGTGGAAGCACGGGGCCCTGCGTAAACATGTCAGGGAGAGGGAGCTGGGGCACTTGCACGCCAGCGCGCATCAGTCATGAGTGAAGCATCCTTCCAAATGTTGATTCAGAGCGGGCCAGCAGTCTACCCGCCCAGGCCTGGAGAGCACCCAAGGTGCTGGAGAAGGCCCTCAGGTGAAGAGACGGAGCCACAGCTCGGGGAAGCCAACGCTGTGGGCTGGGCACTCGCCGCGTCTGTTGGCAGATTGATGAAATTGAGGACGGGTGAGGACACTGGGTGCTGATGCTGTGTGGGGAGCCAGGGGGATGCTCCAGCTCAACTCAGCCTCGTCTGCGGCCACTCTGGAAAACAAATCAGCAATTCTTGGGAGAGTCACAAGATGCTCGTACAGAAAGGCCTAGCGATTTCACAGGTTTTTACACACCCCGTGTGCACGCTCATCTGCACGTCTCAGTAGAGAGGGATGGAAATGTTCACAGCAACTAACAAGACGCCTCTCCGCCCAAGCCGCACGGGCGGAGAATTAATGAAGAAGCAGCTCTCTGAAGGATAATTGGGCCCCTCATCTAAAATAAATAAATAAAAATAAAGGTGTCTTCTGGGCAGGCAAAATCACTGTATTCTCAGTAAATTATTATAGTAAGAAGAAACACTTACACCTAATATATATTAATATTATGCATACACGAACTTACTTAGTTCTCACATCTCCTCGTGTGACAAATACTGTTATTTCTAGAAGGGAAGCCGAGGCGCAGCGGGATGCGTGAGCACCTTAAAGGATTACAGTGAGGACCGAACCGCGCAGTAGTAACAAGGTGCTTAGCACAGTGCCTCAATAGCAAACACACAACAAACGCAGTGTTTCTTGTTTATAATTATGAGGCTAAGATTGAGAAACTTATCCTCTGTCCTGGGCTCCCCAGTGTGCAAGAGATTCCCTACAGAGGTCTCTATCCCAGCACTGTGAAGACGGAGAGCCTTCAATGAGCCAGGCTTCTCAACAGCTCTCACTCAGCCCAGCTTGGCTGGTCAGGGGATCAGCTGGTCCCTGGGCCAGCCAGCCCCTCCAGTCTGCCTCTGCCCTCCCAGTGAGGTGTGTAGGCTGCCCCCTTCCCAGCCTCAAACGCTTCCATCTTCATCTACTTTTCTTGGTGCTGCAACCCCAAAGGTTTATTCTGGTACTAAAAATAGGCTGTGTTTAAACACTTTGAGGCTCCTGCTGGACAAACGCAGACTGCAGTGACCGAAGGCTGCCATTCCCAAAATGGGAATACTCCTTCCAGGGCAGGGGACACTGAGGCCCAGAGGGTCCCATGGAAAACGTAGCAGGATGACCCGCAAGGATCAGCTCTTAGAAAGCGCCACCTCCAGCCCCGCAGACCGCCCTGCCTGAGCCTGCTAGAGCCCTTCTGTGGCCGGCTAACTATATATAGAGAGAAGACTGCGGCCTAGAGAAGTCAGGACCCCACGCGGTAACTGCGAGGGGAGCTAGCTAATTCAGCCATGATCCTCAACATAGCAGAGCGCACGGAGAGCCAAGGTGATTGTTGTGGGGAGCATCCACGAGAGAATCACCACGAGCCAATATTAAATTTAAAGACAGTTTATTACAGAATCGGGTCCGGTCTCTCGGCTCAACAGACATAGCTGTGAGAAATGGGAGCCCCGAGCACACTTTGGTTTTTATTTTTCTACCCTTTTAGACAAAGAGCCTCTGTTGATTGCACAGTCTTTACCGTGATTGGTTTAGAAGACCTATAACATTATATAAAAGGCATCGTAATGCCCAAGTAGAGGTGGGTATTTCCTACAGGTGGTTGTTATAGGTCCTCCATGCCCAAGTGTGTATCCAGGAACTTTTTCCATGGACCCTTCTGCCAGGTGGCACAAATTGGCCCCTATGTTGGGATACCATACCCCAAGACTTATAACATTAGCTGTTCGTGGGGGATTGGTTATTATGTTTTTGGGCAACTGTCTCAAGGCTGGGGTCTATATTTTGACATACTTTTCTTAACTTTCCAGAATATTACCACAACTACGAGCCCATAGAATGTCATCTTGACCTGGCCGGGGAGGGACCACCAGACCACCAAGGACATCTTGTTTTTAGTCCTTGGGCAAGGAGATGGAAAATAGCCCTTAGGTCAGGCCCTTTAGTTGTTTTCTTCGGCAATTTTTACTTAACTATTTAACTGCCATTACATTCCCCCCTTCTCTTGTGTCAAGGGGATAAATCTTTACCCCTATCTGCAAAAGCCAAAATACAGAAGCAAAAGAGAGGTTATAAAAATCTAAAGCTTATCAGGGAGAGTTTATCTACACTTTTTTGTGATCCAGCACAACTGTATAATTGGCAGTTAGGGCTACAGCGTCGTGGTAAGGGGGTCTAGAGTCTAGACAGAGCCAGCAGCTCTCAGTGGCTGCTGAATTGATGGAGTTTAGTAACCCGAAAGTTATATTAAGTAAGGTATAATTCCAATGGGGGGTCTCTGATGCTCGGGGGATTACAGGCTCTTGAGTCTGAGGTGTTGTTTCAGGGGTTCACTCTGACCACTAGAAGGGTAGGATAAGGGGGGTATTTGTAAGGAAAAATGCGGGAGGAAGAGGGCTTGGGAGGAAGGGAGATGCCAATACTGGGGTACCTGGTTTGGGGAATTTTATGTTTTAAGTGGAGGTGGGCATTTCCTACAGGTGTTCGTTATAGGTCCTCCACTTGGACATTATGATGCCTTTTATGAATACCCCTGTGACAATAGTAATAGACCCCCAAAGTGTGGCACTAAAAAAGATCACTATTGTGCTGACCGGAGTTGTGTATCGCTCAGGGTTTTCTGCACATTGACCCATTTTCTACATGGCCTGGCCCTGGTAGTCCATTGACCCATTCTTATATTGGACTACACATACTGGTAACTATCACTAATTCTATGTAAGCTAACAGTATTGACAAAAATTAGATAGCTCTAGATTTTATCATTTTAGAGAACGACATTAATAAACATAAACTTGTTACCTGACCGTCGACTGTATTTTTGCACAATACCGAGACATTTACTTAGTCAGGAAAAACAGATGTTAACCAGGTCTTAATGCTGACTTTTTGAATTAAGATGACAAAAAAGTCTTACTGGTTAGCCCACACACAAATATAAAACCCATGCGCCTTTTACTTACAGCTTTCGAACTCTTTTGACACATTTAGGTGAATTTAGATGTATACCACATTTAGTTCTCAGATGTAAATACAGCTGTGATCACTGGTACATATCTTATATTTGGCTGGTAATGTTTAGCTCCTTATTTGGACACAATCTGCTTACTCATATTTGCCTAATTTATTTATTTATTTTAATAGCCAATCAGTGGCTTAAACTATTATGTTAAGTGAGATCAGCCAAGCACAGAAGGAGAAGGTACTTATGTTTCCTCTAATATGCCCAAACTAGGAAACACAGAGGATACCAGTGGGACTCCAGATAATGGAGGGGAAATATCAGCAAAGTTTGAATGGAAAGATAGGAGAAGAGGAAGGCTGATCTTGATTAATGAGGGTCTACATCTGAATATGTGTAAAATTATGAATATGACATGGTTAATCTGGACAACCATTGGTGGGAGGAGGGAAGGGAAAACGGGGGCAGGGGGGAGAGGGCACCAAATATAGCTTAAATGTAAACTATTTATGTTCAATAGAAAAATTGTTAAATATATATATGTATATATATATATATATATAAAACAAATAAATCCTCAAGATGAACATTATAATTTAAACATGTACTAGGAAGACAATATAATAGTAATTGCCTTAGCCTGAGGAAAATAAAATATGTTGATTTTAGTGACATTTTTCTGTTTTGATTTTACCAACAAATCTAAGCCTCATGAACTAATGTGTAATAAGAATAAACTTTTATACATAGGCCAAAAAAAAAAAATCTTTTTCTGCCTCTAAGCTGACAGCCAAGAGCCGCAGCCAGCGTTGACCTTGGTCAGCTAAAAGTTGGCTGTTATCCCAGCTGAACTTCAGATGTTAAAACACAAACACCAGCACTTAGAAGAAGTATTATATATTTTTCACAATAGTTTAGGCTAAAGTTAAAAGATAAAAAGCAAGCTGTATCAACCCAATATTGATGACTAATTACACACAAAAGCTTTACCTCATGATCTTTATACTTTAAAGGACTATTTTCCTGTATATTTTATTTTTATAAACTGAGCTTTTGACGCAAAAAAAAAAAAACTACTTTTAACAGATATAGATGAAAAAAGGCTAAAAACTCACCGAGAACCCAGGTGGACAGTACATGTTCCACACTTTAAAGTGGGAACGTAGCTGGGCGTGGTGGCGCACGCTTGTAATCCCAGCATTTGGGAGGCTGAGACCGGAGGATCGAGGTTCGCGGACAGCCTCAGCTACTTAGTGAAGCCCTCAGCAACTCAGTGAGACCCGGTTTCAAAATAAAGAATAAAAATTTGGACAGGGGGTGTAGCTCGGAGGTTAAATGCCCCTAGGTTCCATCCCCAGACCCGCAAAACTAAATAAATAAATAAATAGTGGGAATGTACCATGTAACCCCTGACTTTGCCGGCCAAGTAACATATTTTTATCATAAATCTCATGTAAGAGGCAAAAATAATTGGTGGACCTGTTCCTCGTTCTGAGTCGGGATTCCAATCTGGTCGGATCAAAGGAAAAATCGCCTCTAACCGTTCTGGATCAGAGGAGGGCTGGCCGCTGGGATCCAAGATCAGTTTGCGAGCCTCGGCCTTAATCCTCCCCCTTTCTTCTGAAGTAAAGGGAGTCTGTAATAATTGCCGACAATCATCCCGGGTGGGTCGGTGAGTAAAGAAAACTCTAGGAGGGAAATGAGTCCTTGGGGGCTCTGAGAAAAGGAGGGGTTCTGGTTCTTCCGGTTATAAAGATCACTGGTCGAAGGGGAACATGAATCATAAAGGGCAGTTGCCCAGGACCAGTATCAGTGGGCCACCGGAGAGGCCGGACAGGGGCAGGCTGAGGATTGACGGGCTGGTCTGATTGCACACCCGAGAGAGGGAGACCTGACCGGGTGTGAGATGGACTGTGTAAAGACAGGAGAAGTGGAGTCGGGGGAAGCCTGCAGGGCTCGCCGCAGAGGTGCATATGGTAGAAAGCTGGGCCTTGGAAGGGACTGAACTTCCACAGAGCCCTCCAAAACCAGCGGGGAAGAAGGAGGTGACTCTGTTCCTCTAGGGGGGGTCGGCCACTAAAATGGCCCGTTCCTTATGCCGTTTTAGCCTAGAGGAAGAACACTGTCTCAGTCAGGACGGTTTGTCTATTAATATGTCAAGCCAAATACTGGTGTAAGGGATTTGGTCCGGGTGTCCGGGCTCTTCATAAACTACAGACCGGACCCCTTTTGCCGGGCTGAGATCCAGCGTCCCGTCTGAAGGCCACCCGACCCCAAAGGTTGGCCATTCCAAGTCACAAAATTTAATGAGCTCCAATTTACTTACGGAAACTCCATAATCCATGGCACGTTTCTGAAAGTCGGCAGATTTTCAATAAAACAATCCAATGGGGTTAAGGGGGAAGACGACCCCTGCTCCATTTTTGACACGGGCAACACAGACCAGGGAAGCGAAAGAAGACAAAACAAACCAGACGCAGAAGACTAAACCCGACTCCAAAGCCGCTCTGGCCGGCGTCCCGGCAGAGGGCACAGACTGGGACGTTCGCGGCGTCCCGCCTTCCTCACAGCCCCAAATGGAACGTTCCCCAAAACAAATACCAAATCGACGGGCCTGCCTTACCTAGTGAGATCGATCTCCAGTTCCAAGGTGACCCTCTTGACGATTTGAAGAAGAATTATAATTTAGAGAGACCTCAACCGTTCAGCCCCCCCCCCTTGAAACCCGGGACGGGGACGACGGAGAGGTCTCTTGGTGCAATATCTCGCTGGGGCCTCCAAATGTTGTGGGCCGCATCCATGAGAGCGTCACCATGAGCCAATATTAAATATAGAGACAGTTTATTCCAGACTCCAGTCCGGGCTCTCGTTCCTCACAGCTGTGTCTGTTTGAGCCGAGAGACCCGACTCGAGTCTGTAATAAACCCTCTTTAAATTTATTTATTTTTATTTATTTATTTATTTATTTATTTTATTTATTTATTTATTTATTTTTTGGTGGTACTGGGGTTCCTGGAAGCCCTTCTTCCTCCGGGCTACACTCCCAGACCTATTTTATATTTTTGAAACAGGGTCTCTTACGCCAGCGCGGCTGGCTTCGAACCTGCGCGATCCTCCTGTCTCCGCCTCCCAAGCGCGGGGATTACAAGCGTGCGCCACCACGCCCGGCCTAAACCCTCTTTAAATTTAATATTGGCTCGTGGTGACTCTCCCGTGGATGCGCCCCACAACAGTGATGGGCTTGCTGAAGCCCCCCCAGCTTGTAGACGCTCCCTCTGGGGAGTGGGGAGAAGCCTTGGGCCCGCCTTGTAGGCTGCTGGGAGACAGGAGTACGTGACGCAAGGTCTGCTGTACAGGGGGTGGCGGGTAACTTTGTTCTCCCATTCTTTTGGGGACAGAGCTTCTGTCTAGAGAGCAAGAAGAGAGTAAGAGAGAGACTTGGAGAAACAGAAATGGAGAGAGACAGGACAGCAAGAATGGCAGATGGCATGGGCGGCGGCAGAGGAGTCTTTGGACTTCTTTGAGGACAGAGGACTGGCTCAGCTCAGGGTCCGGAACCCCCAAACCACCCAGCACTGAACACTGTACATCTTGCTTTCACGGAGCCCTGAATTTGCCCTCCTCTGCGGACCTCACCTGAGTGTTTGGGCACATGACACGAAGCCATGGTTGGGAGCTGAAGCTCTCTCTCCACTCGTTTTCTCTGCTGGCATCTCTTGGGAGACCCACTGTGTGCCGGGTGCTGGGAATAAAGCAGCTTCCCACTTGCATGGGGCCCGATTCCAAGGTGCTTAGCCTCCTAGCAGGGGCAGGACAGTGGGGTGGCTCAGGTCAGCACCTTCTCTCCCAGGGAGGGAAGGGGGCTCTGAAAGTGGGGGTGGGCACCGCCCCCTCCCTGCACCCCTCCCTGCCCCCTCCCTGCCCGGTTCCTCCCCTCCCTCCACCACCGCCCTAGTCTCTTTCTATTCCCTGCCAGCTGTTAATGAGCATCCTCTTGAAGCCCATTTGGCACCCACTTAGAGGAAAGATGTGTTAAAATATAAAAGAACGGGGAGGAAGCCGCAAAGGCAGAGGAGACCCAGAAATATCCTCAGAGAGGCGAAAAGCCACAGGGAACCCGCAGCCGCAAGCTTTGCTATCTCCACGGCAGCGGCAGCGCCAGCGTGCTGATGTGGCAAATGGTTTTATGAGCTGCTCACAAGTGCCCTGGAGAGGGGAGGGTGGGGCCAGGGCTTTCCGCAGCTTTCCCCATGAGCCAGACATCCTTCCTACAGGCTTTGATTCCATCCTCCCTGCAGTATGAGTTTTAGAGGGAGCTGGCCTTTTCTCCCTCAGGCTCAGCAGCAGAAACATCTGGCACGTGCTTGGTCTACTGGGGACTCTCTGGGCCTCCATCCACCGCCCAGCTGATAAGAGACAGGATTGTTGAAGTGTAGGTGTGAGCGTGAAACTGAGGCAGATTTCCACTCATGCCCTCAGAGCCCGGCCCAGCTGCCTGAGCTCGGCAGTCAAGGCCCAGGGTACTCTGGCTCCTGACCTGTGTGTGCTCTTCCTCCTCTCTGGGCTGTCCTCCTGCTGTCCGTCCACCCAGAGAACCTCTGCTCCTCTTGCAAGCCTTCCTCTTTTTGCAAGACCTGCCCAAGGGAATCCCTCTTCGATCCCCTCAGCAGCCAGATGGATTCATCTTCCATCTCCCAGGGCTTCCTGCGCCAGGGTCCACAAACTTTATGATGTTTTAAGCCTAAGTCTGGGAGCTTCTGTGTAAACACTCTTTCTGGGCTTACGTCTGCACATATCATGCTCAAAGGGATGGGAGGCCCGGAGAGATGCAGACTAGGCATGCAGACTTTGAAGTCAGGTGGGCCTGGCTTGCAACCCAGGGCCAGCAGTGTGACTCGGAACAAGCTGGAACAGGCGGTACTGATTCCTCCGCCGTGCAAAGTAGATCCGGGTGTCCCTCGCAGAACTTCTATGAGCATCAACTCCCAAGTTTTCAATTCTGCAAATATTCGATGAAATTGGCCTAGGTGCCATAAAAGAGGTTGAAAATAATAATGTAGGGCTTCTATATTAGTCTATTGATTGATATTATTATAGCTACCATGCTAAATATAACTATATTCTTATTCTATAACTATATATTATATACCATATTTAAGTTTTTATAGGTGTTCCACATCTGGGATGATGGGACCAAACAGGTTAGGTCAGAATGTGCGTTGTGTAGAAAGAACAGTGTATGTTCAAGGATATTATTAATATTAGTTGCCGTTCTGTGTCATGTGTGACTATGTGCACACACACACACACACACACACACACACACACACAGCGCCAACTACTGTGGGATTTGTTCTTGTCCATGTAACATAGTTATCATTATTTAAATTGCTTTCTTCTTGGTGGACTCTGAATTCTCTGGAAACAGACTCCGAGTGACTTACTCCTGCATTCCCCGCATGTACATGGTAGGCAATCAGATATGTTTTCAAATGAATAGAAAATAGATTGATGCCTGGATGTACAGCAAGATGGATGGATGGATGGATGGATGGATGAGTGGGTAGGAAGGGTAGATGGATGGATGGATGGATGGATGGATGGATGGATGGATGGATGGATAGATGGAGAGATGGATGGATGGATGGATGGATGGATGGATGGATGGATGGATGGATATATGGATAGGTGAGTGGGTAGGAAGGGTGGATGGATGGATAGATGGATGGATGGATGGATGGATGGATGGATGGATGGAGAGATGGAGAGATGGATGGATGGATATATGGATAGGTGAGTGGGTAGGAAGGGTAGATGGATGGATGGAGGGATGGATGGAGGGAGGGAGGGAGGGAGGGAGGGATGGATGGATGGATGGATGGAGAGATGGATGGAGGGATGGATGGATGGATGGAGAGATGGATGGATGGAGAGATGGATGGATGGAGAGATGGATGGATGGATGGATGGATGGATGGATGGATGGATGGAGAGATGGATGGAGAGATAGATGGAGGGATGGATGGATGGATGGATGGATGGATGGATGGAGAGATGGATGGATGGATGGAGAGATGGATGGAGAGATGGATGGAGGGATGGATGGAGAGATGGATGGATGGATGGATGGATGGATGGATGGATGGAGAGATGGAGAGATGGATGGATGGATGGATGGAGAGATGGATGGATGGAGAGATGGATGGAGGGATGGATGGATGGATGGATGGAGAGATGGATGGATGGAGAGATGGATGGATGAATGATTTGCCTCAAAGTGGCATACATTTTGCTTAGTTTGCTCACTTATCTTCTCCAAATGCCTCACAGGCGACTGATACAAAGTAGGTGCTTCATGCTTAGTTCCTGAATAAATGGGATGGCCAACTCTAAACCACAAATTCCCATGCTGCTCTCTGGATTAGGAAGGGCTGTCACAATACCGACCTCCCACTGGTGGAAAATTAACTCCCATGGCATTGGCTACTTCTGTTGGTAATGTGAAACAGCACTGCCCAAACAGAATCAACCAGTTTTCTCACTTATATTCTACTTTTCCTCCTGGCTGGTGATCCCGATCATTAACCCGGAAAGCAGTGCGGTTAGCAACCCTTTGTACTCATTACCGTCATGTGAGGGCACCTTGTTATGCCTATACCTGGAGGCTCCCCCTTCAACCAGCAGCAGCGCTGGTTGGAGAGGTGAGGAGTTTACCAGGCTTCCTGGTGATTCCGGATCTGGCCGTTCTCAGTACAGACGGGCTGCTGTTTTGTGGGCTGTCTCTGAATTCTCAGCCAATGTCCAGGTGGCATGGGGAGGTGTCAGAGTCATAAAGACAGCGGTTAAGAGCTGAAATCGGGGGTTTGAACCATCCTGGCTTCAGATTTCGTTCCATTACTCATCAGATGTTTGGGCCCTGTTTCCTCATCTATAACATAAGGAGATAGTCACCTCCCGTAGGAATCGCAAGAAGAATAGATGGTAAATATGGAGTTCTTAACACCATGCTGGGCATGCAGCTGACACTTAATAAATGCTGAATGAATGGATGTGTTGCCAGATAACCTTAGTTCTCTTCTTTCTTCTTTCCATCCCTGGACAGAGGAGTGGGCCTGTGGGTTTGGCTTCTGTCACTTGAATGGGAGCCCTGTGGACGAAGGGGTTTGAGCTCTGGGCTCACACTTTTATCTCCACACCTGGGACAATACTGGGTACATTGGCATCTCATTAGATATTTGTTGGGGAAAAATAAAGAATGAATTTGGTCAGATTCTGAATCAATCAAGCCCAAATGGATTTATGAATCTCTCTCTCTCTCTCTCTCTCTCTCTCTCTCTCTCTCTCTCTCTCTCTCTCTCTCTCTCTTTCTCTCTCCCCTCTCCTTCATTTCTCCTTCCCTTCTTTCTTCTTTCCTTCCTTCCTTTATTTCTTTCTTCTTTTCTTTTCTTGTTTTTTTTTTCTTTTTTTTTAGTACTAGGGATGGAAACCTTCTACCTCCAGGCTACACCCTCAGACCTTATTTAGTTTTCATTTGGCAACAGGGTTTCACTCAATTGCTGAGAGCCTCACTAAGTTGCTGAGGCTGGTTTCAAACCAGCAATCCTCTTGTCTAAGCCTCCCAAGTACTGGTATTACAAGCTACCACCACTGTACCCGGCCCAGTGGGTACTTTAGTAGGACACTTAAGGAAACTCACAAATCAGAGTAGAAAGTATAAAGCAAAGCTCAGATAGCCCTTCACATCTGCTAGTTCTGCATTCACAGATTCAACCACGATAAAAATAAATAAATCAATGAATAAATAAACAAATACTCTAAAAACCCAGGTACAGTGGCACATGCCTAGAATCCCAGCAATTGGGAGGCTGAGACAGGAGGGTTGTAGGTTCAAGGACAGCCTCAGCCTCCGCAACTTAGTGAGACCCTGTTTCAAAATAAAAAAATTAAATCGGTCCGAAGGTGTAGCTCAGAAGTAAGAATTCCCCTGAGCTCAGACCCTAGCATCCAAAAACCAAAAAAATACTAAAAAAAATGTTTGTATTGAACATGTGCTGACTTTCTGCTTGTCATTATTTCCTACACTGCTCAGTATAACAACCACTTACGTAGCATTATGCTCCGTGGGTAATCTAGAGATCGCTTAAAGCACAAGGGAGGAAGTATGTAGGAAATACCGCACCACTTTATAGAAAAGCCTTGAGCATATGTGTATTTGGGATCCATGGGCTGGGGGTGGGGAGGTTTCCTGGAACCAATTCCCCACAGATACTGAAGGACAACTTTACATCCCAGCCCATAAGAACTAATGCTCGGCTTAGATAAAGTTTGTTCTTGGACTAGGACCCAGTAGGAATCAAGCTCTCCAATTCCCTGTATTTACTTTCTTATTTATTTATATTTGCGGTACTGGGGATGGAACCCAGGGGCATTCTACCTCTGAACTACCTCCCCAGCCCTAGTTTTTATTCTTTATTTTGAAACAGGGTCTCACTTGAGACCCCTTTAAACCGTGTGCTTCGGTGAGGGGCGTCTCTCATGCCTCTGTCTCTGCTGTTTTGCAGATGGCCCTGGGCCCTGATGCTTGAATGGACAAAGGCCCACCACTGACATTTCTCAGAAGGTGGACAGCCGAGCCTGGTCCCCAGCCAGGGAGAGAAGCCGGAGTCAAGACCCTCCGTGGATAATCCAGCTCCCACCAGCCCCCAAAATTACCTGACCATCGGAATCCCCCCAATTGCTATTTTTTAGAGTTCTCTGGGAACTCTACAGTGATGATGAAGATGTAGGGAGATGGGACCACCTCCTGTGGGTCTTCTCTCTTGGTCCCAAGAAGCCCACCTTGGTCTTGGGTGGCTGGTAAGCCGTGTCAACCTTTGGCTTGACCTTGTCCCAGACTCGCTTTCCCACTCTGGTTTTGTTGTTCCATTCAGAGGGATAAAAGCTGAAACCCTCCAGAGAAAGCTGGAGAAACCAAGCCTTCCCCATTACCTTCCCACACCCTCCGTGCCCCAGCGAGCCAGTCCGGAATGATCCCGCTATGGCCAAGCTCTGGTTCAAATTCCAGCGCTACTTCCGCCGGAAACCTGTGCGTTTCTTCACCTTCCTGGCCCTCTACCTGACCGCCGGGAGCCTCGTCTTCCTGCACTCTGGCTTTGCCGGCCAGCCTGCTGTCTCCCAGAACCAGGCCAACCCTGCTGTCGCCGCCGCCGGAGGCCCAGCTGAAGGCGCAGAGATGGCCTTCGCAGGCAAGGGCTTCCGGGATGGCGAGGCCTCGAGCATCGCCCGCAGGTTGGGACCCTCGTTCAAGAACAAGGACTCCAGCAAGAGAATCAAGCTGGGTGACTACGGCGGAGCCTGGAGCCGAGCGCTCAAGGGGAGAGTCATCAGAGAGAAGGAAGAGGAGCGAGGTAAGAGCAGAGGACCCAGGCATGGAGGGGAATCGCGGAGACGTGCCGGCATCCTGTATCAGTATTTAATAGGAACCAGTAGGCCTAGACCCATAGCTGCACACACGTAGTAGGTTTCATTATCCACCTCATTTCACAGAAGAAAAATAGAAGCCCAGAGGGATTCTGCAGCTCGGGCAAGATCACACAGCTCGTCAGTAGTGAAGTTTGGATTTGAACCCCATGTCCCTCAGGACTCCCAGCTGGACCCCCACCCCAGGGAAGCCTTTGGTAAATAGGCCTGAAAATAAAATGAGCTAGAATGTAATGAGTATTTCAGTCCCAGGTACCGTGGTGAGCACTTTGCAGGTATCGGATGGTTACCCCCAAACTGTATGTGTTGCTGATTTTTTTTTAAACATGCACCAGGGGCCAACGTCGCCCAGCTGCTAAGCAGCAGAGCTTGGGCTACACTGCCTTGCCCCTGGCCCACCATCTTTTGGCCGTGGTGCCTCGTAGGACATCATTGACCTCGGCCTGTTTTGTCTCACTGTCTCAGCCTGTCGCCATCAAAAAAACAGCTTTTCTTTGATTTTCACTCAATTCCCCGGGCTTGAGTAAGGAACCTACAATCCTGTGCCCAGTTAACAGAGGTGAAACCGAGGCTTGGAGAAATAAAGATACTGGCTGCAGCTCAGTCAACAGTAGATTGGAAGTTCAAGGCCACCTGGCCTGAGCACGTGTCTCCCTTGGCCCTCTCCCCGAGTTGGCTGGCATTTGCCCTTCAGCCCAGCATGCTGGGTCAGGACCCACGACCCTGGAAACATGAGCTGATCGTGGTGAATGTTTCAGGAACCCAAGCCAGGTGCTTTGGGAGAATAAACCTCCAGTCACTACAGAAGGGAAAACTCACTAGTCTGTGAACCGCACTGCAATCCGGCCCTCAGAAAAGCCATGTCCCACCATGGAGAGCAGCGGGGCAATAGCAGGACATCCAAGGAGCCCATCCCCTGCCCAGTTCTACTCTGTGCCTGGCTCCGAGCCATCCGGAAATGCCACCCTCCGGCCATGCATGGTGGTGCAGCACCTGCAATCCCAGGATTTGGAAGGCTGAGGCAGGAGGATTGCAGGTTTGAGGACAGCCTCAGCAACTTAGTAAGACCCTGTTTCAAATTATAAATAAATAAATAAATTATGGGGGGTGTATGCTCAGAGAGAATGCCCCTGGGTTCAATCCCTAGTGCCACAAGAAAAGGAGAGAGAGAGAGAGAGAGAGAGAGAGAGAGAGAGAAAGAAGAAGAAGAAGAAGAAGAAGAAGAAGAAGAAGAAGGAGGAGGAGGAGGAGGAGGAGGAGGAGGAGGAGGAGGAGGAGGAGGAGGAGAGGAGAGAGAGAAAGAGAGAGAAAGAAGGAGGAGGAGGAGGAGGAGGAGGAGGAGGGGAGGAGGAGGAGAGAGAAGAAGAAGAAGAAGAAGAAGAAGAAGAAGAAGAAGAAGAAGAAGAAGAAGAAGAAGAAGAAGGAGGAGGAGGAGGAGGAGGAGGAGGAGGAGGAGGAGGAGGAGGAGGAGGAGGAGGAGGAGGAGAGAGAGAGAGAGAGAGAGAGAGAGAGAGAGAGAGAGAGAGAGAGAGCGCCACCCTTGGGCATTCTCCAGGCTTCTGCCTCTTCGAGACCCCGATGTCGATGGGGACAGGAGGAGGGGCCACTCGGGTTCCTGTTCCAGCTCCTCCCCAAGGCAAGGGGCGTCAGCTCCTCATGTCTCTCATTTGGAACCTGGGAACAGAAACAACAGCGGCTCCCTTGCTGGCAACCTGAGAGCTCAGTAAGATGTGCTCCCAAGAGTACACAGCCTGATGCCTGGCCGGGGTTAGTAAAGATGTTCAGAGTAAAGATGGGCCCTAGCTGGGGAGCCCATCTTGGAGGTATAGTTGAAGCCTGAGATCTGCATGGAGTGAGGGAAATCATGATAGGGCTCTCTCCTCTTTCTCTTTCTTCTCCTTCTTCTTCTTCTTCTTCTTCTTCTTCTTCTTCTTCTTCTTCTTCTTCTTCTCTCTCTCTCTCTCTCTCTCTCTCTCTCTCTCTCTCTCTCTCCCCCCCCCCAGGAGTTGAGCCCAGAGTACGTACTCTACCTCTAAGATACACCCCAGCCTTGTGTTTTAAATTATTTTTAAAACAAGGTCTCACTAAGTTGCCAAAGGTCTCACTAAGTTGCTAAAGGTCTCACTAAGTTGCTGAGGCTGGCTTCAAACCCGTGATCCTCCTGTCTCAGCCTCCCAAGCTGTGTGCCACCACACCCAGCTGATGGTGTCTCTTTCTATTCTCCACACATCAAGCTCCCTCTCACCCTGACCACTCCACACTCCCAAAGTCCCTTGAAAGCCCTAAAGTTTCACAGCCTGCACCTTAAGAAATGCTCCCCATCGTCCTTAGGACAGACCCTAGACTCCTGTGCTCAGCTCCTTCCCAACCTCATCTTGTAACAGTCCCCGTCCCTCACCACAGTCCGCCCACTGTACTCCCGCTGTCCATCAAACACCCACGCCTGTTCTGACACCAGGATCCCTGTAGAGGCCTTCGCTTCCCAGGGAATGCCCTAGATCTTTGGATGGCTCCCCTCTTCCCTTCCTTTGGGTCTCCATTCAAACCCTGCCTCCCCATAGGCGCTTCCCAGAGTATCCTACCTGGTCAAACCTGCACCGCCCAGCTTCATCTCCATCTCAGCTCACCACCACTGGGTGACATCTGTGTTCATCATCTGCCTCCCCCCGGGAGAGAGGGAGTGCCGCCCGTCCTCCTTGGTCTGCCCGTCAGCACCTGGGACAGAGCCTGGTGCAAGCCTGGGGGCTCTGCTCCTGCTTGTTGAATGGACGCGCAGATGTAAGAATAAGTAGCCCTCCGCTTGGAGAGCCTGTGCGGGGTCGTCTCCCCCTTCTGCATCAGCTCCGCTCAGCTCCGGGCCCCGCCCCTCCCAACGTGGCCCTGTCTTAACAGAAATTGCTAATGCTTGCTAGATCCTCTGTAGAGAATAAATGTGTGTGGCACGGTTGAGATGTCAACAATAATGCCCCTCATTTGTTAGGAAAATTAAATACAGTCAGTAATCTGTATCTGGAATTCCACTAACCATAGCTCGAAAATATGCAGACAAAAATATGTCAGTACTGAGCATGTACGTTTGTTTTCTTGTCTTTATTCTCCACACAGTGCAGTATGACAACTACTCACATGCTATTTACCTTGTAAGAAGTATTGTAAGTGATCCGGAAATGATTTAAGGTACACAGGAGGGCGTGCCTAGGTTCTACGCAGATGCTACGCCATTTTACAGATGGGACTTGAGCATCTACGGATGCTGGTATCCTGAAGTTCCTGGATCCAGTCCCCAAAGATACCAGGGGACCACCATACTGCTGCTGCCACTGTTACCATGACTACTAACTACCCTTTCTTAAGCATCTATTTCATGCCACTCGCTTTTTTTTTTTTCCTTTGCCGTACTGAGGATGGAACCCAGGGGCATTCTACATCTGAGCTACACGCCAGCCCTATTTTTCATCCTTTATCTTGAAACAGGGTCTCACTGAGTTGAAAAGGGCCTCACTAAGTAGTAGCTGAAGCTGTCCTCAAACCGCGATTCTCCTATCTCAGCCTCCCAAGTGCTGGGATTACAAGCATGTGCCACTACGCCCAGCTCCATATGTTTTTTTTTTTTTGGTTTTTTTGGGGGTTTTTTTGTTGTTTTTTGGTGGTACTCTGGTTCCTGGAAGCCCTTCTACCTCCGGGCTACACTCCCAGACCTATTTTATATTTTTTTATTTGGAAACAGGGTCTCTTAAAGCCAGCACGACTGGCTTCGAACCTGCGCGATCCTCCTGTCTCTGCCTCCAAGCGCGGGGATGACAAGCGTGCGCCACCACGCCCGGCTTCCATATGTTATCTTAATGGAAAGATGTACATCAAATACTTAGCCCATTTATTATAATAGGTTGCTTAGGAGTTGCTGTCAGTATTTTTAGTAGCTAATCTATCGATCACCCACAATGGGCTAGATCATGTGTGTTTCTTTCCTTATCGATCCATAACAGCTCGAGGTAGAGGCTACTATTACCCCCATTTCACAGGCAATAAAACTGAGGCTCAGAGAGAAATCGCTTGCACAGGTAGCTATTGGGTAAACTGAATTCTTAAACAAGGTCTGAAGCCGGGCGTGGTGGTACACGCCTGGGATCCCAGTATTTGGGAGGCTGAAGACAAGAGGATCACAGTTTTGAGGCCAGCTTCAGAAACTAGTGAGGCTCTCATCAACCTAGGGAGACTCTGTTTTAAAATTAAAAATAATAATGATACTACAAAAAAACAAAATTAAATTAAAAATAAAATAGGACTGGAGGTATAACTTGGAAGTAGAATGGCCCCTGGATCCCATCTGGATGCCTGGGTGCAGTGGGTACCTACGATGCGCCAGTCACCTGGCCGGGCCCTCCCTCTCACTCATCCCTGCCAGAGCCTGAGCTGGAAAGAGATCAGCCTTCCAATCCCAGTGCTACAACTTGCTGGCTGTGTAGCCTGGGGCCGGCCCCTTCCCCTCTCTGAGACTCGGTTTCCCCTTAGGGATAAAGGTGCTTAACATCAGGTGGCCGCCATGATGTTTCCAGAACAAGTCCAGTGTGGACTCTCTTAATGCCAGCCCCTGCTCAGAGGACTGTACGCCCATCGCTTCCCAGAATCCTTATAGCAACCAAAAGAGGAAGGCTCCCTATAACAGGGAGGAAACTCAGGCAGAGGTGTCGAGTAATTTGCCCAGGTTTCCCCAGCTGAGGGTAAAGCTGTATTTGAACCCAGGTGCTTTGAGTCATAACTCTATCCCTGAACCACCTCATCGCCTTGCTTCTAAGGGCACAAAAGCCATTTGCGCAGTCTGGCACACAGGAAGAGCTTAATGTGTTATATTGCTAGTACCCAGCTTTTGCAGAAGAAAGCAGGTAGAGGAGGTATCGTGACGTATGGAAGGTAAAGTCTGAGGCAGAGGCAGAGGCAGAATAAAAAACGACCTGGTTAGCCGGGCGCGGTGGCGCACGCTTGTCATCCCCGCGCTTGGGAGGCGGAGACAGGAGGATCGCGCGGGTTCGAAGCCAGCCGTGCGCGCTGGCTTAGGAGACCCTGTTTCCAAATAAAAATGTAAAAATAGGTCTGGGAGTGTAACCCGGAAGTAGAAGGGCTTCCAGGAACCCCAGGACCACCAAAAAAAAAAAAAAAACCGACCTGGTTTCCAAGCCTGTGATACCTTCATAGCCCTCACATCAGAGGGGCTCAGGCTGGGCGGGAAGAAGGACGCAGGCAAACTTAGTCTGCTACTCCGGAAGGGACACCGGGGGCACCCACTCCCCGCCTCCTCCAGCTCTGTGTCAGGGACTGCATCCACACTCGATCTCCAGCCTCCCTCGGATATGGATGCCTCACTTAGTCGGTGAAGAAACAGCGGCTCCGAGAGGTTAAACCACATGCCCAAGCTCACACAGCTGCTCAGAGGCAGAGCTGACGCCAGCGCACTTCTGAGCCCAAAGCCCTTATTTTAACCACAGAGCTACATGTCTCCTGCTTCAAAAAGATAGTGTCCAGCTCCATCTAGTCCTTCATTCTGTATTTTAATGCATATATATATATATATATATATATATATATATATATATAGTGTTTTATCCTCTGAAGAATATTCATAGCCCCTTAGAGGAAAAATATATAAATTTCACTTTAACAAATAAACCTTTCTCCCAATTATTAAAATCATATGCGCCCTTTGTAGAAAAATTGGAATATATTAAAGGTCTGGAAGTATGATTTTCCCACAGGTTAGAGGACAGCCTCAGCAAGTAGTGAGATTCTTATCAACCTAGTGAGACCCTGTTTCAAAAAATAAAATAAAATAGGGCTAGGGATGTAACTCGGAGGTAGAAGGCCCCTGGGTTCAATCCCTAGTACCACAAAAAAATAAAAAAATAATTTAATGAGATGTGCAGTGACCCTATTTCAAACAAGGCATCATTCTGAGATACTGGGGATTAAGACTTCCCTATATCTTTTTTTGTGTGTGGGGGGGTGGGGGTTTAGATGGCAAGGGAGACACAGTTCAACTCATAGCACCCCTAGAAGAATTTTTGTTTCTACTTTTCCGGTGGGAAAACCATACTTCCAGAGCTTGCGTGACATTTGGGGGCCCCTGTCTTGCTGTACCTGGGATTTGAACCCAGAACCGACTGACTGCAGTAGAGATGCTTCCGATGGCAGATCTATTCACAATCACTAAGAGGGGTACACAGGCCGGGAACAGCGGCGCACGCCTGTAATCCCAGTATCTGGGAGGCTGAGACAGGACAATCACGGGATCAGGGCTAGACTTAGCATTTTAGCCAGACCCTGTTTCCAAATAAAAAAGGCTGGGGGTGTAACTCGGAGAAAGAATGTCCCTGGAGTCCATCCCCAGTACCATAAAAAGGGGGGGCACATCGGTTTGTGTTTAGCCTTTAACGAATTGCCTTTATCAGAAAAAATTAACTACAATGAGAGAGAGAGAGAGAGAGAGAGAGAGAGAGAGAGAGAGAGAGAGAGAGAGAGAGAGAGAGAGAGCGCCTTATTACTAGGAGCGTTCATTTTTGTTTTGCTGAGGACCTCATTAAGTTGCTGAGGCTAGCCTCAAACCTGTGATCCTCCTGTCTCAGCCTCTCAAGTACTGGGTCTCCCATCCTCTTCCTGCAGGGTGAGTCCAGGGGGTGGAGATGCCTCCTTTCAAGCCGTGGCTAGTGCCGTGTGTGTGCGTGGGAAGGGGCAGCTTTGGCGTGGACAGGCTCACCTTGGATTTGGTCTGAGGTCCCCCCACTCCCACTCTGGGTGGATTCTGGCAAGTTACTGAGCTTGAGTATCTGATGTGTGTTGACCGGTGTCCCCCCTCTCCCCAAGGCAACAGGAAAAACACCTAGCCAGAGCTGGCTGACATTGAAGAACTTCGTCAGATCATGTCAAACTGCAGAAGGATCTCTGCTGGGCTGGATGTTATTGTTTTGTTTTGTTTTTTGTGGTACTGAGGGTGGAGCCCAGGGATGAGAGCTAGATCTGAAATTGTTCTTTGAATGGAAGCGTTTCCCTTGCCCCACCATAGAGACGAGCTGTAAAGCACCCCAGCCAGCACTGTGAGTGGCCAGGCTGGACACTATGGTACAGACATGTACACAGAGTGCCCCCTTCGGACCTTATTTTTTTACCCCACTAGAAAGAAAACTAGGTCTCCGATAGGTTCCCCAGGCCAGAGCTAAGGGTAGCCAAAGTAAACTGAGAAGTTAGGCCCTGAGATGCCTAAGCCTGGAGCCCTCTCACAAAAGGAGACCTTGAGGCAGGCTGGACCGTCGAGATGGCCCAAAGCTGCTACCTTTCAGGACACAGAAGTCCCCTTTATTGCTTGGGGAATGGCTGGGTCTTGGGTTCTGGGTGCCCCGTTGAGACCCCAGGGCTTGGCTGCAGCCCTTGCACAGAAGCCCGTCCTGCTGGTGTCCAAGAATGCAGCCCCCTCACTGCCCTCCACTGCCCTGAATGGCCCAGGTTCAGCCCAGGCCTGTGACCTTCAGCCTCTCGTTTCTGCCGAGAGGGAGGAATTGGAACGAGCGCTCACCAAGGCCACGCAGCCTGCAGCGCATGGCCATTTCCTGCGGTCACCCTTGGGTCTCCGTCCACAGCCACATCTGACTCTTCTCCTTTCTCCAAAGCCAAGTACATCGGCTGCTACCTGGATGACACCCAGAGTCGGGCACTTCGAGGTGTGTCCTTTTTCGACTACAAAAAGATGACCATCTTCCGTTGCCAAGACAACTGTGCTGAACGGTAGGGCCCCGACATCCCCAGACATAAACACGTCAACCCTTCCTTCTGATTCCTGCAGGGGAGAGTGTGTCGGGGGGTGAATATGTGACCACCGGGGTAGGGGCATACAAGATGTGTGTGCGTGTGTGTGTGCCTGTTTGCACATGCGTGTGTGGACACATGCATTCACGTGGACAAGCAGGATTGCTCAAGAGTTGGCCCATGGGGGCTTGTGACTGTGAGGTTGTGTCCAGGAGTGAGTGAGTTAGTAGTGCACATTGGGTAAAGTCAGCTGGCTTTTGGGGCGAGCTTAAAATCCACAAATATCTATAAATAATAGTGTGTGTGTGTGTGTGTGTGTGTGTGTGTGTGTGTGTGTGCTGGAGTCTCTGTGAGTGTGTGCAAGGTCTAGAACGGTATCTGTGCATGCTGGCAGCTGGCTGTATCATAGAACATGCGGCTCCATTTAAGAGTACACAAGGTTTTCAGGAATCACCCACGACTTGGACATGCACAACTGGATGTGCGTATGCCCAAGGGAGCAAGTGTACCAGCCTGGGGCTCCTGAGATGCCCTGTGGAGGGTGAGACAGGGCTTGGGCATCAGGGTATCTATGGTTTCTCAGCATAGGCGCCCATTGCTCTTCTTCCCAGGAGACCCTCACCTGTCATGTACAGAGAATGATGCTTTTGTTTGTGACAGGCACTGAGGGTAGGAGGTGGCTTTTCAAGAGCAGATGACTCCCCAAAAGGCCAGTGAGCAGGAACAGGACCTCCGGGGTGCCTTGGGGCTGGGCTGGCCTGCTCCTCCTCTTGTCCCCTGGGCCCTTTGACCGTATCCTGGCTCCAGAGGAGACCTCTAAGCCGCTCACCTCCAGACTCCAGCTGGCTGGCTCTGACGGTCATAAGCTCCACTGAACACATCAGCATGGTTAGTGCAGAAAGCGGTCAAAGGGCTGGCCATGGAAGAGACTCTTCCCGCCATGCCTGATGAGGAAACACTATTCCCTTTAAAATTAGCTGCCCAAGAAGCCTGGCATTGAAGCCATGAGCCCTGGATCCTGCCCCAACTTGGGACAGACAGCAAGTTCCAGATGGTGGGGATTTATTAGCAAAGGTGGATTCCACAGGGCCCTGCCTGTCCTCACGGAGCTAACAGCTTGGAAAGGAAGGCTGGTACAGCCAGGGTGGTGCAATCAGGTGAGGATTGCAGTGGCATTGCTGCAGGCAGCTGGAAGTGCCAGGTGTCGGGAAAGGATTTGTTGGCTGTCCACGTGTGCTGGTGATGTTGGGGCGAGGCAGCCACAGCCCTGCCTGCAGGGGCTCCCCAGCTGCTTGGGGAGATAGAGGCATAAGCAGGCTTGAGCTGTAAGACAACACTGACACCTAGGAATTCTTGCTTTGTGCCAAGCACTGTTCTAAAGTACTGTGCAGTTAGGATTAATTCTTTAATGGCACGGGCCCCTGTGAGCAGGGACGTTATAAAGCACATTCCACAGTAGAAGAGACATGAAGGACGATGGGTGCTGAGCTAAGGATGCCACACAAGGTTCAAGGGCTCCCCAAAGGAGGCGCGCATGGAGTTCTCAGGACAAATCACAGCGGTGAGACCGGGACCTGGGTTTTGAAGGATAAATAGAAGTTTTCTAAGTAGTTTTCTAGTTAGAGTAGTGCAGTGTAGAAGGGGAAAATTGTTTCTTGACCAGGAAAGAGAGAGAAGAGAAGAGAAGAGAAGAGAAGAGAAGAGAAGAGAAGAGAAGAGAAGAGAGAGAGAGAGAGAGAGAGAGAGAATCCAGGAGGGAGGGAGGGAGGGAGGGAGGGAGGGAGAGAGAGGAAAGACAGAGAGAGGAAAGACAGAGAGACAGAGAAAGGAGAGAGAGGGGGAGAGGGAGAGAGGGAGGGGGAGAGAGAGAGAGACAGTCCAGGAAAGCTGCTTTTATAATAGCCTTCTCATAGTTACTAGCAAGGGTCACATGAGAACTACCTGATGACCCTCTTAGTGGGCCCCAGTTCTTCCAGGTTCTACGACCTCCCAATACCTCCACCCTGGAGACCATGCCTTGAACACATGACCCTTGAGGGACATACAAGCTGTATTCAAATCGGAGCACCTTGGAAGGTACATACATCTGTGCTAGTCAGCTTCCTGTTGTTGTAGCAAAAGACCCAAGATGATTAACTTACAGAGAGGAAAGGTTTAGCTGGGCTCTCAGTTTGGGAAGTTCTAGCCCATGGTTGATTGGACACATTTCTTTGGCCCATCGTGATGGGAGCAGGTGATAAAGCAGACACATTCACCTCCTGGCCAAAAAAACAAGAGAGGAAGAGAAAGAAAATGGAGGTCCCACAATCCCCTTCCAGGCCATATCCCCAGCGTCCTAAGGTCTTCCCACTAGGCTCCCCCTCTTCAAGGGTCTGCCCCTTCTCAGCAATGACACCCTGGGACTAAGCCCTCTGGGGGACACTCGAAATCCAAATTATAGCACCAGCTGCGTCCCCACCTTCTATTCACCAGGAGCCACTAAGTCCAGTCCAAATTCCAGAGGAAGTGAGCTTAGCCCTAGCTCTTAAAGAAAGGCATATCTAAGAACCTGTGAACGCATTTTGGAACATTTAGAAGGCATATCCAAGAACCCGTGAATGCATTTTAGCTCCGGGCCTGGGAGCTCTCCTGACAGATCGCTCCTTCCTTGGCCCGGCAGCTATTAGGCTCTCTCCCACATGGGTCTCCTCACACCTCAGTTCTCCTCCACCCTGGGCTCCAGCCTCTCCACCCCTGAGGGATGGGCTGCCTCTTGCTTTGGAAGAGAAACACCTGCTGGACCCTTTCCTGGGGAAATACACCTCTATCAGCAGGTGCCATCACAGGAGAGGGGACCCAGGGGCACCCAAGAACCAGAGAGGGACTGAGGCGGGTAAAACCGGGAAGCTGGCATGACCCCAGGGTTTTTCTGGGGATTAAGCATCAAGATGCTCAGTGTGCATGAGTTTCTCCTGCCTCGTCTTCCCAGGTGAGCAGGTGGCCTGGGTCTGACTCTCCAGCCAGCACCCTGTGATCCAGAGAGACAGAGCAGCCGTGGCTCCCTGCGCAGCCCTCTGGCTCTGGAGAGCATCTCCGTGACCATACAGAGAGAAGAGACTGGGCAGGGTCCTCTTGTCCCCCTCCTTCACCCCCATCTCCTAAACCTGAGCCAGCACTGCTAGCTGAGTGTCCTTTTTAGGAAAAGATTCCATGAATGTGGAAAAAAAAAAAAAAAACAGTTGAAAATCTCGCAGTGCTCGGATTGTTCTGTTTAGGGGAAGGAATTTTTTCCTTGGCAGGATATGGAGCTTGGTTTTGCCAACTTCCAAAGGAGAGTGAATGTCCCTGCCTCCTCCCCTGGCGCCCACTCCTCTTCAGGGACAGAATGATGTCATTCCTGGGGGACATTTCCTGGAATAAAGGGGCTGGGCTCTGGAGAGATGACGTCTCATGTCTCTGGACCAGCAGGAGCAAGGCAGCTTTTGGAGTGGAGACCACAGGATCAGGGGCAGGTGTGTGCTAGGTGTGCCGTGTGCTGCAGGTGTGTGTGTGTGTGTGTGTGTGTGTGTGTGTGTGATTATGAGTGTGTTGTGTCTCTGTGAGTAGATAAAAATATAGCAGAGATGAGGACAGTCGGCTGGGTCTCCCCTGGGCTGTCTCAGCTCCTGGAGGACCCCTCCTTGGGGCTCCTGTCTCCCGCTCCTCCTCCCAGGCTCTCCAACTCCAGAGCCTCCCTGACTCCCCTGGAGTCCAGAGCCCCTCCCTTGGAGCATGCCTCTCCCCCAAATTCACCCCTGTACTCCCCTCCTCCTCTTAAGCTCCCCCTGTGCACCACCCACTGGGGCTCCCTTCTCCTATCCTTGGGCTCTCCCAAAGGCGCTTGTCTACGCGGTCTCTACACGGGGTGGGCACCCTGTCCCCGGGGTCCTGGTGGCAGCTGCCCCACCTGACGGCAGCCTCCCGCAGGGGTTACCTGTACGCCGGGCTGGAGTTCGGCGCTGAATGCTACTGCGGCCACAAGATCCAGGCCGCAAACGTGAGCGAGGCCGAATGTGACATGCACTGCAAAGGCGAGCGGGGCAGCGTGTGCGGGGGCGCCAACCGCCTCTCCGTCTACCGGCTGCAGCTGGCCCAGGAGTCCGCCCGCAGGTGTACGTGAGTCGGCCCCTCTCTGCAGCTCCTCTCCAGGCCTCAGCCCTCCTCGCCCGCCCAGCCCAAGAAGCTGATGCAGGTCTCATCCCCAGGGGTCTGCCCTGCACCTCCCATGGCTCCCCAGCACTCCAGGGCCACTACCGTCCTCCCGCAGCCCTGCATCCCACAGCAGTCTGGGCAGGGCCCTCTTGTTCCAGCGAGCTCAAACATTCTCTCACACACCCTGCTCCCACCCTGCCCACCTGCCCACCTGTCTTCCTCCTAATGAATCTGAGCCCACGTCTGAACTCCACCTGAGCTTCTCAGAGCAGATGGTAATGGTGACAAGAGTGAACCCTGGGTCTTTTTTTTTTCTTTCTTTTGCAATACTGGGGATGGAACTCAGGGGCATTCTACCTCTGCGCTACACCCCCAGCCCTATTTTTTTTATTATTCTTTATTTAGAAACAGGATCTCACTGAGTTGCAAAGGGACCTCACTAAGTAGCTGCGACTGCCGTGAACCGCAATCCTCCTGCCTCAGCCTCCCGAGTGCTGGGATTACAAGCGTGCGCCACCACGCCCGGCTTAACCCTGGCTCTTTTCCTGAGCCCCTTATGTGGTGGAGCACAGCTAATCTTCACGATGACCCTTGAAATAAATGTGCATGCGTGTCTACCTGTCCCTGGCGTGCAGATGAGGAAACGGAGCCTCAGACCTTGCAAGCAGCAGAGATTTAAATCAGCTCCAGGGCCTTCAGTGCTATTGTAGGATTCATGGGTTGGTGGGATGGCGGTGCTTCCAGTTTGAGGCTTATTGGAAAAAATACTTCCAGTTTCTAACGCAAGGAGAAGAGGAGATGGATAGGAGAGGACCCTCTTCTGTAGCCCTGTCCTGATACGGCCCCATGGTGTAGAGAGGAGGGTGCTTAATAACAGTCAATAACTGTCCACCAAGCATCTGCTGGTGTCAGGCACTGTACTCAGCCAAGTACCTTCCCTGCGACCCTTCCAGCTCATTGCCATGGTCAGTTACCCCCATTTATGGTTAGAAAGCTGAACTTTAAAGAACTTAAGCCCGACATGGTGGTGCAGATGTGTAATCCCAGGACTTGGGAGGCTGAGACAGAAGGATCGCGGTTTGTGGTCAGCCTCAGCTACTTAGGCCCTTTGCAATTTAGTAAAACCCTGTTTCAAAACAAAGAATAAAAAATAGGTCTGGGGTGTAGCTTGTAGGTAGAATCCCCCTGGATTAAACCCCCAGTTCTTCCCCGGGGGAAAGAACTTACGCAAACTTGCTTAAGGTCACAGTGGCTAACGCCAGATCACCTTCCAGTCCTTGAAAATGAGCTAATGGGCTTGATGTGGGGTGAGCGTTGGGCTTTCTGGATGTTATCCCTTCTACACGGTGGACCTAGAGGCAGCAACAGAAACTCATAACACTAGCCCGGCACAGTGGTGCATACCAGTAATCCCAGTACTTGGGAGACTAAGACAGAAGGATGACGGGTTCAAGGCCAGCCTCAGCAACTTATTGAGACCCTGTTTCAAAATTAAAAGAGGACAACTAGATGTGTAGCCCAGAGGCATAATGTCCCTGCGTTCAATTCTCAGTACCAAAAAAGAAACAAAAGGTAAAAAAAAAAAAAAAAAGCATCTTTGCAGTTCAGTACAAGAAGAACCCACAGCAGCTCTCAAACCCTTTGGCCCACGTTTGACCAAATTGAGTGTGCTGAGATTGCCCCAGGAGATCCGGTTAAAATGTATAATCTGATTCAGCCAGTTCATGAGTGTCTGCATTTTGTAAGTGCTCCAGGTAACGCTGGGCTGCTGATCTATGGACCAAATTTGGAATAAATAAGTCTAGATCTCAGTATATCTCGCCTAGAATATAATTCTGCCTGGATGGGTGAGCAGAAAGCTAATCCTTCTCTGTTTGCAGAGAAGGGCCTGTTCTGTATGAATTTCGTTTTTTCAAAAATGCATTGCTTGATCGTGTGTTCAGTGTTTTACATCCCATATTTTGGAAGCCCCATTCGAGCTTTGCTGTGCAATAAATAGATGTGCAAGCATGCTGGTTTCTACAAATTGATGACACCACCCGCCTTCCCTCAGTTATCCCATTTCGGGCCTGAAGGCCTGGCTGGCAGAGGGCCGAGGTGCGATGTGAAGTCCGGGCTGGAGGATGTCCACCTGGTGGGTGTCTGGTTATCATCCTCACAGTTACCCTGTTTGTGCCAATATTTGTTGATTTGATGGTAGCACTTTGACCATCTGAAGATGTAGCCTCAAAAGCCAGAGGTATTTAAAAAGGAAGCTGCTACCTCCATTAGTTTATGCTAATGGATGAGGCCAGACAGATAACAGGATTTGGCTTGTGCATATCACCAGCCGGATATAAGCCAGACTTCCCTTGGTTAATGTTCAATGTTCAATTCATTCTCTCTCCCTCTCTCTCTCTCTCTCTCTCTCTCTCTCTCTCTCTCTCTCTCTCTCTCTCCTCCCTCCCTCCCTCTCTCTCTCTCTCTCTTTCTCAAATACCCACACACTTATCATTATGATTAATACTTTCATGGGCCATCAAAGACTTTTCAATAGCTTAAATATAAAAGCCTCAGCACACGTAGATTACTAGACTCTATTACAGGAAGGTGTGTTGGCCCCTACAGCAGTAGGGGCGGGGTGGGTCTGGGTGGTGGTGGGACCGCACAGTTGCTGGACTGGCCGGTTGCTGTAAAGCTGGGGGGCTGCTGGGGAGCAGCCCTGGAGACTAGAAGGGATGCTGCCGCACCCCTTGGATGACTGGAATTGCCCTGAATGGGGTTTTGTGCCATCTGAGAAAACCATCTCTGCGTTCAGTACAAGAGGGGGAGTCTCAGTCATTTCTGGTGAGAGTAGAGTCCTGCATTCTCTAAGTCTACCATGGTTGCTCTAAGTTGGCACTATGCAAGGCTTGAAGCCTGGCACTTTCAGCTGGAGACTAAAGGAAAAGTCCAAGTCCTATGAACCTCGGGACTGTTGTGCCTGAGACGAGAATGGAGGTCGATGAATAAGAAGACAAACGTCGATGATGTGTGCTCTTGGGACTCCTCGTGAGCTCCCAGTTTATAGACAGAGTACTAGAACCTTTTATTTAACTTGAACACTTGATGAGCTCAGTGTGGGGTAGGCACAGTCCCTGCCTTCAAGGAGTTCACCACTTCCTGGGGCGGTAGACCCACTGCCAGCCAGATGAGTTCATCCACGGAGGGTGTGTGCAGAGGACTGCAGGGCACTGGCCTGCAGGAGCCATGGGAACACCATTTGAGCTGAAGGTTACTCTAAAGAGATTGCAAGTGAATGGGGAAGCCATGTTAAGTCTAGAGTCAGAAAAGATCATGCTCTGAGTACCATGTTGGAATCACCTTCCTCCCTGGGTGTTTCCAGTTCGTGCTTGTAGAAGCTGAGGCACGGGAAGCAGAGGTGACTCGACTGAATAGCCCTGGGGGAGGCACCGGAGAGGAGGGAGCACTTACCAAGGGCTTTGAAGGATGCGTATGTCTTTGTCTGGAGGAGAAGCGGCAGACACCCAGGCTCAAGACACTTCACCAAACGATGAGAGAGGAATCTAAGCAAAGCGGTTTGATCATGCTAAAGAGTAACAGGCAATTTCAGGAGACAATTGGCAAGAGTGACTTTCCCAAGGCTACATTGACTCTCAGGGCTTGAGCATAGGCTGGGCGCCAGGTCTCAGACTCTCAGCTGAGATGTCCACTCTCAACAGTAGTGTAGACACCCTGACTCCTTGAATGGGATTCAGGACCCCATCTCCTCTTTTTTATGTGGGGTAGCTCCTTAGCCCCAGATTAACTCCCTTTGTCCCAGTCCCTTGATCCTTTCTTCTGTGTTTTCTGCCTCTAAGCAATATGTCTTCTCTCCAACTCAGTGGTATCCTTGGTTTTCCATGCCAGGGATCTGTTTTATACATAAACAAATCAGAAAGGGATACCTTCCAAGTAACTGGCACATGTCTCTACCATACATTATATCTATTACATCAGGCAGGAAAGTGAATAAAGACTCCAGGAATCAGGTGTGGCAGAAGCCAGATTCCCTTCATAGAGACACTATTTGGAATTGATACTATTTCTAATATTATTCCCCTGCGTATGGGTACAGAACTCATTCTGATTGGGAAGATCCAAAGGGGACTTATTATAAGTGCTATAGTGATTGGGTCTCTGCTTTGGGTGGGGAGCCAGCCTATATGTCTCTGAGGTGATGGAAATGCTTCCATAGTAGCAAATGCATTAAAAGGTTGGCAGAGCCAACATATGCAGGCACCCTGCTATTCTGCCTTGATACAGACTCTTGGGCATGTAGATTCTTTGCCTTTGATATAAAAGAACCAAGAAATGGACTTCCTTCTTGGCTGGATGACATTTTTCACAGTTGTTTGCTAAATGTGTCAGCAAGGATAGCTCTCCTCCCAGAGGGAGGGACCCTATGGTGATATGAGAACATTACAACTTCATAGGAGATTGCAATATTCATAGGAGCCTTGCAAGATTCAGGTCACCAGGCTCACTAGAACTACGCTGACCTGCAAGTGGGCCCAATGGGTGGCTGTCCGTGGTTCTGAATCACACTTAAGTGAGACTCAACTCCAGATGACTGCAAATCCCAGGGTTCAGTACTTCCTTTTGGTTCTTGTTTTTGTTTCTGTTTTCATTCTACCCCGATAAAAAGCATTATGAATCCCATTTACCACTGGAAAAAATAGATTCCTGATGTGTGCCTTGCAACTTTTAAATAGATCACTGATGTGTGCTTTGCAACGTTCACAGTGGATTTTGTGCATTCTTGCCCATATCGGTGATTTTTTTCTTTTTATCTTGGAAAGTTAGGAGGATTTTGTGCAGTATTTGAGCTTATGTTCTCCTCTGCTAAGGGGAGCCTCAGATGATACAGGAAAATCTCATTTCCTTGGAAAGACCATATCTGGTTCCTTCTTTCCCAGGTCTCTACTTTTCCTCAATACATGTATGCAACTCCTGAATTTTATAATTTATGCAAGCTTCATGAGTTCCTCTGTGTAGGGCCAAAGAGTAATGGGAAAAGAAATTTCCTTCTGTATCATGATAGGGTACACACTTGATTTTCTCTTCTTCCCTAACCAAAATGCTGAAAGACAGGAAATTTTGGATGCAGTGTAGATTTAGGAATGAGATAGAGCTCATCCTTGCCTCAGCTCTCCCGCTGCCTTGCTGTGTTGACTGAGCAAGCCGCTGAGTCCCTCAGCCCCTTGGATGCTGCACTGGTAACGTGTGACGTTTCCAGCGCTTTGCTATTGCCGTGATCGCCAAGTGAGAGAAAGTCTAGAAAACACCCAGCATCGTGCCTGTTAGAGCGGGGCACCCCTTCTTCCTACTGTAGTCTCCCCTGTTTACTCTGAAAATCACCCAGTTGAAGCAATTTGAATTTCCAACAGCCCTCTAGAGCCTTTGCTGATGTCTAAAAATAGCTGGTGTGAATTCTCCTGCAACAGTTAGGCTCTTTGTGTAATTCAGTCTCCCTCTGATTATAGGTAGCTAGGCAGCCGCAAATGGCTTCCAGCTCACCGCTGTTTCTTCTCTCCAGCATCTTTAGTGCAGTGGACCTTGGCCTAATTACCCAGGGGGTGGTGGTCTCTTTCAAACCTAGGAGGACTCTTCCAAGCCTGCCTCTAAATGGATGCCTGGTGACATTTACCCCTCTTTTTTGTGAAGCCCCAGAACAAAGAGACGATAGGACTTCAGAGGCACTTGCGGCTGGTTCCGGGCTGGTCTTCGTCTGCCCCCAGCAAAGAAAGTCGATGAACAGCTGCTTTATGTGCCTCTTGCTAGTAAAGAGCCCAAGCTGCTGAGGTCAGGCACCATCCCAGCAATGAACAGCTGGCATTGTCAGAACATGGAGCATGGATGTCGGCAATCCTCGGGCTCCTACCCTGGAGGATTTCTGGAAAATGTGCGTGGCTGGCATTGGGTCTCTGGAGCCCTGCCATGTTAGAATTATACTGGCCTCCCATAAGTAGTAGTGAGGTAAAGAACTAGGTTGTGCTGTCAGATCCCAGCAAGGTGGGGGCCAAGTCCCAACTCTGCTCCCCACTGGCTGTGCAGGATTGGCTAAGTGTCAGGTTTTCTGCCTGTAAGACAGGATCACAGTGCTCATAGACTGTGGCAAGGATTAACTGAGATAGTATAAGTGCAACACATGTGATGTAGCTGTTATTATTATCACCACCATTCTTTTTTTTAAGGTACTGGAGATTAAATTTAGGAGCATTCTACCTTTGAACCACATTCCAAGCCCCTTTCTTTTTATTTCTTTTTTTTTTTTTTTTTTTTTGCGGGTCTGGGGATGGAACCCAGGGGCATTTTACCTCCGAGCTACAGCCCCTGCCCTATTTTTTATTCTTTATTTTGAAACCGGGTCTCATTGAGTTGCAAAGGGCCTCACTAAGTAGCTGGGGTTGTCCGTGAACTGCGATCCTCCGGTCTCACCCTCCCAAATGCTGGGATTACAAGCGTGCCCACCACGCCCGGCTTATTTCTTATTTTAAAGCAAGGTCTTACTAAGTTGCCAAGGATCTTGCTCAATTGCTGAGGCTGGCCTCAAACTTAGAATTCTCCTGTCTCAAGTTCCCAAGCACTGGGATTTCCAGTGTGTGGCCCCTGCTGGGCCTGTTGTTGTTCTTTGGCAGTGCTGACCACTGGGAAGATGCCTCAGGGCAGCTGACTGTGGAATCATGCATGACCCCAGGGATCAGTCACATGGTCTGTGAGCTGGGGAGTCAGTGACCCTGAACTTCATGAATTATTTTCCTTATGAATCAAAAATCCTCACCAGTCCAAGATGCTTTAAGTTGCATTTCCCTCAATACGAGGATGGGATGGTTGACTCGGGAGATGGTTCCAAGAGGCACTTGTAGAGGTGGAGAAATGAGAAAGGGAGGGGCCCTTAACAAAGCAGGTGACCACCGAGCCACCCAGAGCCTTAGTCCGCTGCGGAACTCTACAAAGTGGCACAGAATCAGGCTCAGTGGCATTGATGTGCAGGGCCAGGAAGCTGCGGTATTTGGTCACCACCTCAGGCTGTCTCTTGAAGAGCTTAACAGAGTGGCAGGTCCACCCTGTCCCTCACAAGCCCTGAAGCAAAGAAACATGGTCACCATCAGCCTGTCTTGATATGGAGCACGCACGTTAAAAAGCATCGACAGAATCTCCTCCAAAGCTCCTGGCCACTCTTCATGCACCATACACAAGGGATGGAGAAAGAAGCAGGAAGTGCCATTGAGCTTCTGTTATGCTTCAGTGGTTACCAATGCCATCCCCTGGCCTTCGACCCCAACGGTGCTGGATACATATAAAGATTCGTATTTACAGATAAGGGGAACTGAGACTCAGGGGAGTGAAGACGCCTGCCCAAGGGCACACAGCTAAGTGCAACCGGCTTAAGTTTTCTCTCCCTGCTGGATGCCACTGCATTCTTGCAGCAGGAAGGCAGCGCCTCGACTCTGGAATTCTTCATGGCATGACAGAGCAGCAAGAAGGTCAAGAGATTCGCCGGCCACTTCACTTTTAATTTTCAGATGGAAAGGCCGAGAAAGCTTCTTATCACTCCACCAGGTGGCCCAGATCACAGACAGAGCAAAGGAGAAAAGCGGGAAGAGCAGACGCCTTAGTCGCCATTTGTAATCTTGACTCTCGGATCACCAAGGCGTAGTAGAGAGAACTCGCAGAGAGAGATGGCCTCCAAAGGCTTTCTCAGATTCCTGGGAGTGGAGCGGAACCCTTCCCTTGATAGTTTAGAAAGTTCTCCAACTGCTGACCGAACAATGTCCTCCATCCAAGATAGGCTAGTCCTGGAAATGTATTCCAGATCTGTTCCCCACCACCACCACCATACCTGCAACTCCAGCACACTGCTTGACCAAAAAGAGACCACGGCAAACAGAGATCAGTCACTTCCGGTCACCATGAGCCCTCTGAGGCCTCAGAGAATCTCACCTTATTTGGTATTCAGGACATTCAATTTAGCCCTCCTCTCTGAGCTGAGACTCGGGGACTCATTAGCAGCTGTTTAAATGTCAAAGAGTGACCGATCTGAGCAGAGATGATGTCATTCTTTCTCCTCCGATGCATGCAGGGTGCAGGAAAACACATGGAGAAACATCAGGGGAGGGATGCCACATCCTTCCCCTTATTTCCTGTGGAAGGACAGCAAGCCAGGAGGCAGCCTCTGTCTCTTCCTCAGTGCCTAAGTTAACAAAGCTCATCCGTGTCCATCTCTGAATGGTCCACCCGGTTCTCAGGCCCCCATTTGAGAGATGAGAGCCTTGAGGCTCTGAAATGCAGGGAAACACCCCGTTCAAAGACAAGGGCAGATGCTGTTGCCCGTGGGTGCCACAGGAAGAGAACTGCTCATTTTAGAGGTGACTCTGCAGAGTTGCAGCAAGAAGCAGAGTCAGGGCTAGAACCCATGTCTCCTAACCACGAGTTCCCTGTGGCTCAGCCAAGGGCCTGTCCTGATCCTGTTGGTTCAGGGAAGCACTATAGCTTTCTGGTGCAGTGCCACCCAGGGGGCCCCTTCCAGAGCCCTGAGGTGGGTCTGGACCCTTCAAGGTCATCTGGCAATGTTAATGTGGCCCTGTCAGACTGAGCCCAAGAAACGGGTGCTAGGCTCGGGATGGCGGGGAGGGCAGCACACTTGGCCATCATGGCCCAATGTCTCAGTTACTAGAGGTCACAGCTGCGAGAAGGACCCTAACTGTCTGAAGCAAGCATGACCCCTAATAGCAAGCAATCTCTAACAGCAAGGGCGGCCCAACAGTAGGGGACCACAGGGACCCCTGAACTCTCCTCAGCTTTCACACTCCCAGAGGCACAATCACTCCTGCCCAGACTCCTGTGTGAGTTCTGCTGTGACACAGCCACCTGTAGACACCTGCTGTATTCCTGGCCGCGGCACCAGGCGTGAGAGTCCCGGTGCGCTTGGATTCCTGGGGTGGACACCAGCAGCATCCCACCCCTGTTGCTCTCCATGTGGCGTGTCAACTTGCACTGCGGAAATAAACATTTCATTCCAAGCAGGTGCCAGCTGCTGGGGGATTGTTGGGAAATGTCAAACTCCTGGAGGCCGGGAGCCGAGCGCAGCCTTGCCCTGTGCTAGGAAAGAGGATTCCTCTAGTCAGCTGACTACTTCCAGGCAACCCAGGAAGAGCCCTGGGGTTATTGTCTCCACGTGCAGAAACACCCTGAGTGAGACTCACGCTTTTGCAGGTCTGATGCCCACTGTTATCACAGAAGCCCTGTGCTCATAATACAGCTGTCGCCCATCTTCGGGAAGCCGGCCAGGCAGATGGGCATGCATCTGCCCACAGAGCCCACAGGGTCCCACTTACATCCTCAGAGTTTGACATTCTCATGTCCAAACAGGTGGATGGAAGCTCACATTGCCACGCAATATCACACACACGATGCGTGCACGGGATGTACACACTGGCACATACTCTTTTTTTTCACAGCCAGACGCACACCACACAGTGATCAACACCTTCTGTCTCATGTCCCAAACCCCTAGGAAGATGCCCTCTATAAATCAGGTCTTCAATGTGTCTATTACCTGCTGCCCATATTGGTGCTCTGACAGATACTCCCTCCCACCCTGCCCAAACATCCTTCAGCTACCACTTGGTCCTGTTCCTGGAGGGGGGCATCTCAGATCCCGACAGGATGGCAGGAGGGGCTAGGGAAGGATTCTCCTTCAAGGTTAAAAGTTGTGGACCATACCCTTGCCTCCGATGGCTGCTAAGAAGATGGAATGGATCCTAGGGACCCCGCATGGAGCCTGGCATCCAGGACAGTTTAGCAGATGCTGGTGGTGTCGAGAAGGAAAGCAGGAGGCCTTCCTGCCTCGTTGCCCTAAACATTCAGCTTCAGTCTTACTGCTCCCCCTGAACTCAGCTTGCACAGGACATCCTGTGAGCGTCAAAAAACATCCTCTGGCCAGGCGTGGTGGCGCACGCTTGTAATCCCCGCGCTTGGGAGGCGGAGACAGGAGGATCGCGCAGGTTGGAAGCCAGCCGCGCTGGCGTAAGAGACCCTGTTTCAAAAATATAAAAATAGGTCTGGGAGTGTAGCCCGGAGGTAGAAGGGACCCCAGTACCACCAAAAAAAAAAACAAAAAAAAAAAACGTCCTCCGGCCAGGCGTGATGGCACATGCTTGTAATCCCAGCATTCGGGAGGCTGAGACAGGAGGATCGCAGTTCGCGGACAGCCTCAGCTACTTAGGCCCTCTGCAACTCAGTGAGACCTGGTTTCAAAATAAAGAATAAAAAATAGGGCAGGGGGTGTAGCTCGGAGGTCAAATGCCCCTGGGTTCCATCCCCAGACCCACACACACACACACACACACACACACAAAAAAAAAACCATCTTCCGGATGGCCTCACGGGGCTTCCCTCTAAGCACTGCACACCAGAGAATGGTGTCTCTCCACCGGGTGCTAGGGGCATTTGTGCTTGGTGGCTTCATCTCTGGGGAGTGGGGGGCTTACCTACACAGAGCACATGCGTCCCTATGCCAGCGCTCCAAGTTCCAGTACAACCCCAAGACACTGAGACAAGCAAAGGTGGCTCCACGCTTCTTGATGTCCCTTTGATAGCAGGCATGAGAGTCCCTGAGTGGGCCAATCCCTGCTCCCCATTTGTAGGAGGGGAAACTAAGGCTGGGGTTCATCACAGCTCCTCTCCCCAGGCCAGGGCCAGAGAAACGGAAAGTTATGTAGTACTCGATGGTGTGAGCCGGCAGCATGTGCCAGAAATTAGCCATTTAGCCAAAATCAGACGTCCTTAGTTTGAGTTGGAACCACAGGGAAAGCTTCAGGCTGCCAGGTGTCGGGTGGTAAGGAATACTCTCAAGGGTGTCTTTGTCAGCTCAAATGTAAAAGTATCGCTCATAAACATCCCCCATCCTTCTGCTCAGGGGAGTAATTTCATGTCCTTTACTCTGCACATAAATATAAATATATGTGTATATGCTAAAAGTGTCAAGCTTCATATTATAGATATACCATATCTTATATAGACAGAGGCATATGGTTTTTGCAAACTTGATTTGCTTTTTCCACGGGCTCACATTTTGTTTCTGAGATGAACCTCGGTACATTCTTGCCAACAGCAGGTCCTCGGTTTCGTCTCTGTCTTGGTCTTGCTTCTCTCATCTGTGAAATGAGTTTGCATGAGTTCTGCAGGCTTCTCGGGTAGGCAGGATGCACCGACGTTTCCTCAAGAGCTCGGCGGAGTGGGTGACACACAGCAGGGACTTACTAAGTGGCACCTACTGCACTTGTAGTTTTGCTCCGCGTGGCGTCCACACCATCCCATGTCTTACGATGATGGTGTTCCTGGGACGAGACATTCAACTCAAGACCTGAGAACCCACTGAGCTCAATTTTATAGGCACACCAGGAGCTGGATGTGGTGGTGCTCACCTGTAATCCCAGTACTCCGGAGGCTGAGACAGGAAAGGGCCGACAGCCCTTTCAGCCTCTGCCTTGGCTCACCGTGGGACCTTGGGTGGGACTCTTGCCTTCTCTGGGCATTGACTTCTAGGAGCTTCCTTCGGAAGGTGTTTCTCCCAACTAGAGCTGACTAACCTTCTCGATCTGACTGTGCCTTTTCTCTCTGGCTCTTCAGATGGGAGCGCCGTATTCCGAGGCTGCTTCCGCAGGCCCAACAACCTCTCCTTGGCCTTACCTGTGACAGCCGCCATGCCGAACATGTCTGTGGACAAGTGTGTGGACCTCTGCACAGAGAAAGTGAGCACGGGGTCCCATTCCCAGCACCTGGGGTTGGGAAGAGAATGGTGAGGAAGGACTGAAGGGCGGATGAGGTCGGGAACTGTGCTGTTAGAGGCAATTTGGTCATTCATGGATCCAGGGAGAGAGGAGAGCCGTCCTGGGGAATATTTCTATCCCTCTGAGGGAACCTGTGGATGAAGAAATGAGGGTGACATTCAAACTAGGTTTAGAGTCAGAGTAATAGATCACCCTGGGACAGAGTGAGTCCTCCATCACTGCAGATATCCAAGCACAGACAGGGGGGACCTGGTGTCCGAACTTTGCACTAGGCGGAGTTGGACTGGATGACCCATGGGTCCTTTTCTCAGCCTGAGACCCTCGGTGGCTACCTGCTTATCCTCCTTCCAGCCAGACTGATCAGAGGTAGAATCTGTCTTTCTCACAGTGTGTTCAATACAGAGCTGAGCATATAACTGGCACCAAGGGATATCCAAGGAGTTCCAACCTTCCCTTCCCTCAAAATGAGCTAATTAAGCCAGTATTTAAAAAAATAATAACATCCCCTCCCCTGCCACCAAAAAGTTAACTTCATCCATCTACTCTGCAAATTTATCATGAGAACCCATGTCCCAGGCCCTATGCTCGGTGCAAGGGATGCCCCCGGGAAGAGATGGTCTCCATTCTCCAGGATTCTGGCATGTGCGGAGGGTCTGAGCACTCCTGCTCCCTGCCCAGACCCTCCACCCAAGTCATCCTGCTAGGATACTCCTTTCCCCGGGCTCCAAGTCCTGGAAGCATCTCTCAGGAAGGCTGAAGGGCTGAAGAGGCCACTGGGTGCTCAGAGAGCCCTCCTGTAGCCCCCACGACTCACAGTGCCTGTCTCACCACAGCCACGGGGGCCACATTTCTACCGCCCTCTCACAGGCAAGAAGACCAGCCCAAGCTCCCAGCACTAGAGAGTTACAGAGCTCAGACTGACACCAAAACAAAACTCTGAACTCCCCAACTACCCTGGCAACCCTGCAGAGAGACCTCCAAGAACCATTTGGGAGCAGCCAGAGGCTCCCAGTTGTCTTCTGTCCTGGGCAGGAAACCCCACCCACATAGCTTGCCCTCAGGTGGACCTTGCTCCTACAGGGAGGGCCCTGGAGGATTCTGCAGGCCAGCCAGAGTTGGGGACACACGCCGTGTCCCCAACAGTGGAATCAAGCCAGACCGCCCACAGGACTAGCAGAAAGCAGAAGCAAAGGGGTAGACAGGAGTCTCTTCTACAGCCCTCTCGCAGCCTCTTTGACAGTTCTCCTTAGGGGATCGGGGGGCAGGGACACAGAGCTGTGGGTCTCAGATTTAGGGTGACAGAGGAGGAGGCTCCAATATGTTGTCACTAGTTAGAAAGTGACATCCACTGTGGCCCGGGGCGACCTGCCTACATTTCAGCACCTGCCTCTCTCTGCTCTTCAGGTAGGGGCTGCCTTTCCTGGTGACTCGCTGTCAGGAAAGGAGCCAGGTGGAGCTCACTGGGTGCCGCCACTTGGGTGTGACGTTGGTTTGTAACCAGGTTATCCCTGGACCAGTTGCCGGGGAGGGCTCAGCACCGCGTGCCCGGTTTAGAAGCAAATTAGGCAAGGTCAGACTCTTGTTCTCCAAATCTCAGATCCATCCTGCCCTGCCTGAACTGCTCCATAAGACAAACAAATTAACCCAAAGCAGCTCTTCCAACAGAGGCACTGGATACTCCTAAGTATCATGATCCCTTTTGACTTTAAAGGTCAGATTCAGACGGCATGCCCAGAGCAAGCACGCATATCACTCTGAGACCAAGAAGACATTTACTGTGGTGTACCGCATGACAGAAACACACACACACACACACACACACACACACACACACTCCTTTCTCAGTTCTCTTTCAAGTCCTCTAGGAGAAAGCTCCATCTCCATGCAAAAGTGTCTTTAATATGTCCCTCCACTAATCTCTCTTTTGCAGGAGAAATAGAGCTGACCCCAGGTTCACCGTCTTGGCAGGCGAGCGTGCCCAGGTGGAATTTAATTACAGTCACTCCCCAGTGTCCGCAGGGCATTGGCTCCAGGATGCCCGGCAGACCCCGCAATCCTCAGATGCTCAGGCCCTGCATATAAAGCAGCGGAGTGTTTGCATAGAATCTACCCACATCCACCTCTCTGTACTTTGAATCATCTCCATGTTACCTATAGTTGTACTTTGAATCATCTCCATGTTACCTATAGTACCGATATTTTTTTTTTTTTTTTGCAGTACTGGGGATGGAACCCAGGGGCATTTTACTTCCAAGCTACACTCCCAGCCCTAGTTTTTAGTCCTTTTATTTTGAAACAGGGTCTCACTGAGTTGCAGAGGCCTCACTAACTAGCTGAGGCTGTCCACGAACCACAATCCTCCAGTCTCCAGCTCCTGAATGCTGGGATGACAAGTGTGTGCCACCACGCCTGGCTTGCTGGGTTTTTTTTTTTTTTTTTTTCTGAACATTTCTTTTTTTTTTTTTTTTTTTTTTTGCGGGTCTGGGATGGAACCCAGGGGCATTCGACCTCCGAGCCACACCCCCTGCCCTATTTTTTATTCTTTATTTTGAAACCGGGTCTCACTGAGTTGTAGAGGCCTCGCTAAGTAGCTGAGGCTGTCCGCAAACCGCGATCCTCCGGTCTCAGCCTCCCAAATGCTGGGATGACAAGCGTGCGCCACCACGCCCGGCTTTTCTGAGCATTTCAATCCACAGTTTTGGATTGATCCCTGGATACAGAACCCACAGGGACAGGGGGACCAACCGCACAGTGTTTTGTTTCTGTGCTATTTGGTATCTGCATTTTTAGTATAGACAGAAGTGCTATTCCTGCACAAGTGCCCTCTCTAATAGTGATACAGTTCCTTCAAAATTCAAATAAAGGAATCGGGCAAACAGACAATAATTACGGGTGCACGCACAGGCAAAGTTTCAAGGCTGGGGTTCACCGTGAGATTGGGTGACCCTCAAATGAGTGAGGCCGGAACCATCTTCTTTTTCCAATTCATCCCCAGGAGTACCCGCTGGCGGCTCTCGCGGGCACCGCCTGCCACTGTGGGTTTCCCACCACACGATTCCCCCTCCACGAGAGAGAGGACGAGCAGCTCTGTGCCCAGAAGTGCAGCGCTGAGGAGTTTGAGAGCTGCGGGACCCCCAGCCACTTCATAGTGTACCAGACGCAGGTCCAAGGTAAGGTGGGCTCCCTGCAGACCCGGTGCCCTCCCGATGCCCCCTCCATTCCCACACCTACAGCAAGAGGAGAACCGTGCAGGCCAGAGGGCAGAAGGCGAGGCTTAGCGTTCCTGGGATGGGCAGTCCCTAGGGGGAAGGTTCCAAGACCCATTTCTATCCCTCGGGAGGCTGGTGGCCCTTTCCTTATAGTATGGGCAGTGAGACCAAACAGGAAGAGAGGCCCGCTCTCCACCGGCTCTGGCACAGACACGCTGTGTGATTCTGGACAGCTCGTTTCCCCCCTTGCCTCAGTTTCTCCGTCTGTGTAATGAAGCTATAGATTTTTAACCTCCAAAATCTGTTCCATTTCTAAAATGCTGTACATTTATCTATCTGTTCTTCATTCTCTCCTCCCTTCTTTTTCCCTGTCTCACTTATCTTTTCCACTTCTATCTTTTTTATTTTGCTAGTGGAACCTCCACTTACTATTTATTTCCTTCTCTGCCTCTTGGGGGTACCAGGGTGGTGATGATGAAGAGGATGGTGTTGATGGATAGTGACTATGGTAGTGGTAGTGATGATGGCGATGATGGCGGTGACGATGGTGACGGTGATGATGATGGTAATGATGGTGCAATGGTGGTGGCGGTGATGGTGGTGATGGTGATGATGATGGTAATGATGGTGCGATGGTGGTGGTGATGATGGTGTTGATGATAGTGACTATGGTAGTGGTAGTGATGATGGCGATGGCGGTGATGATGATGGTGGTGACGGTGATGATGGTAATGATGGTGATGGTGGTGGCGGTGGTGATGGTGGTGATGGTGATGATGATGGTAATGATGGTGCGATGGTGGTGGTGATGATGATGTTGATGATAGTGATCGTGATGATGGTACTTGTAGTAATGATGGTGATGATGGTGATGATGAAGATGGTGTGATGATGGTGGTAATAGTGATGATGGTGATGATGTTGGTGATGATGGAGGTGATGATGGTGGTGATGACAGTGATTGTGATGGTGGTAGTTGTAGTAACAATGGTGATGGTAATGATGAAGATGGTGTGATGATGATGGTAATAGTGATGATAGTGATGATGGAGGTGATGATGGTGGTGATGACAGTGATTGTGATGATGGTAGTTGTAATAACAATGGTGATAATGATGGTGATGATGGAGGTGATGAAGATGGTGTTGATAGTGACTGTGATGATGGTCGTTGTAGTGATGATGGTGATGGCGACGGTACAGTGATGATGGTGGTGGCAGTGATGGTGATGATGGTGGTGATCATGATGATGAGAGTTGTAATAATGATGGTAATGGTGGTGATGATGGTGGTAATAGTGAGATGGTGATGATGGTGATGATAATGATCATGACAATGAGTTGTAGTAACGATGGTGATGGTGGTGGTGATGATGAAGATGGTGATGATGATGGTGGCAATGATGGTGCTGATGATAGTGATTGTAATGATGATGGTCGTAATAACAATGGTGATAGTGGTGATGATGGTGACGGTGGTGGTGATGGTGGTGGTGGTGGTGGTGGTGATGATGATAATGATGGTGACGATGATGGTGTTGATGATAGTGATCGTGATGATGATAGTTGTAGTGACGATGGTGATGCGGTGATGATGGAGGTGGTGATGATGATCATGATGATGGTAGTTGTAGTGACGATGGTGAGGGTGGTGATGATGGTGATGGTGATGAGGATGGTGGTAATGGTGGTGGTGGTTATAGTGATGGTGGTGATGGTGATGATAATGGTAGTGATAATGATTGTGATGGTGATGATGTGATGGTGGTGATAATGGTGGTGATAACAATGGTGATGATGTGATGGTGGTGGTGGTGGTGGTGGTGATGTTGTAGGCAATGAGGCAGCAGCCCTAGGAGTTTCTTGAGGTCTCACTCTGCTTCAAATTCAGTATTGAGTCCTTTGCATGCATTTTCTCAATGCATCCTTCTAGCTTCCCTATTAGGTGGAGACAGACATTGTGACCACATCACAGGAAAGGAAACTCAGACCCAGAGCCACCGAGGGACTTTCTTAAAGTCATCTACTTATAAACCTCTTATCCTGATGGAGGCTGCACACATGGCAGTTCGCACTTGGTAGGGGGGCATCCCTTGTGGAACACAGAGGAAGGCCTTGCAAGAGACCCTAGCATCTGAACACACTGACCGCAGATGGCACACCAGTCCTTGTGCAAAGCCTCATCTCACCCAGTGATGTGACTTACACAGTAGCCAACAGCCAGGGCAGATCATCCCCATTAAGACTCAGAGGGGTTGAAAACGAACACAGTTACACATCTATGAAAGCAATTTGCTTTCAGGACTCCAGCGCCCCTGCTAGAATCCTTTCCCCATCCTCTAAAAGAAAATACTCCTATACCCTCCAAATAGGGCGCAGAGACAATAAAATACACCCAGGCCAGACCCCTCTGGCTCATCTCCCAGTTACGAGGCCACCATATATGGGTGGGCAGGTTGGGCACTGCACAGTCATAGCCCACAGGAAAGATGGTGTCTGAAAGCCAACCTGTGTGCTGTCTGTGACACCACGAGCCCCAGACAGCGATGCATTGGCCAGAAGAAGGGCACTGTGCCACTTTTGGACTTGTACAAAATTGTCTTCTGAGATGGTGGCAGTCCCGCCAATACCCTGTCCTGTTTGGCTTGAGGAGTACCAGTGTGGCCATGAGGTCCTGCTCTGAGCCTAGAGACCGAGTGCAGGTCTTGGCTCCATCTACACCCTAAAGAGGAAGGATGAGTGTTTGTTAGTTTGGCTGGATGTGCTGGTTGTCTAAGCAGAACTGTGCTACCTCTGCCAGAAGGGGAGAGTTATACACAGATTAATTGCGCTGTGACCATGACCGGCTTTGATGTAGCCCAGATAGATGCTGGAGTCTTTTCAAGAGCAGATAAAGAGTCTCTAATTGATGACTTTACCCATTCCCTGAGTCTGCCCCCATCCCCAGGCCATCACTATTCAATTTTTCCCTGTCATCCTGGGAAGGTTGGAGTACCACATGACTTACCAGGCTGCCAAGAGCCCGGTCCAGCATGGCTTCCATTATTGAGCACCTCGGTGTACTAAGACCTGAGGTTTCTGATGAGAACTAAGTATATACCACACACTTATCATAATTATAACAAGCATTGTGGAAGCTTCTTGCTTGGCCTCACCATCTAATCCTCTCAACAATCCAATGATATAAATACTGCAATGACCATTGGGCAGATAAAATAACTCAACGCAGGTTGAACGGCTCAGCCAGAGCCACACAGCTACAACAGAGCAGAGCTGGGATTCAAACCCAGGCGATCTGGGTTTGAATATACTCTTTTTTGGGGGGAGTGTGGATTGAACCCAGAGGCATTATACCTCCAAACTACACCTCCAGCCCTTTTCATGTTTTTATTTTGAAGCAGGGTCTTGCTAAGTTGCTGAGGCTGGCCTGGAACCTGTGATCCCCCTGTCTCAGCCTCTCAAGTACTGGGATTACAGGCATAAGCCACCAGGCCTGGCTCCAGAACTATACTCTTAGCCACAGCTTCTCGACAGGCATTGAGAATACTTCCCATTTCAGTCCTGTGCGGCTTGCTAGCTCTGTTCATAACTGAGAAAACAAAGGCTCAGACGATTATTCAAAGTCATGACAGTCCAGGAGAGGAACTCAGGTCTATCTTCCTCTAAAGCTCAACACAACACTGCCTGAAGCCTCTACTTGGATTTATGGGGCTTAAGAACCAAATACACCCTTCTTAGCGCCGGGAACAGCAGCCGCTTTATCTCCAGGCAGTATTTGAATGGAAACTCCTTTTCTCAGAATTTTTTCCTGCCCCCACATCCATCCCCCTATTTTGAAAAAGGACCAAATGTAGAGATAAATCAAAAGGATTACATACAGAAACAGCCTCATGCTCACTGCATAGATTTTGAAATTGTTAAATTTTTGCTGTGTTTACGCACACATCTCTCCATTTCTTTATCTGTTGGTCCCCCTTTTTTTGTGATACCCAGAGGCATTCTACCTTCAAGATACACCCCCCCAGCCCCATTTTATTTCTTATTTGGAAACAGGATCTCACTAGGTTGATGAGTCTCACTTCTTTGTGAGGCTGTCCTCGAACCTGCACTCTTCCTGTCTTAGCCTCCCGAGTGCAAAAATTATAAGTATGCCACCACACCCGGCCCTTCTTATCTTTTGATACCTTTTGAAGTAAGTTGCAAACATCATTGTACTGCAATATGTTTACCTTTTTTTTTTTTTTTTTTTTGGTGGTACTGGGGTTCCTGGAAGCCCTTCTACCTCTGGGCTACACTCCCAGACCTATTTTATATATTTTTTGAAACAGGGTCTCTTAAGCCAGCCCGGCTGACTTCGAACCTGCGCGATCCTCCTGTCTCCGCCTCCCAAGCGCGGGGATGACAAGCGTGCGCCACCACGCCCGGCTATGTTTACCATTATGTAGTACTCAGTACTTACTTGGGACTTTTATTTTTTACCGTGCTGAGAATTGAACCCAGCATCTCATGCATTCTAGGCAAGCGCCCAGTCACTAAATTGCAACCCCAGCTCTGCTTGGTGGTTTTTGAAGTCACATTTCCACGGGTGAAATGCACAGATTTTAAGCGTAGTAGTCAATGGCCACCTGCCAATCCACAACACTATCAAAATGTAGAAAAATTATACTCTGGAAAGTGCTCAGCTCTAGGTTCCCCCGCAGAACGTCCTCATAAGACCCCCTCTCCGCCAGCTACATGGCTTCTGCACAGACGTTCTTGGCTCACTCTCCTTGGCACAAGTGGATTCAGCATGGCTGGAGGAGTCGGCAGAGCCTTTGGCCAGTAGAAGCAGAGCTAAGAGCTTTAATCGATGAGACCTTAACATCATGGCGGCACCATGTTAATATACTGCATTCTCTCTCCTGTTCAACCTCCCTGACACCCTGGGGCCATCCTCAGAGCCCAGCGGTTACAGGTGGAGAAACTGAGGTTCAGATAAATCATTTCTTCAAGGTCACCCAGGAAATAGGTGGCAGAATTATCATTCAAATCGAGGGCCGTGGACTTGTCCTTGGAAGGACCATTGACCAAATCGAGGAGGTTCTTGGCAGGACTTTGGTAAATGTCAGGAAGTGGGGAGAAGAAAGGGGCCCAGACAAACTCTTGGGAAGAAACTCTCAGAGAGCAGAGGGTCTGCTGCCGCCGCCAAGCGGTCCTGGCAGGCGAGCTTGGCCCGGATTTAGTGCCAGCCAGTGGGGCAGAAGGGTTGATATGGAGCGGAGGGCACGGATGTGGGGCTGTGACTGGGTGAAGGACAGAGGAAGACGGCAGTCACTGCAGGGGGATGGTTTCTAAATGGCGAAGCTTTCTTTGAAGAGCGCCGTTGGTATTTTGGTGGGGTTTGCATTAAATCTATAGGTCACTTGTGGTAGTACGGCCACTTTAACCATGTTAATTCTGCCTTTCTATGAACGTGGGAGGGGGTCTTTCCACTTTCCAGTATCTTTTTTAATCTCTTTCTTGGGTGGTCTGTCATTTTCATCGTAGAGATCTTCCACCTCCCCAGTTAAATTTATTCCTAGTGTTTTTTTTTAACTTTGATTAATGCACTGTGATTATACATCATAGTGGGACTGGCAGTGGGTAAATGTATCTGCACACGGCACTTGGTCTTTCCTTCTGGATCCCAGCCTGCTCCTCCCTCCCTATGCATGAGAGAATGGTAGCGATGCCTTGATACATTGCTATAGCACTGTCTGAACGGTTCCCTTCTGCAGACTTCCTTTTCTTCATCCCAGCTCTCTTTCTAGCTTCCACATATGAGTGAGAAGCTACAACCCTGGACTAAGTGACACCGGCTGGTCCCACTTAACATAATGTTCTCTAGTTCCATCCATTTTCCTGCAAATGACAAAATTCTGCTCCTCTTTGTGGCTGAGTAGAATTCCATTGTATGTATTGATTTGGCTCCTGTGAACTGTGCTGCTATACAATTCACAATAGCCAATTACAGCACCAGCCTAGGTGTCCGTCAGCAGATGAATGGATAACCAAAATGTGGTCTATTCTTTTAGACTACCATGAATGGAACTGTTTTTCTAATTTCCTTTTTAGCAGATTCATGAGTGGAATATAGGAAAACTATTTTTTTTTCTATGTTGATTCTGTAGCCTTCTGTGTTGCTGAAAATGTTTATCAGCTTTAGGAGTCCTCTGGAGTAGCTTTTGGGATCTTCTGAGTATAGGATTATATCACCTGCAAACAGTGATCATCTGACTTGTTCCTTTTCTATTTGCATTTTTTAATTTCTTCTCTTGCCTAATTGCTCTGGCTAGAATTTCAAGTTCATGTTTGCATGCTGATGTGATTGAGCCGGGAGAGAGAGCGAGAGAGAGCAAGAGCGAAAGAGAGAGAGAGACAGAGGGAGAGAGAGACAGAGGGAGAGAGAGACAGAGGGAGAGAGAGACAGAGGGAGAGAGAGAGAGAGAGAGAGAGAGAGAGAGAGAGAGAGAAAAGAAGAAGAAGAAGAAGAAGAAGAAGAAGAAGAAGAAGAAGAAGAGGAGGAGGAGGAGGAGGAAGAGGAGGAGGAGGAGGAGGAAGAGAGGAGAGAGAGAGAGAGAGAGAGAGAGAGAGAGAGAGAGAGAGAGAGAGAGAGAGAAGGGAGAGGAAATATAGTGGCCATAGATGAAGCAAGATGCTGGGGAAAGATGGTGGGAGTGGGATTCAGGCCCTGGGCAGAGGTCAACTGCTTCCCTGGTCAAGGGAGGGAAGGAAAGTCCAGATGAGCTAGGGTAGTTGAGAAAGATCTACCTGTCTTCCCCCAGATAAGGTTTGAGGTCACCCACCCAGAATGAAGAAGGCAGGATCCAGGTATAAGTGCCACGCTGGTATTTGGGGTTCCCTCCTCTTCCTTCCCTACCCCAGATCCCCCATACTAGGCCCTCCTTCAGCCTCCCGTAAAGCTGTAGGGGCCAAAAGACACCAGTCTGTCTTCATGGCCGCAGCAGGAGACGGCAGCGGTAGGTGCTGGATCTGTGTGCTCCCTGACTCTGTTGGAAAGCATCCTGAGGTGTCTGAAAAGACAGAATCATACACATCGGAACGGTACTCACCTGACCCATTTTACAAAGGAGGAGATTAAGGGCTGGAGAAAAATAATAACTGCTCCTTTTGGTGCACTTTAGAGTCTTACCATGTTACATGCATTATTGCACTTAATTTTTACAAAAGCCCTAGGCAGCAAAGATTATTAGCATCCCCTTATTCATCTACCCTTCCATCCGATCCCCCTTGTGTCCTTATATCCAGCCCTCTGCCAAGCCATTCATCCGCCCAACTGCAAAGCCTCTCACCTACCCATCTATCTAAAACAGTTTATGCAAAGTAGTGGGAACTCAGCGAAGCACAATACAGAGAGGGTTTCTGACAGATCCTATTTGTAATGGCAGTCCCATGAAATAAATGTCGAGCTGAATGCCAAGCACGGGAGTACATGCTTGTAATCCCAGTACTTGAGAGGCTGACATAGGAGGATCACAGATTTGGTGCCAGTGCATGGTAACCCTGTTGCAAAATTAAAAAATAAAAAGGGTCGGTGTATAGTTCAGTGGTAGAACACTCCTGGGCTTTAATCCCCAGCAACACACACACACACACACACCGTGAAACTGAAAATTTTCTGTTGCCTAGTATTTGTACAATACCTTTCCTGTGCATAGACATGTTTAGATACACACATACTTAATATCGTGTGACACTCGCCCGCTGTATTCAGGACAGTAACATGGCCTACAGGCGTGCAGTCTACGCCAGGTAGCTAGGTGTGCAGCAGGCTGTACCACCTAGGTTTGTTTAAGTGCATACCGTGCCATTGGCACGACGAACAGCCACCTGGCAATGGATTTCTTTGTAAGGCAGCTCACATCTGTAACTCCCTGAGCTACAGTAGTTATGAGTGACAGGGAGGAGCTGGACATAGTCACGTAGTGATGGTTCTGCACAGAGTCGGGGGGAGAGAGGGAGGAAGTACCCAGTCAGCCAGGAGAGTCGGAAGTAGAGAGGACAGGAGGGAATGGGGAGGGACCAGAGTGCGTGCGGTGGGGTCCCGGGGAGAAGCGAGGCAGGAGCGGGTGGCAGGTGAGAGGGATGAGCCTGGAACCATGCACAGCCTGGCCACATGGGACATATGGCCAAGGCCAGAGCTGTTGTCCAGATCCCTTGCAGATAGGTGGGATCCTAGGTAGCTGGACGCCATTGAGGCCTTCCATCTGGAGTAAAGTGCAGGGGCAAATATGAACAGCTTGCTGGGCTTGGGGGTGGTGTAGGGAGAGAAGTTCCAATCTCCTAGTTTGCTATTCTTGAATCCCTACTTCGTGCTGATAAGCTCTGTGCCTAACCCTCTTCCTACAGTTTCTCTCCTTTTACAGATGGAGACACTGAAGCCTGCAGAAGGTTTATTATTATTATTATTATTATTATTATTATTATTATTATTATTTTCATTGGTGTACTGGGTCACACCGCAGTAGGTAGCAGGTGAGGGTGAGATTCTGGAAGGTTCTCCCTGCCATCGCCCTTGACCCTTGTCTGTGTTCCATCTCTGCAGACAACCGCTGCATGGACAGAAGGTTCCTTCCAGCCAAGTCCAAGCAGCTGGTGGCCCTGGCCAGCTTCCCGGGCGCGGGCAACACGTGGGCGCGCCACCTCATCGAGCTGGCCACCGGCTTCTACACGGGCAGCTACTATTTCGATGGCTCCCTGTATAACAAAGGTGAGGAGCTGGAGAGAGGAGGGGGAAAGCAAGAGACCCTCCGGGCTGGGACAGGTCCCCTCCACGAGGGCACAGGAAGACTGAGCACCTACTATGTGCCGCTCGGTTTGACGGAGCCCTTTTATCCACAACTACTGTGCGCTCGGTGTTTGCATGCCAACCCCCTGCCTCGGTTATCTTTTCACTGAGTAGGGCAGGGATGTGTGGGGGTCACAGGCCCTTCCGCTGTGGTTAGCAATGCTTCCCAGGGCCTGAGCCCGTGCAGTTGCCAAGAGCTCTGCCCGGGATGGAGCTCGGGGCAGCCCCTGGGTGCAGGCAAAGGGCCACCCCGGTCACCCAACAATGTTAGTCTGTCTGGCTGCAGCTGTAAGATGCCAATCTGAATAGACTGCTTATAATATAACCCTCGAGGCAGGAAGGAGCCAGAGGGAGGGACTGCTGTCCTAATCACCCCCAGTGGACAGCCCTGTTCAGACACTACACAAGACTCCTCGGGGCGACTGAGCTCTCTGCAGGTTAGAGATTTGCAGGGCTTCCCCCTAGGACATCAGCCCTGACAACCTCAACCTCACCCTGGCTCGGGGCCTGGGAACCTGCCTCCAGCTGCGGGTGAGCCGGGCCTTTGCATATCTCTAATTCTCCCTGTCCCAGGGCCACTCCACTGTATCCATCACTATTAATATATTCATGTCACTGCAAATAATATGAACCCCCAGGACACTCTCTGAGTATCTACGGCGGGCCCTGCACTGGGATGGGTATTTTCCTTTTTTTTTCTCACTCAGTCTTGGAGTACAGAGGATGGACAGGTTAAAAAGAAATAGAGGAGCCAGGCATGGTGGCCCACGCATGTCATCCCTGCGCTTGGGGGGAGGAGATAGGAGGATCGCGCAGGTTTGAAGCCAGCTGTGCTGGCTTAAGAGACCCTGTTTCCAATTAAAAAAAATTACATATATATATATGTATATATATATATATATATATATACATATATATATATTAGGTCTGGGAGTGTAGCCCGGAGGTAGAAGGGTTTCCAGGAACACCAGTAGCGGGGGGGAGGGGGGGGAGAAGAGAGAGAGAAAAGGAAGAGGAGGAGGAGGAGGGAGGAGAGGAGGGAAAGAAAGAAAGAAAGAAAGAAAGAAAGAAAGAAAGAAAGAAAGAATAAAAAATTGGGTAGGGATTGTAGCTCAGAGGTCAAATGCCTCTGGGTTCCAGCCCCAGACCCGCAAAAAAAAAAAAAAAAAAAAGGAATAGTATTTGTGTGTGTGTGGTACTGGGGATGGAACCCAGGGGCTTTCTACCTCCAGGATACACTCCCAGATATAAATTTTATACTCCCAAATATAAATTTTATATTTTATTTGGAAATAGAGTCTCACTATGTTGTTGGGAGTCTCCGTTACTAAGTAGCTGAGGCTGGCTTCGAACCTGCGTGATCCTCCTGTCTCAGCCTCCCAAGTACTAGAATTACAAACACACACCACCATTCCCGGCTAAAGTAATAGGATTTTTTTAAGCCAAGAATACTTGAATTTATATTTTTTTCTGGTATGATCTCACTTTTTTTTTAATTTTATTTATATGTGGAACATATTGAAAATGGTATACATTTAGCTTGTGCTTGGTGCCCTCTCCCCCAATAATAGGATTTAAGCAGGCCGCATTTTGAAGGTCTTCTGTCAAAGCGGGATGGGGAGGGGCCCCCTGGTGGTGGTGTTCAGCTTTTCTGCTCAGCTTGCGTCTGAGTCCCCTCAACCACCTGCCCCCTATACCTTAGAGATCACTCAGGAGAACTTGTGGGTTCACAACAGCCCCTTTCTAGACCTAGATAGAATGCTTCTCTTTCTGGAAGACATTCTGCTAAATGGAATTCTATATATCTGGGGCTTGCTGCAGAATAACTCTCAGAAACCCTAGTCTGGGTTCCAAAGATGTTTCCCAGTGCCCCTCGTTTTCGTGTGTGTGTGTGTGTGTGTGTGTGTGTGTGTGTGTGTGTGTGTGTGTTGATTTTGCTTGTCTGTGTGTGGTACTGGGGATTGAACCCAGGGTCATCCTGCCTCTGAGCTACACTCAGAGCCCTATTTTATTTTTATTTGGAAACAGATTCTCACTAAGTTTGCAGAGGGCCTTGCTAAGTAGCGGAGGCTGTCCTTGAACCCGAAATCCTCCTGTCCCAGCCTCCCAAATACATGATTACAAGCATGTGCCACCACACCTAGCCGTTTTTAATCTCCATAAATACCATGCTAGGGTGGGCCTCATCGCGAACACAGAGAAATGTGACCGTGCGTGGGGCTGGTTGAAAACGGCTTGGCTTTTATGCCCTGTCTCTGATGACAGATCTTCCTGGGGAAGCCGCGTGGGGCCTCGCACATCCCCTGCCGTGTCCTTCTGTGACCCAGTGGATTTCAATGAATATCAAACAAAGTCACAAGGGGCTGAACCCCTTTAAACATGTCAGTTAGGGTCGCACCAATAGAATGCAGGACGCGAAACTGAATCCTGTGTGCGGCCCCAGGGTAGACTTCTGGTTGTGTTTGTGGCTGTTGTTATTTGTTTGTGGTTGTTGTTATTTGTTTGTGGTTCTGGGGATGGAACCCAGGGGCATTCTACCTCCAAGCTACACCCCTAGTCCTGTTTTTTAGTCATTTATTTATTTATTTATTTATTTATTTATTTATTTATTTATTTTTGCAGTACTGGGGATGGAACCCAGGGGCAGTCTACCTCTGAGCTACACCTCCAGCCCTATATTTATTTTAGTCTTTTTATTTTTTGAAACAAGATCTCACTGAGCTGCAAAGGGCCTCACTAGGTAGCTGAGGCTGGGGGGAGGGGGGAGACCATAATCCTCTGGCCTCTGCTTCCCTAATGCTGGGATTACAACACCTGGCTGTTTTTGTTTCTGTTTGTTTTGTTTTGTTTTTATGTCCCACACTGTCTCCACCTTTCAGGAGGTAATTTTTGCCTTTGTCTGGGCCTCTCTTCTTTTACCATGGGAGCAAGCCCCCCGCTGGCTGGCAAGGCTAGTCTAATCCCTGCAAGTCCCAGATGGAACCTGACTCAGGAGGTTCACTCCGTCCTGGCTCTCCTGCACAAACACGCCATGCGCCCTGGAACTTTGGTGAACACCCGCCCCCACCTCCTTCCATGAACCAAACAGGACACCTGGGCTGCTGGCCGGTCCAAGCCCGCCTCTAGCGCCCAGGTGTCAACACGCCCCCTGTGCAGACCGAACCCACTTCACACTCCTTTGGGTCACCAATAATCCAACGATCTGATTCTCAAGAAGCTCTAAACTTCGGGGATATTTTTGCAAACGTTTTGGGCCTGGGCTCCTACGACAAAACCCAGCACATAGTAGGCCCAGGGAAAGACTGAGTGGACGAGTAAATGTGAATGTCAGGATGCTCGCAGGAGCGCGGGAGGGGGCTGCAGGGGGTCTTCTTCCCCAACCCCCCAGCTCACCTGCCTGCTCCCCAACCTTCCGGACGCACAGGGTTCAAAGGGGAGAGGGACCACTGGCGCAGCGGGCGGACCATTTGCATCAAGACCCACGAGAGCGGTCAGAAGGAGATCCAGGCCTTCGACGCCGCCATCCTCGTCATCCGCAACCCCTACAAGGCCCTGATGGCGGAGTTTAATCGCAAATACGGGGGTCACATCGGCTTCGCGGCCCACGCGCACTGGAGGGGCAAAGGTACGGGCTGGGAGGGGCTCTGGGTGCCGGGGTGTGTGCAAAGGGCCTGTGTTGTGTGGACCAGGGTGGTGAAGAGGGCGGTCCCTCACGTGGGGGGCCCAGAAGGGGATCCCCAGAGCATGTGTGTCCCCTAATGCGCCTGCTCAGCTGCAGAGGTTTGAGTCCCTCTACCCAGGTCAGCATCAGCCTCCAGGCTCTGGCTGTGACCTAGCAGAGTGGAGAAGGACCTCGGCTCCTGATCCAGACGCACCCCGGTTCAAGTCCCAGCTCTGTGGCTGTCTGAAAAAGCTCCTTAAGTGCTCTGAACTTAGGTTGTTGCATTTTGTGACAGTGACGGTGTCATTGCTGTGGGCTTGTTTGAGGCAGGTTAAGGAGCCTTTGCCTGGGAGTCAGGAGACCTGAGCCTCCCGTGATTGGTTCTTCCCAGCTCATGTACATCTAATGGGCTCAGAGAGGTTCAGTGAACCACCTGCATCACACAGCTGGGGAATGACCGTGTTGGCCCCCAAGATGACCTGGGTTTATTAGATGCAGCTCATGTACATCTAATGGGCTCAGAGAGGTTCAGTGAACCACCCGCATCACACAGCTGGGGAATGACCGTGTTGGCCCCCAAGATGACCTGGGTTTATTAGGTGCAAGCTTTTGCATCTTGACTGTGTATCCCAGTAACGCTGAGGGGGGCTGAGAGTTGAGCCCCAGGAGTCTTGGTCTGAGCCCTTCCTCCTGTGCACCACTCTGAAGCAGCAGACTGTCAATGGGCCCCAACTTATGATGGTTCAACTTAACAATGGTGTAATTTCACAGTAGTGCAAGAGCGTATCCACGCAACGTTCTGATTTTCAGTACAGTATTTAATAAATGATGTGAGCTATTCACCCAACACGGCATTATAAAATAGGCTTTGTGTTCGATGATGATCCAGCCCGACTGTAGGCTACTGGAAGGGTTCTGAGCACATTTAAAGGCCCTCCAGATAACGCAGGCTGCTTGGTAGGTGAGGCGTTTGAAATGTGTTCCGTGTTTGCAACTTCTGCTGGGTTGGTGGGGGCATGACCCTCGTAAGCACTTGTCAGGAAACTGCGGATGTTATGAGTCACCTGGTCCGGGGCCACTGACACCCAGCAGGTACTCTGTAAATGAGAGCTGCCACCTGGTCCAGCCTCCAAAGCCCCAGCCCCTCCACGGAGAAGACCCGGGCAGCAGGAAGATGTGAACTCCACCCCTAGGCTTATATCTCTGGTGCAGACCATGGGGCCCGCCTGACAGCCATGTCCCAGGTTCCCAGCTCACTCAGGGGCTCTTGGGTCCCTTCCTGTGCCTCGCTCCTCCTCTCAGTGAGATGAGGGAGCTAGTGCTCCTGGTAACATCTGCTCACTGTTCCTGAGAGCAATGAGGCCTTGGAACTATTTCTCTCTGGAATAATCAAAAGTGGACACTGGTCAGAGGGGAGCTGAGCTGCCTATGCGTGTGAATCACGACAACGCGTCTGGGAGCACAGAACTTGCTCACCCTGGGAGACCACTTAACCCTCCGGTCCCCACGTCCTGTTTCAAGCCCCAGAGGGACCTGGGGGAGACCCCGTGCTGGAGCTGCACCCCTGGCCATCACTGGGATGGAGCTGGGACACCAGGATCGGATCTTTTCAAAGCTTTGCAGTTCCTTTCAAGATGCAGGCAAAGCTGAAGCCCCTGAATTCCCTGTTTATTTATGGGGAAACTGAGGTCCAGGTCACTGGGCCATGTCGTGGCAGGACTGACCCGGAACACAGCGCTTCCAGCTCCTTGGCTCCCGGCTGCCCGTGAGCACGTGCTATCTTATTTAAACCACGCTTCAGTACCCAGGTATCGGTTTAAATGAGAGGTGTCCCAAAGAGCCCCCACCCCAGGCTAGGTGCGGATGCTCCCCCAGCTCCCAGACCACCGGCCTCTTTTTCTTTATTCATGACAAACGGAGGCTTTAACCTGCTGAGAGAGGAGGCAGGACAGGCTGGGCCAAGAGGTGGCAGAGGGCTCCTGGGGGAAAGTTACAGGCATCTCATGGTGCCCCCTCATGAGTTCCCTCCCTGGCTTGGCAAAGACCAAAGCCCCCAGCCTCCACCCTGCCTAATCCTCTAGTCCCTGCAAACACCGCGCTCAGAGACCCCACCCTTGCTTTCCAGCGGTCCCTGAACCATCATGTGGGTACCACAGGAGAGCGTATAAGATATGGATTCCCAGGCTCCTCCCCAGACCTGCCGAAGGGGAACCCTCTTTGGAGTGGCCCCCTGTGGATCCGCGACACAGCAGGGCGTGGAAGAGTTTTAGACCAGCAAATCAGAGGCAGACCCCAGCCCCAGCTTCTAGAAACAGAATCTGCCTTTTAATGAAATGTCCCAGGTGCTCTCAGGGTACCAGAAAGCCGGAGCGACGCTGCGTTAAAATGCTGGTGGCACACGCCTGTAATCTTAGTACTTGGGAGGCTGAGACAGGAGGATCTCAGGCTTGAGGCCAGTCTCAGCAACTTAGCAAGATTTTATTTCTAAATATATAAATGTAAGTCTGAGGGGTATCGTTTGGAGGTAGAAGGCCCCTGAGTTAAATCCCCAGTACCAAAAAAAAAAAAAAAAAATAGATGCTCTTGGTATGGAATAGGAGAGTCACCCTTTTGAAGCAGATCAGTGCTAAGCATGTCCGCCCCACCTGTCCCTTGCCCCCTCCTCAATCACAGCTGAGCTGAGGCTCCTGCGCCCCCCCCACACGCCCTTTTTTGGTTCCATAACATTAATTTTACAATCTCCCTGGAGTGAGTCCAAAGCAAAATTTTATGTGATATGATTACACAAGGTGAATTGGCCTGGATCTGTGTAATGAAACAGATACCGTGTTTAATGATTCCATGGGGAGCTAAGTACAGTTAAGCCATTAATCAGGCCCTGGTTCCTCCTGTCACAAAATGCGGAGCAGAGACTGGCCGGCCCGGGCCCAGGGGACACATCTGTGAGCTGGTTCTGGAGGAACCGGTGATTGATACCCATGTACCAGGGCTCGGCACGCCTTTATTACCAGATTTCCAGGCAGTGAGCCATTATCAGAAATCCCAAGGTAATCAGGGTTTTCTGGTTATTATTTGTTTGTTTGTTTGTTTGTTTGTTTGTTCAGTTCTGGGGATGGAATCCAGGAGCACTGTACCTCCAAGCTACACCCCCAGCCCCATTTTTGGCCTTTTTAAATTTTGAAACAGGGTCTCACTGAGTTGCAAAGGGCCTCTCTCGAAGTAGCTGAGGCTGTCTGCGCACCACGATCCTCCCGTCTCAGCCTCCCAAATGCTGGGAGTACAAGTGTGTGTCACCACGCCTGGCAGGGGTTTCTGTTTTTAATCTTTATTCTTTGTTCCACGGAAATAATTGAGGAGCTTTGTTACAGGAGGGGGTGGAGTAGACAAAGATCCCTGCTGTGCTTCGGGAAAGTTCAGCTCAATAAACTGAGACGTGCGGGGTATCTCAGGAGACGCTGGTGGGGATAGAGGTCAGACTGGCACAAAAAATCATAACAGTAACTAATATTTGTGGAGGGCCTCCTGGGCCCCAGATCCCATGCTAGGGGCTCCGGGTGCCTTATTCCATCATCATCTGTAGGAGGTAGGTCTTATCAGGATCGCTGATTTTCAGATGGGTAAACTGAGACTCAAGGACATCCAATAACATCTCCAAGGTCACAGCACTTGTGCAGAGAGGAACTGAGTTTGGAAACCCAGCAATTTGCAAAGTCATAAAGAGACCCCATGTCTCAGACAACAGCCTGAAGGTATGTCACACGGCGACAGCTGGGCCAGACACAAAGCTTTCCAGACCAGAGCAGAGAGACCCTGGCATATCGGGTGCTCTTAAAGGCTTTGCTGGGACGGGGGAGCCAGGCTCCATCCGGGGCCCATGTGGGTTTGAATTCTGCCTTGGACGTCCACTGTGACCTTGGGCAATTTGCTGTGTGTCTCTGGGCCTGCTGTCTACAATGAGGCTAGTCTTTCCTACCCTGTGGGCTTGAGAATGCGGGATGAGATCCTGCATCAAGCCCCTGATGCCCAAGTAATATTCACTCCCAGCATGCTTGGACAGAGGAGCGCGTGTCCCATAGCATATTTATTTATTTATTTATTTATTTTGGTGGTACTGGGGTTCCTGGAAACCCTTCAACCTCTAGGCTACACTCCAGGTCTAATATATATATATATATATTTTTTTTTTTTTTTTTTTTTAAACAAACAGGGTCTCTTAAGCCAGCGCGGCTGGCTTCGAACCTGCGCCATCCTCCTGTCTCCGCCTCCCAAGTGCGGGGATGACAAGCGTGCGCCACCACGCCCGGCCCCCATAGCTATTTAAGTCAGCAAGGACACTTTGTCACCTTCATTCTCCCAGCATTTAAGACCAGGCACCTGGAGCTAGCTGAGACCCCCCCAACCACCACGCAGAACACCCCTCTTTTCTTCCAGGGCCTCCCGCAGACCTTTGCAGCACCACCCGAGATGGCCAGAGTAGCCAAACCTACAAGTCTGTCTCTGAGAGGCCCTGGGTGACAAGAGCCACCCTCATCACCTGGGCTTCTCCCATGAACACAGCAGACATCCCGGATCCCCGGGGATGCTACAAGGTGACGCAGAATGAGGCAATTCTGAAAAGGGGAAACAGACCAGGCACATGCGAGATCTATCTTTCTTAATCACCCCGATACATCTGGTCTTAACCCATTATAACAGTACGGGCCCAATTAGTCAGAGGCATTGTAAATAATCTATTTTAAGAATTAAAAAAATATATATGTATACATGTATCGTCACCAGCATAAATATTTCTCAAGCAGCCATGGGATTCCAGGAGGGGACCAGGGGAAGCGGTGTCTTGCCACAGATTCTGATGGGTTCTGCAAAGAAAAGGAGCCCTTTATCAAGTAGCAATTTCCTGGTTGGGAATTTCAATTTAGTTCAACAGCCATTCACTGCGCCCCTGCTGAGCACCAGGCAGTGAGGAGAAATGAGGCGGAGGCTGCTGGAGTCTGGGAAAGTTCAGGCCTGAATCAGGCAGGCTTGATCCAGATGGTGTGCTTCTAGGCTGTGTGACCTTGATCGAGTCCTGGCACCTCTCTCAGCCCCAGTCTTCTCTCTGGGGATGAGTCAATAATAGTTCTTTACTCACGAGACAATGAGGATCCGTCACCAGCCAGAGAGTAGGGCTTAGTTTTTGTTGTTGTATTTGTGTTGTTTTGTCTCGATACTGGGGGTTGAACCCAGGGTCCTCCTACCTCTGAGTCATACCCCCCCCCGTCCTATTTTATTTTTATTTTGAAACAAAGGCTCACTGAGTTGACGAAAGTCTCACTACCAGCTGAGGCTGTCCTGCATCCTCTGGTCTCAGCCTCCCAAGTACTAGGATTACAAACAGACACCACCACACCCAGTTTAGGATTTAGCTTTTGAGGACCAACCTGGCTTGGCGACTCACTGGTCATCATCTGTGAGTAGATGTCCGTGTCCCCCTCTGAGGGTGCTGGGTAGTGCCCTTCCTGGAGGGTACTGGGTAGTGTCCCCCCTGTAGGGTACTGGGTAGTGCCCCCCTGGAGGGTACTGGGTAGTGCCCCCCTGGAGGGTACTGGGTAGTGTCCCCCCCTGGAGGGTACTGGGTAGTGTCCCCCTGGAGGGTACTGGGTAGTGCCCCCCTGGAGGGTACTGGGTAGTGTCCCCCTTGGAGGGTACTGGGTAGTGCCCCCCTGGAGGGTACTGGGTAGTGCCCTCCCTGTAGAGTACTGGGTAGTGCCTCCCCGCTGTGAATCAGGGGTCTCAGTTCAGAGCTGCGTGGCACCTGCCCCTGCGATTTTCCATATGAACCCAGAACGAGCCCGTCCGTCTGTCCCCAGGATCCTCCAAGTCCCCATCCTGCAGTGCCCACTCTCCCGGCTTGAGTCTCAGCAGCGCCGGCCCGGCTGCCGCTCTCTCCCGAGGTCCCTGCCAGGGCTCTCTCCAAGGGAGTCCCGAATTCCTTAGAACCCATCTTCCGTTAGACAATCCGAAACACAGTCTCCCAGTGGGGCAGCCGTCCATCCTGCCCTTTCACTGCAGTGAGGTGGGGAGCGTACGTGGTACTTCAAAAAAAAGTAAAGAAAGGGAGGTGGGAAGCTGGCAGTACAAATATTCTGGCTTCAGCCCTGCCTTCAGATAGCTCGCGGTCTGTCGAGGCCACAGACCATGACGTGGGGGGTAATGGCGGGTGTACTTGGTTCTGAGGGAGGGGGAAGGAAGGAGCCGCGGAGCCCAGAGGAGGCACCTGCCTGAGCCTGGGGAGTCAACATGGCACCTTACCTGAGGATGGAAGGGCGACGGCGATCACAGCCAACCTTTAGTAAGCCCCTAGGAGGTCCCAGTGACCGTGCCAACAACTAGACAGCTTTGCGGATACCTCCGTGCCCCGGGCCTAGGGGCTCGTGCTACCCGGGATGCCTTGGGAGGTAAGTTAGTAGTTGAAGCCATTTTGCCCAAGTTCGAATCCTGGTTCTGCTGGTAATTAGTTGAGTGACTGAGCAAGCCCCCTGGTGTCCTCTCTGTTAAATGAGGATAATGATACCAACCTCATGAAGTCGTGAGGAGAGAATCGAATCAATACCTGTATGAAGAGAGAATTATAACAGTTACGCGTCTTTAATATATTAACCTACACTATAAATCCTATATACTGATGCATTTTATTAATATATACTTAATATACATCACAAATATATATGCTACACAAGCAATATATAATTTACATATTATATACCTATAATATGTGATTGGTATAATTAGTCTAAATCCTGTTATATGTTAATGTCCTTTTATATATTTGATATGCATATTTAGCATAATATTTAATGTGCATTATAATATATAATTTGCACAGAATATAATTAACATAGGTTTATATAGCAGAGCTTAATATTAAAATGATTTATTGCTTATTTATTATATATAATACAAAATTTATATACCATGTAACTATACTATAATTAATATATTAATGTGTATAATGTATTAATGTATTTTATTTACATTATAAATGTTATAAGCATTGTAAACATGCTACTCGTATATAATAACATTATTTAAAAACAAGGTATAATACAATTTTACTTACTTTTTTAAGTAGTATATGCGCCGTATGTAATTTGCGTATCATCATGAGGTTCTCGATTGTGTCATTTTTATACACTTGTATCCTACGGTTTCATATACACAGGGCCGTGCCCGGCACGTAGTGGGCCCCTAACAGGTGCTAAGGTTTCCCCCAGAGAGGGAAGGAGAGGTGAGGTGCAGGTGAGTGTGGCGCGTAGAGGGGCCACCTGGGCGGCCCCGCGCCAGCGCCCCCTGCCGGCCCCCGCCGGCGCTGACCCGCTGCTTCTCTCCGCAGAGTGGCCGGAGTTCGTGCGCAACTACGCCCCCTGGTGGGCCACTCACACGCTGGACTGGCTCAAGTTCGGCAAGAAGGTGCTGGTGGTGCATTTCGAGGACTTGAAGGCGGACCTCTTCGTGCAGCTGGGCCGCATGGTCAGCCTGCTGGGCGTGGCCGTCAGGGAGGACCGGCTGCTGTGCGTGGAGAGCCAGAAGGACGGCAACTTCAAGCGCTCGGGGCTGCGGAAGCTCGAGTACGACCCCTACACGGCCGACATGCAGAAGACCATCTCGGCCTACATCAAGATGGTGGACGCGGCCCTGCGAGCGCGCAACCTCACTGGCGTCCCCGACGACTACTACCCGAGATGATGCTGCCGAGCGCGCAGGGGAGGGCTGGGCGCGCTGCACCCCGGGGCACCCGGTGGGGGACCATCCCCTTGGCTGCTGTTGCGTTTGCTGAGTTTCCTGCATGACAGAGGAGGCTCCAGGGAAGAGATTGCCAGGCACACCTACTGCCCCGCACCACCGGAGATGGGGGACACCTGGTTGGGGAGTTCCAGCTACTTGGACCCTGTTCTGTACCCACCTTCCCCGAATCGCTGCCCCCGGCCCCCTGGGCTCTGCTGGTGGACTCCAGGTTTCATCGTTGTCATGGGGACAGCAATGCGTGGTGGAGGATCTTGATGGCCCCTGTAAAAGCCAGCTCCCTCTTGGGGAAAGGGCCCCGCCTCCTCTCTCGCACCCGGGAAGTACTGGCCTGGTCTTTAAGAAAGATTGCTGTGCACGTTTCCCAGGCCTTGGGTTTCTGACACTCTGGGTAGGGGGAGAGGAAGGCGCTCACGGTAGGAGCAGCGGCACCCCGAGCCCCCCCCCCCCCAGGCCACGCTGCACCCGAGGGAGAAGCGGGCCGCCTTTCCACCTCTGGAGCTGGAATCCCGCCTCTGCTTCTCGTGCTCTGTCTAAAAGGTGAACTTGGGGTCCTGATCCACTTCCCGAGCTCCACAGGCACCAAGAGCTGGTCTGAGAGGATGGCCAATTGTCGTGGGCAGAAAGAAAATCACAGCCCCAAGGACATATTTCTCCCTGTGGGGGGCAACACGCCCATCTTACACTGCCCTCTGACCCCTACCAGCGGGTCCTTTGCTATCCTGATGAGAGCAAGAATGCCCCAAATCAGATGCAACTATGCCCAGAAGAGCCGCCCCTGTTTTCCTAGGTCATCCCCCCCCCCACCTCGGTCTTAGCCCGGAGGGACCAGCTCCCACTGGGGGTCCTTTAAGGAACGGGGTCATTTTTACTATAACGCTGCAGTCTTGATGCTGAGACACCAAACCAAAGGATTTCGGAGGTCCTGAGTGGCTGATCGTCTGTTAAAAAGCCAGGCGAGGCGACGCATGCCTGTAATCCTAGCACTTGGGAGGCTGAGACGGGAGGATCAAGGGCTTGTGGCCAGCCTCAGCAACTTTGTGAGCCCCTCCGCACAACTTAAGTGAGACCCTGTTTCAAATTTTAAAAAAGGGCTGGGGGTGTAGCTCAGAGGCAGAACACCCCTGGATTGAACCCCTAGTAACTAACATCAGCACACACAGCCCCTGGCCCCCAGCCCCACACCCATGCCCTCTTGTTATGTAGATACAAAAGCCATAGGTCACAGCCTGTCTCTGTCCTGTCTGGAGTGGCCTCCCCAAAGCCTTCTCTGAAATCCCGTGGTGCAAGTCAGTACTCCGTCCCAAATCACAGAGGAGCTCCAGGGGAGGTGTGTGAAAGAGATCTATTTTTTTAAGAGGAATCTGACCGGTGCATTCCGCCCCCAGACGCTGGCTGTGCAAAGAGAAGGGCCCCGGGGGTCAGACCTGTGCCTCTTTTCTCGGATTCCCTCGACTCTAGGATCTGGGCCACCCCAGGGCTCAGCCAGGGGGCTCTGAATGTATTTTGTACCGTGTTTCTTTACCCTGGGCTAATTTCTAGTCTTCTTTCATGAAGCAGTAGAGGCCTCCCTATCTGCTTGGAAGTTCAGCTCTCTCTGGGAGACTCGGCCCGAGACCTGGGCTGGTTCTTGGCAGGTGGTGGCCTCTGACCCCACGCTTCTGACTGAAGATTCCTCAGGTCAACACTACCAGTAAATGCGAGTTTTGTTGATAATTCTGTCACGTGGTGGAGTATTGTCTAAGAGTGTGTGTGTGTGTGTGTGTGTGTGTGTGTGTGTGTCCATGTGCGAGAGGCAGAGGGCGTTTGTTTGTGGGGAAGGCTGCTGTAGGGTTGCGTTTGGGCCTGCCTACCTCCCTGTCTCTGGCATACCAGCCCCGAGGGACTGTGCACTTTGTGAAATTGTCCTTGTGTTGTGAGACTATATCCACAGCGGGCGGGATGATTGTCCCATTTGAACACTGTGTGTGTGTGTGTGTGTGTGTGTGTGTGTGTGTGTGTGTGATTGTGAGTGTTTGTAGAGGGCTGTGAGGCCTAAGCGTGAGGAGCTGGAGCTGCCTGTGTGTGGGAGGGTGTGCCTTCTGCACCCATCTTCTGTCTTGGTCACTGTGGGGAGGGTTGGGGGGAGCGTGGGAAGAGACTGTTGGAGTGTTGTGTAAGGGTTGCTACTTGGGTTTGTGCAAGGGTATGGGTGAGTTTATCTGTGGGAGGTGCCCCGTGTATGTGTGTGTGTGTGAGAGAGACAGAGAGACAAAAAAAAAGAAAGACAGAGAAGTCTCTCTTGTTCCCTGACAGATGGGGGTTGCATCCCAGTCTCCAAACCTCTAAATGTGAAAGAAGGAATACTCTGCCTTGTCTCCCTCACACACCAGAGGGGCTTCTGTGGAAAGGTGTGGTGCTGGGCATTGTTTCCCAGCCAGAGGGAGGAGGGAGAGTAGCGTGGATCCCAGTGGTGCTGGCTCAGGGAACATGGTTGGCTGTCACCCCGTGGTGGTCTTGCTGCGCCCCCAGGACTCCAGGACAGCCAGCGAGGCCCAGCAGGTGCTGACAGCTGAAATCCATTGCAGATTCCTCCAGTAACCCTGGGGGCAGCTGCAAAGGTCTCCAGCACAGGAGGGAGAGGAGGAGAAAGAGGCCGAGGGGAGCTGGAGGCCGGCTCTGCTCTGGGAGGCCCCGCAGCTACTCCGGCCCCTTTCCTCCCTCTGTTTTCTTTTCTCTGCATCCCTCCCCCTTTCTCACTGTTTTTTTTTTACCCTGCCCCCTGCTGTCAATGCCTCTCTTTGTGATAGCTTTGCTTTCCCCCACCTGCTCATTACACCTCTTGTCTTTCTCGCCCCCCCTTCTCCCCTCCCAGCCTCTCCATTATCTCATTATCCCGTCTCTTCCTTGAGCACGGTGTGTCTCTCCATCTCTGCCTCTTGATCTCTGCACCGTCTTTCTGTCTTCCTCTCTCCCCACCCCAGCTGGCCTCTCCCGGTCTCCTCATCCTGGAGAGCGGGGGCGACTCTGTGGGATCCAGACATAGTGAGACAAATGGTACCCAGGCTGGTAACCAAGGAAGTGGTTTCCCTAGCAACAGAATCTGCAGGCACAGGCTGCACTGCCCCATCCCTTCACTGGTGTAGTAAGACAGTAAGCAGAATGGGGGTGGGGGAAGAGGATGGATGGATGGGTGGGTGGGTGGGTGGATGGATGGATGGATGGATGGATGGATGGATGGATGGGGTGGGGGGAAAGCCCTGAGACACTCAGTAAGACACAGCTATAATGATCCTCACAAAAGAGGGTGGTGGTCTCCTACCAGCTCAGAGCCTGACGCTTTAGAGACACTCCAAAATATGAGAGACTGGGGACTGTGGTGGTCAGAAAGACGCATATAAAATGTAGGGAGTTAAGAGAAGAACCCACAGGATGTGGGGAGAGGAGGAGACCAAAAAAAAGCAAAGAGGACCTCAAGGTCCCAGCCTGCGCAGCTTGGGGACATGAGGCCTTTGGTGGAAATGGAGAACGCAGGTCAGAGGGTGGGCGAGGGAAGGGAAGCTGGTACCCTGACCTGGCTCCCCACACCCCCAGAGTTCATCTAGCCAGCAGGGGTGGGGAAACAATTCTCTCTGGGAAATTGGCGACCAGAAATGTGGAGAATGGCACATCCCTGAGGGTGGCGAGAGACTCAGAAAAGTTGAATTAAAATGCTCTGGGACACAGAAACTGGTGACAACCTTTGGACGTGACCCTGGGAACAACCCAGAGCCTTTCCGGGATGTGGAAGAGACCGAAGAGGATATGATGTGGGAAAACAACCACAGAAAGAGAAAGAGAGAGAAACAAGAGTGAGAGGGATTGAAATCATTGATCTGGCATCACCACCACCACCACCACCGCCACCGCCGCCGCCGCCGCCGGGAAAACAAAAATATGTTCAATTTTAGAAAAATGAGAAAGGCAGAGAACGGTAACAAAAGCGGCCTACTGTATGACAGCTTCTGAGGCTATAAATAACTGTCCCCAAAGAAAAACGTCTGTCAAGATGCATTTCCCTTCCGGAGAGAAGAATCCCGTCCCAGGTCCACGTTGGTATTTAAATGACTCAGAGAGGGTGTGGGAGGGACAGGGGGACGAAGTGCAGGAAGTTGATCAATGAAACACACAACCTGGCTCGCCTTTTCCAGAAAAGCAATAAAGCGTGCCGGCGGCGAGGAGGGCTGTAAATCTGGATGATAATAATATCCGTCCTCGCAAAAGCAACATGTTTATTTATCATGGGTGCAGGTTTGCTGTTTCCCCCTTAAATTTACAGTCTGCAATCTGCCGGTGTGCGGGGGTTAGGATCATGAAAATGAGGACAGACCGGCAGAACGCAGAGGAGGGAGAGATGATAAAATATTTATCCCCTCGCCCCACCCCCAACCCCGGCTGCCTTAAATCCAATTTCAAACAAAGGCGGTGATTTATCGGAGCAGGGCCTTGCAGGTCTATTTCAGGCCTCCGACGGCTTCACTGAAAGAAACCATCGCCGTGCAGTAGAAGGGGTCGCAGCCCAATGATTTCTGTGTCTCCTGGAGTAATTTGCTAAATAATTATGGGGAATGAACCATCGGTCGGAGTGACAGAGAGGGTACAGCCCTGGCTGGAGACAGGAACTTTTATGTGTTCTAAAGTGGAGGATACGAGGGAAGAGAAATTCTCCTCTGAAACATGAGTTAGGCACTCAAGCCATCATCCGAGTTACCCGGGCTTCTAGAACTTGACAGACCCTGGCTCATCTCAGACCCTCTGAATCGAATCGATTTTCTAAAGATGGGACCCAGGAATCCACCTGTATTTTCCAAAGCTTTCCAGGTATAGAAACCACTGCAGTAAGAAGGTGTGCGGCAAAGAGCCTATGGGCTTGCACAAGACAAGGTGGGTACACAGCTCACCTGTTGATGACCACTGCCCCAAGCCTGGGCCACCTCACAGCACAGAGGATAAAGGTCTGCTGCCATCACCCATGCCTCTATGCATTCTAGAGCCGGCACATAGTAGGTGCAACACCTGGCACATAGTAGGCACTGAGGAAATGCCTGTTGCCTTTCCCAGTAATTGAATCAGGAATATTAAAGGATAGTAGGAGAACTTCAGTCACCAAGCCAGGCCTGGCTGAGTTCCTTAGCTGCTTGGAAGTTTGTTTGTTTGTTTGTTTGTTTGTTTGTTTGTTTGTTTTGGTGTCTCACTTGCACCTGGATCCCTGTGAAGCCAGCGGTGCATGGTGCAGGCCACTCACCATGGTGCACAAGAGCTGGCTGAGCACATCTCTTCCAAAATTTGCACGCGTTGATGTCACCTGGGTAGCTTGAAATTGACCGCAGTAGAATGTTTCATCTTGGATACTGCCGGGATAGTTTAGCTGGTGCTACAAATCAGGAGAATCTTTTGTTGTTATTGTTTCTGAGAAACAGCTGGTAAGTATTTGCCAATATAACACTACCCAGAGCACACTGGGAAGCCTCCATTCGGCTGATGTCTGAGCCTCCTTTAGATTCGGTTCAGGGTCCTCTACTTCCAGGCAGCCTCCCCTGACTACAAAGCTCCTCTAACCACCTGATCACAGCTCTGGACATGGCAATTTCTTGTGATCACTTTAGTAACCTGGTGTGTGTGTGTGTGTGTGTGTGTGTGTGTGTGTCTTACCAGGATCTGAGTTTCATTAGTGTAAAAACCAAGTCCTCCTCCTGTCTGTATTTCCCCGAGGCTTCTTACACAGAGCAGGTGATGGGCCAAGGAGAGAATGAATACATCAATCACATTTAACTCCGCCCACTAGTGTCTTGGCTGTCTTGGGGGTCCATGGATAGGAGGATCCATCTGCCCAGATGTTGGCAAAGAAGATAGTAGCTAATTCTTATTAGCTACTGATTCTATGCTGGCACTATGCTAGGAGTTTTGCCTGTTTAATAACCAATTGCCAGAGCCCTAGGAGGCAGGGGCTCTTGTCACCCCCATTTCACATCGGGGAAACCAAGGCTCAGAGAGGTGAGACGGTGTGCCCAAGGTCTCGCCGCCTGGGAATTATGGAACTGGACTTTGAACCCCCCTCCCCTGGCAGCCTGGTTTCAAAGTCCACACATTTAACCACTAGACTTTATTTTAGAGGGAAAGATGAGTTCAGAGCCAAGGAAAATGGAGTGGGTCTAGCCAGACATCAGGGAGGGCTCCTAGCAAAAAGTGTACAGCCAGGATGAAATGCTACTGCGGAAGAGATGCGGGGAAAAAACATGTCGGGACAAGGATTGGCTTTCCTGGGAATATTTAGATGTCTTGGGACTTAAATTAGGAAATAGGAAATTATCCATTCAAACCCAGGCATGGTGGCGCATGCTTATAAGGACTGGTAAGTCCTTAGGAGGCTGAGACAGGAGGATTGCAGGTTTGAGGTCAGCCTCAGCAAGTAGTGAGACTCTCATCAACCTCGCAAGACTGTTTAAAACTCTGTTTAAAAATAAAATGTCAAAAGGGCTGGGGGTATAACTTAGGGTAGAGTGTCCCTGGGCTTAATACTCAGTCACACAAACAAAAGTGTCCAATCTGGTAGTTTATAAATTAAGGCAGCAGGGCCCTATCATCAGGCAAATCAAAATGTGGAACTCTGAATTCCAATACAGTGATTCTTGGCCAGAGATGATTTCGCATACTGGGATCTTTAGCGATGTCTGGAGGTATTTTTGTTTCTCGCCACTTAGGAAGGAGGGGCATTACTGGATCTAGGAAACAGAGGCCAGGGCTGCAATACCCACCGGGTGAAGTGAGATGGAGACTTCCCTAAGTGGATTAGTTTGGGAGATGGCGGGCCAAACACCTTTTGGCTCTCAGCTACAAAGTAGGTTCCTAAGTTCCCATGACAACCGCTGAGTGATGCTCACCTCTTCTACTGCTCTGCCTCTTGGGTCTCTACCAATCCTTTCCTTCCTGTTTCTACTCCCTCTACCCCCACCCCAGCCTGTGGAGATAAAGGAAAAATGTCTTCCCCAGGGAAGACTACACTGGGAGAAAACAGCCTAAAACCCTTCCTCTCTTTTATTTACTATTTTTTAGCACTGGGGATTAAACCTCTGAGCTAAGCCCCCAGCTCTACTTTATTTTATTTCATTTTATTTCTCTTTATTTTATTTTTGAAACAGGGTCTCACTAGGTTGATGAGAATCTTGCTCTTGCTGAAGCTGTCCTTTAACCTGCGACCCTCCTGCCTCAGCCTCCCAAGTACTGAAATTACAGGAGTGGGACACCATGCCTGGCTTAAGACCCTTTCATTATGACCATGGAAGGCAGAAATCTGGGTAGAGGCAGAAAAAAAGCAGCTTAAAAACAACAAAGATCCAGTCATCAAACTGGGAAGGGGACCGGAAGAAAAGGGGTGTTCTCAGACCAGCACAGGAGTCTAACAAAAAGCATGAATCATCTCCTCCCCCCGAAAATATGTGCATGCACATAGAATTTTATGTATAGTTCCAAAGAATATTTAGACCCCCGGGCACCTAAATTAAGAATTTATAAGTCATCTAAATCAGTGGCTCCCAAATTAGGGCAGTAGAATCCTATGAAAGCCAACGTGAAGCCCTGATCTCAAGTGTAGTGGTTCTTAATCAGGATGGCTTTGTACCCCCAAGGAATGCTTAGCAATGTCTAGAGATATTTTTGGTCTCCCTCATTGGGAGAGGGGAGATACTCCTGGCTTCTAGTGGATGGAGGCTAGGTATCTGCTCAACGCCCCACAGTGCACTCAACAACCCCCAAAGCAAAGCATCGGTGACCCAAGTCACCAATACCATCAAGAGGGACAAGCCCTGGTATCCGATAATAAGAGGGAGCCGCCCATGCATCCATTCAGAGAAGTGGGATTGGAGCAGGCATGTAGCTCCTCTAGCATGGAACAACCAAAGTGCCACAGGGACACTTTGAAGAAGCCAGAGAACTCCACATGCACACATCTAAGGTGGCATGTTTATGTAAAATCCTACCTTCAGATGTTACAGCTGTATTTTCTACTTTTACCTAATCACACCCTGATAATTCATCTTGGAGGTGAATCTTGATTTAGGAAATCTAAATTATTTTGTCTGTCTTTGATTGGCGCTCCCTGAAAGCAGAGCCCTCGGGCAAGGATTTGATGTGCGTGCAGATCATTTAATTAAGAGATGACCCCAGGGAGCTAAGACCAGGAGACAAGACAGAGAAGACGCCGCAGTGCATCACCAAGGTTGTGACCGTGAGCCACAGGAGTGTGGTTCCACCAATACCTCCTAAAAACAACCCAGTCCGTCTCCTAGGATCATCTACTAGAGGAACTGGAAGATCTATTCATTGGATCCTCACTGTCACTTATTGAAAGTTGCCTCTTCTGGGGCTGGCAACATTTTCTTGCATGGACTCCATCGAGATGGAGCAGAAAATCATGACATTAGTGAGGTCTAGGGCCAAAAGCAGGATTCATGGCACAAACGTGGGTCAAGACACAGAAGAATGCGTGAATAAGAGCCCACAGAGAACTGTCAGCATGAGCTCCAGCTGAAATTAGAGGTGCCTACAGGCACGTATTAGCACACCAGACACATAGTCTAATGGACACACCATTCTTGAGGTTCTTCCTGGCTTTGGGCCTTATCGCCACCAACCACGAAGCGCCCCAATTCTCAGCTTTCTCTTCTGTAAAGTAAAAGGCAATGGCTGCTCTCTCTCATAGCCATTGAGAGAATAGGATGAGCTCATGTTTGTAAAGTGCCTGGCAAAGAGTAGATACTCGGTGAACAGGAGCTGCCAATCTTGTACTTGAACAGCAGCCAGGGCCTGAAAGCAGCTCCACCTGGAAATGGGATCAGCTCCACTCCCATTAACATGTTTAGCGTGGCCGGTGCCAAGAACAAAACAAACCCCTAGAAAGTAAAAATTGGTAGCTGCTTTGGTCAGCTTTCCATCATTGTGGCAAAATACCTGACATAAACAACTTACAAGGAGAGAAGATTTATTGGGACCCTGGCTGCAGAGGTTTCTGCCCATGGTTGCTCGGCCCTATTGCTATGGGCCTGGAGTGGCACAGAATGTCACGGTGGGAGCATGTGATGAAGAAGGCCTGTTTACCTTGTGGTAACCAGAGAATTAAAGAGAAGCAAAGAGAGAAGTAAGAAGGGGCCAGGCTCCAATATCCCTTTCAAGGGCACACCCCTAATGACCTAACTTCCTCCACTAGGTCCCGCCTCTTGAGGGTTTTACCACCTCCCAATAGCACTATGAGCTGGGGACCAAGCCTTCAACACATGAGCCTTTGGGGGACACATTCAAACCATAGCAGTGACTCTGCGGGCCTCTGCTACAAAGGACCAAATGGACAGATGGGCATGAAGAAAGGGAAAGTCTCCAGTAGGGCTTTCAAGGCATAATGGTCTTCTAGTATAGACCTCATTAGAGTCTCCCTAGGTCCCAGTTGGTGAATCATATCCAGTGGTTCCAAGTGATATTAGTCAGCTCATACAGAGAAAAAGAAATTTCTTTACTCTTTCAAGTGGAGAAAACAGAGTAACTTAGGTAGGTCATAAGACTCAAATACCTAGACAATACAGATGATTGCCACAAGTACTGTACAAGTTAAGTGTGTTGTAGTTCCCCATCCTGAATGCAAAAGAATACCCTATATTTTTGTATCGCCCTGTAATCTTCATTGAAACACAGGGCTTCTACTGTCATACTCAAGAGGATGAGTTTTCGTAAGACTTTGTTAATGCTCATACTTTTGAAAGAGATATACAGAGAAATATCCCTCTATTATGAGATAAATATACCAGCACAGTATTAAATGACAGCTAACTCTGGATTTAAGAGGCAACAGAGAGTGGTGGAGACTGTGACTAACTGAATATTCTGTCATGGTGACATCACACACACACACACACACACACACACACACACACACACACACACACGAAGCAGAGCACTTAAGGTATAAATCCCCTGACTAAACAAAGCATAAGCTAGGTAAGACTGACAGGGCTGACTTTCTGGAACTCTGACATTTAACCCAGAATCTACAGAAAGAAAATGAAAAGTACAGTAACTGAAATGAAAAATTCACTGAAGATATTCAGCAGCGGATATGAAGAGAAAAAAAGAAAGAAGCATTGAATTTAAAGGTAGAAAACTGGAATTATCCAGTATGAGAAACAGAAATATAAAAGAAAAATGAAAAGTAAAAAATGAAAAACCAGACCCTAAGATGTCTGTAAAACACCATCAAGCATAAAACACATCAATTATTGGAGCTACAAAAGGAGAAAATAAAAAGAAAAAAGGAAGACTATTAAAAGAAATACTGGCCAAAAATTATCCCAATTTGATGAAATACACAAATTTACACATCTAAGATGCTCAATGGATTCAAGTAGAATAAATCCAAAGAAACTCGCATCATGACATTGTAATCAAATGGCCAAAAACAAACACAAAGAGAATCTTTAAGCAGCAAGATAGAAATGACTCATCACGTTCAAAGGACCCTCAATAAGACTACTAGCCTTTTCTCATTAGATATTTTAAAGACCAGAGGCACAGTCCAAGTTTTAAAATAAAAAAACAATTAAGAATTCTATATATTACATATGTGTGTTATGGCACACCCTTATAATCTCAGTACTTGGGAGGCTGAGACAGGCAGGTCTCAGGTTTGCAGCCAGCCTCAGTTACGTAGTGAGACTTAGCAACCTAGCATGACCTTGTTCCACACAAAATTAAAATAAAAAGGATGAGAGCATAGCTTGGAGGTACAGTGACATATCATCCTCATTCATTCTCTCTCTCTCTCCCTCTCCCTCTCCCTCTCCCATATCCTCTCTCCTCTCTCCTCTCTCCTCTCTCCTCTCTCCTCTCTCCTCTCTCCTCTCTCCTCTCTCCTCTCTCTTTCTCTCCTCTCTCCTCTCTCCTCTCTCCTCTCTCCTCTCTCCTCTCTCCTCTCTCCTCTCTCCTCTCTCCTCTCTCCCTCTCTCCTCTCTCCTCTCCCCTCTCTCCTCTCTCCTCTCTCCTCTCCCCTCTCCCCTCTCCCCTCTCTCCTCTCTCCTCTCTCCTCTCCCCTCTCTCCTCTCTCCTCTCCCCTCTCCCCTCTCCCCTCTCCCCTCTCTCCTCTCTCCCTCTCTCCTCTCTCCTCTCCCCTCTCCCCTCTCCCCTCTCCCCTCTCCCCTCTCCCCTCTCCCCTCTCCCCTCTCCCCTCTCCCCTCTCCCCTCTCCCCTCTCTCCTCTCCCCTCTCCCCTCTCCCCTCTCCCCTCTCCCCTCTCCCCTCTCCCCTCTCCCCTCTCCCCTCTCTCCTCTCCCCTCTCCCCTCTCCCCTCTCCCCTCTCTCCTCTCCCCTCTCTCCTCTCCCCTCTCTCCTCTCTCCTCTCTCCTCTCTCCTCTCTCCTCTCTCCTCTCCCCTCTCCCCTCTCTCCTCTCTCCTCTCTCCTCTCCCCTCTCTCCTCTCTCCTCTCTCCCTCTCTCCTCTCTCCTCTCCCCTCTCCCCTCTCCCCTCTCCCCTCTCTCCTCTCTCCTCTCTCCTCTCTCCTCTCTCCTCTCTCCTCTCTCCTCTCTCTCTTCTCTCTCTCTCTCCCTCTCCCTCTCCCTCTCCCATATCCTCTCTCCTCTCTCCTCTCTCCTCTCTCTCTCTCTCTCTCTCTCTCTCTCTCTCTCTCTCTCTCTCTCTCTCCTCTCTCCAGAAAAAGCATCTTGAAAAATGGAGAAATTAAAAAACAAAAAGAAAAAAGTAACAAAGAAAGAAAAATGGAGAAATTACAACTTCAGCAACATAGTGAGACTCTCAGCAATTGAGCAAGACTATCTTCAAACCAAAAAAAAAAAAAAATAAAAAGGGATGGGGGAATGCCCCTGTGTTCAATCCCTCGTATCACCAAAAAAAAAAAAAAAAAATAGGAGAAATTGAGACATTCTCAGATGAACAACAGGAACTGAGGAATTTCACTGTTAGTAAACCTGACCTATAAAAAATGTCAAAGGGAGTCATCCAGGCTGAAATGAAAGCATACTTGACAGAGGCTCAAAGCCAGGAATAAGAAATGAGCTGTGATGAAGGTAAATACACTGAAAAATATAAAAGCTAACATCATGAGCTTTTTGTATGACTTGTAACCACAGCATAAAGACAGGGAAGGAGGGATGGAACTCTCTAGGAAAATCTGTGTCCCTTGAAGGACGCAGCCATGACTGTCCTCATCTAGTTATTTCTACAGAAGCCACAATTTTCAGAGCTTCCAAAATTAAGTGATTTTTTAGGCTTCGTGGTACATGCCTACAATCCCAGTACTTGGGAGACTAAAACAAGAGGATTGAAGGTTTGAGGCCAGCCTTAGAAACTTCATGAGGCCCTGTTTCAAAATAAAAAAATACAAAGGGCTGGAGGTATAGCTTGAAGGGAGAGAGGCAGAGACAGAGAGAGACAGAGAGAGAGAGAGAGAAAGAGATAGAGAGACAGAGAGAGAGAGACAGAGAGAGACAGAGAGAGACAGAGAGAGAGAGACAGAGAGATAGAGAGAGAAAGAGAGACAGAGAGATAGAGAGAGAACAGACATACAAATAGACTTTTAGATAAAATGTCCTAAATTTTCATCCAACGCTGGGAAAACAAAACACTTTACAGCCAGATGGGACCATGGTCAGCTGGCTTGTGAACATATTAGAGAAAGGGTTTATTTGGGTCATGGTTCTGAAATTTTATTCTTTAAGATGTGTGACATAGCTACAATTTTTTTTTTTTTGGTGGTACTGGGGTTCCTGGAAGCCCTTCTACCTCCGGGCTACACTCCCAGACCTATTTTTACATTTTTATTTGGAAACAGGGTCTCCTAAGCCAGCGCGTGCAGCTGGCTTCGAACCTGCGCGATCCTCCTGTCTCTGCCTCCCAAGCACGGGGATTACAAGCGTGCGCCACCACGCCTGGCGTAGCTACAATCTTTTACTGTCACCTGAGAAGCTGGCCAGAACTGACCCTACAGGAGACAATGAATGGGAGTGAGGACAGTGACTTGTCTCTCGGGTAGAAGGCAACACCGTGGAAGGAAAGAATGAAGCTTTCAATCCTAGGGATAGAGCCCTCAGGTCACCCTGAACACAGCTTTGTAGATCTTTAAGCTGGAAGACAGGTCCTCCATATATGGTGGTCCATAGGCACTCTGTAAGATGCTCTTAGCCCAGTATCTTACAGATTCACAATGTATAACATATTGGGCAAACTAAAGTTTCTGGAGGAGGGGATGCCTTCTCTAGTTTGCAGATGAACACTTGTCTCAGTCAACATCCTCACTGCTATAATCCAAAAAGCCTGGCTGTGCAACTTAGAGGAAGGAAGGTTTGCCAAATATGCCAATGGTGCAGCTTCCAGGAAGAACTTGTGTAGTCTGGGCTCTAACCAACCCCCTCTTCTAGCAGGTGAGTATGTAAAATATCTCCAAAGCTAGAAAATCACAGCCAGAGAGGCTGGACCTTGGAGGTTACCAGCTTCGAAATCTTTATTTCATAGGGGAAGATTGCAGCTCCGATCATGAGAAGAACTTGCTTAGAGGAAACCGGTACCTATGATGAATAGATAGCTCTTGTTCTTTTAAAATAGAATTATTTAAGCACTCTGCTAAACATTTGTCTTAGGCGATCTAAATGAATCCACATAAGAACCCTATCTCATTTGGCAAATGGGGAAACCAAGGCTCAAGGAGGTGAGGTCACTTACCTAAAAGTTACACAGGAGATAAGTGGTAGAAGTGACTCACATCAGGGCCCCAGCCTCAGGAGCCCCAGGACTCATGGACCTACAGTTTCATCTTATCTCTGTTCCACTGGGCATCAGCAGGGAGGTGGAACTTCCTATTTTTATTCCCTCACACATCAGAGGGCTGGAACATCTGGGACTTGTCTCTCTATCCTCAAGTGATCTCCCCCATGATCTCTCCAGGATGGGAGATCCAGGGCAACACTTGCCTCAGTCAACATCCTCACTGCTATAATCCAAAAAGCCTGGCTGTGCAACCTAGAGGAATGAAGATTTGTTTGCTCACAGTTTCTTGGAGATACCAAGTACAGCCCATGTGAGGCCAGGATCTGGAGCTCTGGACATGGCAGTGGGAAGGAGAGAGGGAGAGAGGGAGGGTCTACTCTCACATCATGAAGGCCAAATGCAGAGAGAGCAAGCAAGCAAGGAGATTCAAAGGCACAGCACAATCCCTAAGACCACAAACCCAGGCATCCACCTTCTGGAGCCACACTCCATCGGTCTAGGTAAAACCCCCCAAAATCCATTACCTAGATTCATCTGCTGATGAGATTACAACTCTCAAAACTTAACCATATCAACCTTGAGCTTAATACATGGGCTTTTCAGGGGGCATTGCTAACAGTGGTGGCCAAGACTCCCGAGGTATATCTCCCAAGACAGAGAAAAACGGGAAAGCTGTACTGATCTTTAAGACCTGACCTCTGGCACCACAGAGTCACTGGCCCACCCAGATTCAGGGGAGGGAAGGTAACTCTGCCTCTTTATGGGGACTGTCAACATCTTAAAACAAAAACAATATGTCAGCTAACAGTGTAGTGTCTTCAGGCAGTCTAATCTGTCATGTTGGTTTGGGGGGGTCGGGGCTTTGAAGACAACTGACTTCAAAGACAAGGTCGTCTTGACTTACCATGGTCTGCTTCCAGGGTCCTCAATGGGATGGGCATGGGAATCAAAGACTTGAAATTGATGGCCAGTTTTCAGAAGGTACTGCGGGTGACCCCCAGATGCCCCTCTAGATAATCTCTCCTGACTCTCCTCCATGCCCTCTGTGCAGAGGCTGACCAGTGTGGGCTATAGCAGAGCCCTCCCTGTCCAGGTTTAAGCAAAGGGAAGAGCTGGAAGGAAACCAGGAGGGGAGACAGCAAGGGAACTCATTCCTTGGTCCTTTCCTTAAGGTAGTTCTGAATAACTCTCTTCTTTCAGGTTGTAGAAACTGCAAGTCAGTACTGTTGGGTACTTACTAGTTGTCTCTCTGATGCTACTCACCCATAAGACCATTCATTCACCTATTATTCATTCAATTGCTTATGTATCCATCGCTTGGCAACCCACTGGCTCACAGGGATACTCGTCAGTAGGCCCTCCTTCCCTCACTGCTAAGTTCTATTCCCCCAAAACACTGCACAGCAGGTTCACACTGAGTCCTGTGCCTCCAGCGCAGGCTGCAGTATGACTATTTTAGCAACTCCTCCTTCATCCTAAATCCATTTATTCTGCTCTCTCTACTCATGTGACAGCTCCATGTCTTATGGGTACTGCACCTAAGCCAAGCCTCACTCTCTCCAGATGACTGTAAAGCCAGGTTCTTGAACTGGGTGACCCCCCTGTCTCAGTCTATGTTCTCATTGATGTAATCCAAAAAGCCCGATCACAAAACTTAGAGGTAATAAGATTTATTTGCTCACAGTTTTGGAGATTTCAGGGTTCAGTCCATGTGAAGCCAGGGGTCTGAAGCTCGGGCTTGGCGGTGGGAAGAGAAGAAAGAGAGTACACACAAAGCTCTGTTCTCACCTCATGAAGGCTGAAAACAGAGAGAGCCAGCAAGCAAGGGGATTCAAAGATACAAACACAATCCCAAAGGCCACACCCCCCCAAAACATCCACTTTCTCCAGCCATTCCCTACCAGCCTAGGTTACAACCTAGATAAATCCAATCTCCTTATGCAGTTACGACCCTCATGATTTAACTATATCAACCCTGAGCTCTCCAGGGCACATTCCATGTCTGACTATAACACCCCCTAAGGATTCAGTTCATCTGTGCAACAGGAATACTAGGGGTATGTGCAGGAGGTGGAATTGCGCAAACCAACCCACTAAGGAAGTCAAAGAGCCAGAGAGGGCAAGAGCGATGTCTAAGGGCGTGTCCTCCTTCACACCTACTTTCTCAGTCACTGTATTTAGGATTCAACAGCCATCAGCAACTGGTGCCCTTTCTCTGTGTGTTGAAGAGCTGAATACACTGGCTCCTAGCCTGGGGCCAGTAGGAACCTGACGCGGGAAGAACCCCACCTGCTTCTGCACCTCTGATGGCTTTCCTGGAAAGCCCGCCTCCCACTGTCCTGTCTTCCCAGGGCTGTGAAAAGTATTTAATTAAGAAACACGCCTTTAAAGCAAGCTGATGTTAAAGAGCCATGTTTAAGTGCTAATTATTGTTATCATAGGCAGCTTTTCACCTAATTAAATGCATGGATTCGGTAATTGTTAGCTAATCCCCAAAGAGATACCAGGGACCTCTGTGTTAGGATTGCTCCTTTCTCCAGCAATTGACCTAATTCTCAAGTCATAGCAGACAGGCTGGTTGGTCTGGGGACCTGACTCAGGAGTCCTGTGGAAAGCAAATGGGCTTTGTCTTCATCTCTCTGGTTTCAAGTCCCAGCCCTTTTTCTTCCCAGGGGTGCAGCTAGAGGAAAGTGGCTCCATGTCCTTGAACTACAGTTTCCTAGTCTTGAAAAGGAGATGTTTGTGGAGTGCTTGCACCCATTAAATGCATTTAATTATTCTCTTGTCAGTAGTAGTATGTCCTTCAAAGATAACTTAGCATTTTATTTACTTATTTTTGTCAGCTTTATTGAAGTATATTTTCTATATAACACATATTAGTCAGCTTCACATTGCAATAACAAAAATCCCTGAGGTAACTAACTTATAAAGAGAAAAAGGCTAGCCGGGTGTGGTGGCACACACTTGTAATCCCTGCACTTGGGAGGCGGAGACAGGAGGATCGCATTGGTTCGAAACTAGCCTTGCTGGCTTAAGAGACCCTGTTTCCAAATAAAATATAAAATATGTCTGGGAGTGTAACCCAGAGATAGAAGGGTTTCCAGGAACCCCAGTACCACAGAGAGAGAGAGAGAGAGAGAGAGAGAGAGGAGGAGGAGGAGGAGGAGGAGGAAGAGAGGAGAGAGAGAGAGAGAGAGAGAGAGAGAGAGAGAGAGAGAGAGAGAGAGGGAGGAAGGCTATTTCAGCTCATGGTTCTGGAGTTTCCAGTTCAATCATGGGCAGCCCGTTGCTTTAAGTCCCTGCCACATCATGGCGGAGAAAACTGCTTACTTCATGAGCCAGGAAGCACAGAGAGACTGAGGGGCTGGGTCCCATCTCCCCTTCAAGGACGCACCCTCAGTGGTCTAAGGACCTCTCACTAGGCTCCACCTCTTAAAGGTCCCACCATCTCTCAATAGCACCACCCTAGGGACCAAGCTTTTAATTTAACACATGGGCCTTCAATATCTGAACTGTAACAACAAAAAACTGCCACTTTTAGAAATACAATTTGATGAGTTTTAGCAGTCATGTAAACAGTCGTGTGACCTGCATCACTATCATGCTATAGAACATTTTCAATTATTTCCCAAATTCTCTCATAATCTCTGCCGTCAATCCCTTCTCTCCACCCTGTGGAAACTGGTAACCACCAATCTGCTTTCTACCATGATACTTTTACCTTTTCTAGAATTTCATATAGACAAAAGCATACGACGAGCCTTGCTTCTTTCAATTAATATAAAGCCTTTGTGATTTATGTATGTGGCTCCACATATGAGTAGTTCTTTTCTGTTGCTGAGTTGTACTCTTCTTATATGGACATACTACGTTTTTAAGCCATTCACCAATGGTGATTTGAGTTCTTTCTAGGTTTAGGTTATTACCAATAAAGCTGCTATGGTCATCTACGTGTTTTCATTCTCTTGAGTCAACATCTAAGAGCAAAATTGCTGGGTCACAAATTCAGTGTATATTTAACCCTATAAAATAACTTCCAAAAAAAATAAGTTCCAAAATGTTTTCCAAAGAGACTCTTTGCATTCTCACCTGCTCTAAATGAGAGCTCGGTTGCTCTGCATCCTTACCCATACTGGTACTGTGGGTCTTCTCATTCTCTATAATGTAGTGGGTGTGAGTGACACCTTTCTATGGCTTAGATTAGCATCTCTTTAACAACGAACGGTGGTGCACATTTCTAATCTTTCTATGTGCTTTCATTCTAACTCCTTTGGCGAGGAGTCCATTCAAATATTCTGCTTGTTCCCTCACTGGGTTGTCTTCTTAGACATGAGCTGAGCAGCATACAGAGACTGAGAGGTTCCACATCCCCTTCAAGGACACACTCTCAATGACCTAAGGTCCTCTCCTTAGGCTCCACCTCTTAAAGGTCCCATAATCTCTTAGCAGCACCACCTCGGAGACCAAGACTTTAACACATGGGCCTTCAGTATGGAAACTATGACAATGAAACTGTCTATTTAAGAAATCTTTATTTAAATTTCTCATGTTAAAGTAATTAATTCAACCTTTAATAAAATTAACCTGTAGTTAGGAACTATTAAAGAATATAAAAAATAAACTTAATATGTTCTTTTGAGCCCAGGTATATAGTTGCCTTCTAATTCCTAGTGCCCACCAAGGACACCAGCGTTTCCTGGCACCCTTGCCCACTCTCCCAGGCTCCTGATCCTATCCCTGGCTTCCTGATTTCCATCCCTCCACCCTTCCTCATCCCCACCACCAAAACACATCTGTCCTGTGTGTCATCCTTTCTCTCAGTTGGTGGAAAGCTTGCCAGTCTGATGCTGTAAAGCTTCTCTTTTCCTTGGTAACTTAGATTCCTTTTCAGAGTCCAGCAGGGTCCAGCTTCTTACCCCCCAAAGAACAGTGTCTGTGGATACTTTCCCTGGGCATTGTAACAGCTGGGTGGGAGCCACTTGGATCTTCCGGTGCCGAAATACCCCACACTTGTGAATACCTCTGGGTTAGGCCAGACTCCATCTGGGAATTAGCAGAAGGCATAGTGCTGACAGTTGAATAGTAGATGCTGGTCTGTACGCCTGTTGTTCCTCTGTGGCACTGCTGTGTCTCCAGACTAGACTCCCCAACACAAGTGTTGGTTCTGACCCATCCGATGTGCTAGGTGCACCTCATCACACTGTCTTCACTGTGGACCAGCCTATAGTTTCAAAACAGTTACAGGTCCATTTCTCCTTTGCTGAGTTCAGACACACACACACACACACACACACACACACACACACACACACAGAAGAGGTCTTCCTAGTTTTGTATAGGAGGAAAATTAGTAATACCATTGTGGTTAAATAACTTGCCTAGGGTTAGATGGCCAGATCTTAGAAACACAACACTGATCTTTATGCATGAGCCTAATAATGATACCCTCGGAGCCAAATTTGATGATGTACCTACACACTCGTTTTTGGTACTGGAGATTCTATCTCTGACCTACACATCCCCCCAGCCCTCTTATTTTATTTTTATTTTGAAACAGGGTCTCACTAAGCTGTTGGGTTATCACCAAATTGCTGAGGCTGGCCTTCAACCTGCAATCTTCTTATCTCAGCCTCCCAAGTACTGGGATTACAGGCATGCACCACCACGCACAGCTCACATAGGTGCTTTTAAGATGTTTTCTATATTCTGTTCCATTTTTACACTGAGCTATTGCCTCAGTGCTGCTACACAGCCAACCACCCCACAGCCAGTGATTCAAAATAGCCATCATGGATTCTTGCAGGTCTAAGTGCTTGAAGCTGGACTTTAAACTTTCTATTGTAGGCTGGAGATGGAGCTCAACTTTGTCCCATGTAGCTTGGCTCTAGAGACTGACCCAAAGAGACAGCAGCTGACCAGGGGAAGCTTATTTCATGATAGCGATGGAACCACTATCACGGTGCCTTTTCAAGAACCTTTACAGTCCATCTGCTAACATCCCCCAGGCTGAATAATTCACATGGTCAATTCCAAAGTCAAGAGTAGGAACGATGATTCTGGCTCTGGCTTCCAAATCCATGGCTGTGAGGACGAAGAATCCGAACTAGTCATTCAACCTGTTTTATTTGTGTATTTATTTAGTCCTAAAAACCTTGGGAGTTAGGTGCTGTCACTGGTCCTACTTTGCTGCAGGAGAAACAGAGTCACACAGCTAGTGATGGGGAAGGGCTAGGGTTTACATGTAGACAATTAAACCCCGACTCCAGCTTTTAACAACTTGGTCATTTCTTGATGAAACTCTGTTCTACACAAGAAAATTAAGCAACAGATGTGTCCTCCATGGACCATGTAATGGGCATACCATCTGTGCAGTGCTGATGCCTCCGTAGGAGGCACCGGAGCGGCATTAATGCTGAGACCATGGTGTTCCTCTGCAAACTGACTTCAATCCAGCCCTATTGGAATTCTAACCCTGGAAAAGAACGAAGGCAAGAAAGATAGAAACAGAAATAAGATGCACGGATGCATGCAGGCTCATGGTTCTCCTGAAAGGCTGGCCAGGTGACAATAGGTCTTCATTTAGACAAAACTTCTAAGCGGTAGTAGAAAAAGCTCAGGTACAGGGATGACCAGAAAAAAAAGAGGAGGGGAAAGTGTGCGTATTCAGTGGCACAGAGCAGTGTTGGTGGCCACACAAGACAAGCCACTCCTCAAGGGCAGAGGGTAACCCAAATACCACACAGGTGAACACAGCATATCTGCTGTTAGTTATGCAGGTGTGTTTGGGGTTATCCTCATCTTTTAGTGTTATTTGTTGTGTGTGTGTGTGTGTGTGTGTGTGTGTGTGTTGTTATTTGGTTGTACTCGGGATTGAGCCTGTGGCATTCTACCTCTGAGCCGCACCCCCAGCTCTATTTCATTTCTTGTCTGGAAACAGGGTCTTTCTAAGTTGCTGAGACTGTCCTTGAATCTGAAAGCCTCTCGAGTACTGGTATTATGGTATGCATCGCCTCTCCTGGCTCCTTTTTATCTTGACACAATTTTTTTGTGCCATGGAACAAATAGAACCGTGACTTAAGTTCTACTCTTTATGTGACTAATACAATGGTGACTTGACAGTCCTCTAGCAGTTCTGAGTTACAAGACACTCTCCTTTCATCTCTGGGGTGAAAAGGAGTGGGGTCACAAGCTCCTGGATCGCCTCAGTGCTGTGGTCTTACCCCTCAAGGTAAAGATATGGGTGTGATCGACTGAATTCCCACCTGGGTGCCCACATTTGTAGTCATAGAGAAATCTGACCAACAGCTAGCTGGCTTGAAAGCCCAGGATTTTTTTGTAGCATGAGCCCTCGGGACTAATCCCCACTACCACCAAACCCAAAACTGCATGGTCTAGTGAATGAAATAGAAAAAGCCACTTCCTTAAGATGAGGTCCCTGTGGGGCTCTTGGGGGTCACACATTTAAGAGCTGGAGAATTTTCAGAGATCATCGTAAACATGGTTCCCATTCATCACCCCTCCTTGATCATGCAGTGCTTTCCAGCTCTGACTCGGAGTCTGGTGTGGTTTGGTCTCCGCAGTATTAGCAGGTGTAACAGGATAGGATTGGGTCCTGGAAAGGTGCCCGTGTAATCAGACTTGCCTTCTCTCTCTGGCACATCTGTCATCTCTCCTGGAAGGCAGGATGAGATACTTCTTAGATCAAAGCTTTCTCATCCCACCAGTCCAAGCTGAGATGCCAATTCTAGACCAGCCAACCATCAGCCACACCTTAGAAATTTAAGTGAACCCAGCCACCCAGCCAACCTACTTGGCTGGGCGACGTAATCAGCTCTGCAGTTCCGTGGTTGTTACACAGCACTATTATTGCAATGGGTAAATCACATGCCACTCATCCTATGGGTTTGAAAACAAAATTCCTCATGATTCCAGAGGTCTGTGTATGTGTCCAGAGGGAGGTAAATACACAGTGGCAAATGACTTCAACTTGGCCCAGACTAGAATAACATTCTCTCCCCTGAACATTCTCTTCTTCTTATACTGATGAGTTAGAATCAGCATAACCATATGTTGAGCATTTAAAATGGGCGGGTGCTAAGCCCAGAGTTGTATCTGGGTTTTGTTGCTCTTGTCTTTACTGTACACTTAGCTCTGGAACCAGGCCCGGCTGTTCCTAGCAACCAGACCCCAATCCACTGCCTTGCTCTGATATAAAGGGAGATATGATGCCAGGCTTCCTGATCTAGGGTATGTGTGTAAACAAACCCAGATGACCTCATGTTCCAGGACACCTGCCTTCATATTCAGGTCAAGACGAGATCCAAGTCCCACACAGTCCAGTCCTCAAAAAATCTGGGAATTCGAGCTCACCCCAATAATCTCATAGGACCGCCATACACTAGAAGGATCACAGCTTCCTGGGGCATTGATTTCATCAATACAGGAAGGAGATGAATATTCAGGGAAGGGAATGTTATTTTTATATAAGAAAAGGCTCAAATACAGCATCATGTCAAATGCAAAATAGCCACAGAAGTTTAAGATATAATAAGGAAATATCAATGAAATTTCTCACCCAGGCTCCAAATATCCCTGACTCACCTTTCCTGCACCATGCCTCAGATATCTGCTTCCCTTTCTTCTAGACTCTTGGGGCAACAGAGCTGTTAAGAAGGCAGACTTTGGGGCCCACTGCCTGCTTTCAAATCTTTACTCCTTCACTTTACTAACTTCTCTGTACTTCAGATGTGGCCCTGGGTCAGCCTCATCAATTCCTCCCGAGAGCTGGTTACAAATGCAGATTCTCAGGCCTCAAAACCCGGAAGTCAGCATTGGCATTTACCAAGATCCCAGAGGGCTTGCACTCTGGCTGTGCCCCCTAAACTATAGTTTTACTTTCTGGAGTTTCAGTTACCCATGGTCCAAAAAATATCAGTAGTCATCTTGACATTTTCAAAACAGAGAGGCCACAGACACAAAACTTTTATTATAGCATATTGTCATAATTTTTCTAATTTACTACTATTGTTCATCTCTTACAAGGCCTAATTTATAAAATAAACTTTATCAGTGGTATATATGTTTGGTATAGGAAAACCCAGTGACCATAGTTTCAAGCAGTCACTAGGGCTTTGGGAGGTATTCCCCACAAAGAAGAGGGGATGATTGTGTGCTAAACTTTGGGACATTGCTATAGCTATATATACAATGGCCCCTAAAGAGCTTTTTTATTAATGTTTGAAGTTTATATAATTGAGTCATGATGGTTGTAGTTCCAGAAGTGGATGCATCTATTGTAATAGACTCACCTGGGTGGTACCTGGTAAACCATAGGGTGTGGCTAAAGGAGGTGGTCTCTGGGGTGCGGCCTTAGAGATTATATATATGGTTCCTCCTCCCCCAGCTCCCTCTTTAGCTTCTGGCTTCCGTGATGTGAAGAGAGCAGTCCATGTCCTCTCCCTCTCTCCACCTCCTGCCACCATGCCCTGAGATCCATGGTCCCCAGCCTCACAGGAACTGAACCAGAAACCATAAGAAAATAAATCTTTCCTCTAAGTTATGCGGTCAGTCTTTTAGATTATACCAGCAGGAATGCTGACGGACACAGATATGCAGGTCTAACTAACTCCTGTTCATTTTGACACCTGCTGGAAGCTGCCTCTTAGCCAAATTTGGGGTCCCGTGTTCTCTTGCTTCGTGTTATCAGTGACTGGTGGAGCTCTTTGGTGGCAGTTTGCTAGTAGGTAATTCTCACACTAAACCTACACAAGGAACACCATCACCACCTTCTTTCATGGCTGAGAAGGACATGGATGTCCAAATGGTTGGCTCAAGGTGAGCCCAAAGGAGGCAGAACCTGGACTCTGGTCTGGGACCAAAGCTGGTAGGCCAAACCACTTGTCCAACTATATGGAGAAGCTGGGAAGAAACTGGGAGGAAAGAAGCTGCCAACTCATGAGTACATTGGTGCCAGACATGAACACAGATGCGTGGCGCACAATTTATTCAGCAGGAAGCCGGCACCGGGTACAGATTGCTCTGGGCAGGCTGGGGAACACAGCGACTCTGAAATCTCTGAGCCTTTTTTTCTCTAGCTCCTCTGTGGTTTGTGGTCCTCAAGCCAAGCTTCCTCTTAATCCAATTAAAACCGGCTTGTTTATGCTTATCAGCTCTTTATTTGGTTTGTTAAAAACGTGCAAATTACCCAGAGGCCCCTGCATCTCCTGAACCAAAAAAAAAAGCATCAATAAAATTATTAAGTTAAATCCAGTTAGAAGCAGCTGCTGAAACCGAAGTCTGCTGGAGCCAAGAAAAAGGGAGGGAGGGAAGAAGGAAGGGAGGGGAGGGGAAGACAGGGCTTTTCGGGGCCTGGTGGGTGAGGGGTCCTCTGGCCAGGCTCCACTCCAGCCCTCTGCTAAGTGGGGGTGGGAGGAAAAAGGAGCCACAATTTACCAAGCGCAGGGCAGCAGCCTGTTGTAGACCGTTTCTTCATATCAGCACCTCCACTAGAGCACCCATTTTGCAGCTGGAAGAAGCAAGGCTCAGAGAGATGAGGCCACATATGCAGATCGTCAAAGGACGAGAGGCATAGCAAGCTTTGGCTCTCTGCCCGGAACGTTGGGATGTCAGAATTCATGGAGCCCTGAGAAGCTACCGACCTAGTCTCTACACCCGTAAAATGCACAGGACAATGCCCACCTCCCAGGGTTTGAAGAAGAGTCAATAAAGTGCTCTACCTCCAACACATGATAGGTCTGTCTTATAATCAAACTCCTGATAACCATGCTCCTGTTAAAGCCCTTTCCCTGTCCTATTTTTCAGAAGAAAAGGCTAAGAGGTCCAGAGAAAGAAAACGACCTACTCACGTTCACAGAGATCCTGGGACAGCGCAGAGACTCCAACACAAATCTCCTCCTCTCAGTCTAGTATCCCATTTCAGACCCTGATCTACCTTTCTATGTTATAAATGAGAAAACTGAGGGACAAAATGTAAAAGTCAAGGCAGGCATGGTGGTGCACACTTGTAATCCCAATACTTGGGAGGCTGAGACCGGAAGACTGCAGTTCATGGACAGCCTCAGCTACTTAGTGAAGCCCTCTGCAACTTAGTAAGACCTTGTTTCAAAATAAAAGAATAAAAAATAGGGCTAGTGGTGTAGCTCAGAGGTAGAATGCCCCTGGGTTTCATGGTTTCATCCCCAGTAACACACACACACACACACACACACACACACACACACACACTAGAAGTCACTGGCCCAAGGTTACTGAGTTCAGTGCTGCGTGCAGGAACTCAGAACCAGCATCCTGGTGCCTCCGTTTCTCCGCTATACTGCTTGGGCACAAGCTTGACCTCTCTGTGCACCTAGTTTCTTCACTTTAAAAAAGGGGCTTATCACTTCTGGTGTGCTGAACATTTGGAGAAGGGCCATAACAGACAGGTAGAGCCCTGTGCAAGCCAGAAGCTACTGTCTGAGACCCACCTCCAGCACCACCATGCACAAAGCATCCGGGGAACTGCTGGGCACCTGTTCTTCCTGTCTCCAAAGGCCTTGGGATGGGTTTTTAATTCCTGGAAACCCTCAGGCCCAGGAGACACAGACAGTGCAGGGAGGGGGAGCCACTGCCAGATTCCCAGGCAACACTAATCCATTACACATCCATTGAGAACCTCGGGGGCTACCCTCCCTTCCAAAGCTTTTCCAACCCAGCCCTGGCTGATCCCCAGATTCTCGGAAATATAGTAAGCAGCAGTTCCACATAAATGAGCAAGAAATCATGTGTTGCCGTGCACAGGAGCCCGAGATAGGCAACACAGAGCCCTCTGAGGATGGGGCTTCCTCTACCACTGAGCTGAAAGCAGTCAGGGCTGGATTCGGCTCCCGTCTCCATGTCATCCCATCAGCAGGGACACCTCGGGCCAAGCAAAGTCACCTCTCTGAGCCACCATTCCCTCTTCTCTAACATGTGGAAAAATCGGAGCCGATGGTGGAGTTGTTAAGAATGGGCTTTCCTTCTCTCTCTTGGTTTGGCTTCAGGTGGGTTCTCTGGATCACAGCCCACCCCCTGGCTTTCTTGGGCATCCTTGACTCTCATGAGGCCAGGACATGGGGTTGAAGTCATCATGGCGGCCCCAAGACAAGGCTGGAGGGCCTCCAGGCAGGTTGGTGTGTAGCACCCCAATAGAAATGGATGGAGAGCATAGCCAGGCCACTGGGGTTGACATTTGGGGAGCCCAGGGCAAGAACTTTTTATGCGCTGTCTTGCACCCTCATGTGGCAGGGCAAGCACACCTGAGAAAACAGAGTCCCTAAGTGTCTCCTATTACTCCACCCTCCCTGTACCCAAAACCACCCCAGGGGATGATTACCTGGAGATGACTACCTAGGGGTGACTCCTCGGGGCCCTGCAAAAATGTCACTCGGACGAAAAATTATACAACTGGTCTTAATGATGAGCCTTAGGACTTTTTTTATCCCAACTATGATATGGATGTTCATGTCCAAAATTTGTGTTAGAATTCAATCCCCAATACACCTGCAGTAAGAGGTAGGGCGTTTAGGAGGTGAACAGGCCATGAGGACTCAGCTCTTATCAAAGGGCTGGATGGTACAAATTTGCTCTTCTCCCTTTCCACTCCATGAGGAAGGGTGAGAAGCCCATCCTGGAAGCAAAGAAGAGCCCTCAGCAAACCCTAGTCCTGCCTGCCCCTCCATCATGAACTCCCCAGTCTCCACAACTGTGAGATCTAAATTTCTGTCCTTTATAAACTTCCCAGTCTCAAATCTTGTGTTATAGCTTACACAAAGCCTATTGGGAAAAGCAGAAAGAGTCAAAACATAATTATAACCTGCGGCTCTTCTGGAAATCATACGGACAATCTTGTGGTTAACACTCCAATACATGATCTCGGTCCAACTGGCCCCGAGAGCCCGTGTGTACAAGAGGGAAATGGGGTCAGTTATATAAGAGCAAGAAGGGTGCTATAGTCTGTTTCTGACAAGCAAAATTGCATTGTGCAGCACGGCTATTGTCTCAAGAGAGGATTTCTCAACTTCTTTTATTTGTATTTATTTGCTTGTTTGCAGGACTGTGGACTAAGGCCAGGGCCATGCGTATGCTATGCTAGTGTTCTATCCCTGATCCCGGCTCCCAGCACTCTTTTATTTTGGTCAGCAGAGAAAAATAGAGTCTGAAATAATCAAGGATGAAAGATAGTGAGGTGGAGTAAGTGCCCCGGTGACACCTCTCCCTGACTCCTAAGTCAAGACTGAGGAATTGGAAATGGACCAATCAGGGCCCAGACCTAAGGACCAATCAGAGGAGGTGCCAAGGTATATAAGCTAGCCTCCTCTCAGTAACGGTGGCAGCAGCGGCTGGAGCATTTACTAGAAGGAGAGGAGACAGAGATAGGCTCCCGAGTCCCACACAGGGGAAGCATCTTTCCCTGTCTCCTTCTGTTAAACGCTATGCCCTGATTCCTGTGCCTCCTAAGCTAAATTCTTTGGACTCTTAAAGTCAAGAGTCGAAGTATACCATGGGTTCAGGGCTCTGACCTTCTCTTCTGTCCCAACCCATAGTGGTCCCTGTCTCAGGAAGACCAAGCTCTTGGGCCCTGCCCTGTGAGAGAAAGGAGCTGACCACCTTCCCTCCGAAACTCCACAACTTACTGCAAGATGAAAAGGAAAGAGAAAAGAGAATGAGAGAGAGACAGAGAGAGAGAGAGAGAGAGAGAGAGAGAGAGAGAGAGAGAGACAGAGAGAGAGAGACAGAGAGAGAGAGAGAGAGGGCAGCCTGATCTCTCTCTAGCCCTGAGATTGTGGGAGGAGAGGGAGAGAGGGAGAGAGGGTTCGGGTTCAAGTGAGCGCATCAGCCAGTGCGTGGCTTGCCTTCTCTCTCTTGGTTTGGCTTCAGGTGGGTTCTCTGGATCACAGCCCACCCCCTGGCTTTCTTGGGCATCCTTGACTCTCATGAGGCCAGGACATGGGGTTGAAGTCATCATGGCGGCCCCAAGACAAGGCTGGAGGGCCTCCAGGCAGGTTGGTGTGTAGCACCCCAATAGAAATGGATGGAGAGCATAGCCAGGCCACTGGGGTTGACATTTGGGGAGCCCAGGGCAAGAACTTTCTATGCGCTGTCTTGCACCCTCATGTGGCAGGGCAAGCACACCTGAGAAAACAGAGTCCCTAAGTGTCTCCTATCACTCCACCCTCCCTGTACCCAAAACCACCCCAGGGGATGATTACCTGGAGATGCCTACCTAGGGGTGACTCCTCGGGGCCCTGCAACAATGTCACTCGGACGAAAAATTGTACAACTGGGTTGGATCCATTTGCTGGGGTCATCGTAACCAAGTGCCACACACAGGGTGAACTGAGCAGTGGACATTTGTGGTCTCACAGCACAGGAGGCTGGAGGTCCAAGATCAAGGCGTCAGCAGGGCCAGTTTCCTCTGAAGGCAGCAAGGGAAGGTCTGCTCTGCCACTCTCCTGGGCTCACAGACGCTGTCTTCTCTGAGGCTTTGCTTACCTTCTGTGCGTGTGAACACAGTTCCCCCTTCTTAGAAGGACACCAGTCATATTGGGTTGGGGCAACCCTAACAGCCTCATTTTAACTTATTTTTTCTGTAAAGACCTTGTCTCCAAAGAAAGTCACTCCTGAGATACTGGGGGTAAGGATGTCAGCGTGTATCATTTATGGTGGGGAGACACAATTTAACCCATAACAGAGCTGTAGTGTGTGTGTGTGTGTGTGTGTGTGTGTGTGTGTGTGTGTTTCACCTTGCATTGTTTGTTTTCTGCCAGTGTAGGTTAGGAGACTTGGGGAAGGTGTTATAAAAAGGACCATATCAACTACGGACAAAGAAATGACATTTTATTCACACACCAAATTATTGCAAGCACTAAATGTGTGGCCTCAATACATACGTGTGTGTGTGTATGCATGTGTGTGTCTGTGTGTGTATAGCACTGGGGATGAACCCAGGGGCATTCTACCTCTGAACTACACCTCCAGCCTTATTTTATTTTTATTTTGAAACAGAGTCTTGCTATGTTGATGAGAGTCTCACTATTACCGAGTCTGTCCTTAAACCTGAGATCCTTCTGTCTCTGCTTCCCAAGCACTGGGATTACAGGCATGCGCCACCACACCAGGCTTCCCAAGGCAAAATTTAAGCAGCTTTGTGCAGTCTCTTGAACCAATAGTCTGGATTAGACACAGCCCCCAGAGATAATGAAGCAGAAGAGGTTTAAAAATAACAATAATAAACTGCTACAACAGAGAAAGTTGGCGACTTTTTAAGCACGAGATATTTTTAGGTTCTGATATAAGCACCACACATTGATTATTTTGTTGAATTCTCATGTAGCCCTACAAGGCACTTTTATTTCACGCTCAGTCTTACAGGTAGGGAAGCTGAGGCAGAGAGAGAAAAAGTTATTTGCCCAAGCAGGCCTGATTCTAGAATCTCTCTGTGTGTGGTCTTCACCCTGTCATACTCCTTCCCAAGCTGTCCAACCTCTGGAAGCTTCAAAAGAGCTCCTCCCTCTCCTCTGAGAGTGGAGCAGAGACCCAAAGGGGGACCCAGAGGCAGATACCCAGGCTGGTTATAGCAGCTGCCTTCCCAGGCACGAGTATGCAGCTTCAGAGCTCAGCTCTATGGGAGTGAGGAATTGTAACCACTATTATAATAAAAATTCCTAGAAAAGGAAGGCCTAAATGTTCACCAACAAAGCACTGGCTAAGTAATACTTCTGTTAGAACTACTAGGTGGGTGGCCTGAGTAATCAAGGCTGTGCAGAGGGACATTTGGTGACTTATTAAGAAACGAATAAAAACGGTATAGAAAACCTGGTGTGGTGGTACACACCTATAATCCCAAGATCTGGGAGACTGAGACAGGAGGATTGCAGGTCCGAGGCCAACCTCAGCAATTTAGCAAGACCTCGTTTCAGAAAATTAAAATTAAAAAGGGCTGGAGATATAGCTCAGAGGTAGAAAGACCCTAGATTCAATCTCCAATATCAAAACAGGAAAAAAGTTATAGAAAAGAATATATATATATATATATATATATATATATATATATATATATGGTCTGACATACAAATCTTTTAATGAGATATTAAAAGCTATAGAGACATAGATTATAGGTTATAAATGCAAAGTGATAGTAGAGGTTATCTCTAGCTGATCCCTGGGATCATAGGTGATTTTCCTTTAATTGTATTTTCTTTTGCTTATTCACATATTTTAAATGTTGCCAGCCAAATATTATGCATTATTTAATATGGGAAATCATTACTACCAGGGGTAAAGCTTTCTATACAAAGAATGTATTCTCCTTAGTTTTTAGAGATGATTCCAACACACACACACACACACACACACACACACACACACACACACTACTATCAGCTGTGGGCATTTATGTCTTCTGATAAGAAGATGAATCTGCAGTCTGAACAGCCTACTATGTGTTTCAGAGCGCCCTGCCTTCTCTGTGGAGGATACCACTGGGCTCCTGCCCCTCACCTGCTCCCTTCCTTCTAGAGAATGGAGCCTCAGTCTTACCTGAATGGCCACTCCTCTCTCATGTGACCCGTGATTGGATCCTGATTGGTCTAAGCCAATTCCACTTTCCCCTTACTGTGATTGGTTCAACAGCAACCATGTGACCCATTCCTGGCCACAGAGGTTTGAAGAGAGCTCTGCTGTGGGCTCCTGGGAGGGGCTCCCTTGCAAAATTCTGAAAGAAATGATCTCTCCTTTCCTTGTCTGTTTGAGCTCACAGGTGGCTTCAATGTCTGGCATGGTGGAAGCCATCTTAGGACCAGGAGAGATGATTATTGGGAACCAAGCCTAGCCTCTGAAAGTAACAGAGGAGAGGGAGAGTTCTCCGAGTTCTTGATGTCAAAGCTGGGCTGATGAATTCCTCACCCTTGGGCACTTTCCTCTCCAGCCATTTTGAGTGAGGCTCCTGTTACTTGCAGCCCAATACATCCTAATTGATAAAATCTTATTTCTTTCATCAGTTCCTGGGTTTCTTTCTTTTTTTTTTTTTTTTTTTTTTTTTTTTTTTTTTTTTTTTTTTTTGGTGGTACTGGGGTTCCTGGAAACCCTTCTACCTCCGGGTTACACTCCCAGACCTATTTTTATATTTTTATTTGGAAACAGGGTCTCTTAAGCCAGCGCGGCTGGCTCCGAACCTGCACGATCCTTCCTGTCTCTGCCTCCCAAGCGCGGGGATTACAAGCATGCCCACCACACCCGGCTCCTGGGTTTATTTCAAATTGTGAGTCCAAAGACAGATGGTAGCCAGCTGGGTTATCAGGACTTTCATTCAAGTTGTTTATATGCCCAGCCTTTTAAAGTATGCCGATTTTTCCTGTTTCTCAAGTTTATATGGATCAATGTGTCTAAACCAAAGGATGAAAAAAGACTGAAACACTGAATCAAACTGAAGATCACATTGGCCAGCAGGAGGTAGAGGAGGCGGTGTAGTTCTTGTCTCGACACTCGTAGACTGTGGGACTCGTTTCTCGTGGAGGAGCCTGACCAGACTGACCGGACTGACTGGAGGGACTCTTCATAGCTCACATTTTAAGGCTGAGCATGCTGTTGTCCATGGATCTACCTATACCCATGACGATTCTGCAACCAGGAGACTAGAATGAGATCTATAAGAAAGTAATACACCCATGAGATCCAAGACTCCAGAACCAGTGACATTTTGATTCTAACAAGCTGAAAAGCCAAATATCCCTATAATAAGAATGGATGGGGTCCAGGGAGCCCACACCCCATCCCCATTTTCTTTTTTTTTCTTTTTTTTTTTTTGCAAGTCTGGGGATGGAACCCAGGGGCATTCGACCTCCGAGCTACACCCCCTGCCCTGTTTTTTGTTTTTTTTTTTTTTTTTTGAAACCAGGTCTCACTGAGTTGCAGAGGGCCTCACTAAGTAGCTGAGGCTGTCTGCGAACCGTGATCCTCCGGTCTCAGCCTCCCAAAGGCTGGGATGACAAGCGTGTGCCACCACGCCCGGCTTTCTTTTTCTTTACTCTGTCTCGGTTCCTACACTTTCACCTCCTGCAGCCATTGTCTGTGCTGAACAGTACCATCTCTTGCTGCTCTTTCAGGGGAGAGAAACAGCCGTTGGGTCGCATCTCTTTTCTATCTTGAGAATTTGGGAGCAGGGGAGCAGTTGCTGACGGGTGCATCTTGGAACTCAGAATTGGTTTCCACTTAGCCATTCCTAGCCTTAGAAAAGATGTCTTTTCTAAATTTGTGACAGACAGCCTTTCTCTCTGACCTGTGCTAATTCCTCATTATCTATTTTACTTAGAGCAGAAGGTGGGATGTGGAGTGAAGGAGAATAAGCCACAAATTCATGTGGATGTGGGTTCAAATCCCAGTTCTGCTTCACGTCGATATGTTGTAGAATTCATGAAGCCTGCTGACAGGTTTGCAATATGAACCAATGCATGGATATCTGCATGGCTCTAGGAAACTTACTTGGCCCCTTTTTCATCCCCAAAGGCACAGTGGTTTTACCAACCAGGCTTCTGATGAGGATAAAATCAGATGAAATCAGATGACAGATGTGGATTGCCTCTGGCTCCTTCTCAACATGCCTAAAATCCCATCCCACATTGATGGTACCCAATAAGACCCCAGAGCCCGCACAGTGGCCTGGGCATTGCAAGCTGCCTGCCATCACCCAGGAACCCACAGGCTAACAGCTAAGACCAGGAGCCCCCTCTCCCTGCACATTTCCCTGCTCACAGCATCAACTGAAAACCCGCCCAATCATCCAGATGTTGGTCCTAAGAGTGCCAAACATCTGCATGTCACAGCATCAACTGAAAACCCGCCCAATCATCCAGATGTTGGTCCTAAGAGTGCCAAACATCTGCATGGTAGAAACCAGGGAAAACATTGCCCCAGATCCGCCTCTGCCACTGTTAGTTATCTGGGTTCCAGAGTTCCTGGGTATCAGGGCTTTGCCAGGTATCTGGATGTGCTTTGTGTCAAATGGTGTCCATGCCCAACACGAATTCATGCCAGTCGATTTCTTCATCCATGATTTCTAGGTGGAGGGAAAAACACAGGAAGTTTGTGGTCATGGTGGAACCAGCCAAACCCTTAGCAGAGCACTGCTCCGGAAAAGAACTGCAAAACAATAGGGAGGGGGGAGACATCTGGTTCCTTTCCTCCCCGCCTGTAATAAATTAGACACAGGGAAAGGAAAAGGCCAAAGGAGGGAGACGCTTTTAATGGGAATCTCCTTTATGATTGTTCCTATTGGTCCAAGGAAAGGAACTCTGTCCCTCTGCTTCCAAACCAGGTGACCTCAGTTTTCACTTCCAGCGAAATGGGGGGTAGAGGGGATCACACCCTCTCCATCGATAGAGAAAAAAGTGAAAATTCTTTGGAACTTCTGTTTTGTGCTGTTGGTCATCATGAATTCTTGACGGCAGTGAAGATGAGGGTGATGATTATAAATAATGTCAGCTCATTCATTCAACAACAACAACAAAAAAATCATGAGCAGCTTTTTCTGGCCTGATCTCTACTCTGGGTACTAGGGAGGCAACAGTGGTAACATGGCCAGGTCCCTGCTCCGATGGAGCCCACTGCCCAGGGGCAAGACAGACTCTAGGCAACCAAATGCCACATAAGGAAAATGATTTCAGATGGCAGTAAGCACTGTAAAGAGAGTAAACCAAGAAATCAGCTAGTGAGAGGGAACCCGGCTTCCTTAGTACGGCCTCCTGAGGAGTTAACATCTGAGCTGAGACCTCAAGAGGGTGGAGGAGCCAGTGATGGGACAACGGCATCAGAGTGGCCTGGGGTGAGTCAGAACGGCAAACCCTGGGAACAATCTCAGGAGAACTATTGCTTGTTGGTTGGTTTGGGTTGGGTTGGGTTGAATTTGGTTGGGTTGAGTTGGGTTGGGTTGGGTTGGGTTGGGTTATGTTGGATTGGATTTTTTTTTTTTTTTTTTGGTGGTACTGGGGGTGGAACCCAGAGGCTTTCTACCTCTGGGCTATACTCCCAGACCCATTTTATATTTTATTTGGAAACAGGGTCTCACTGAGTTGCTGAGGGCCTCACTAAGTAGCTGAGGCTGGCTTCGAATCTGTGCGATCCTCCTGTCTCAGCCTCCCAAACACGGGGATTACAATGGTGTGCCACCATGCCCAGCTAAAGAGTCTTTTAAAATAAGGCAGAAGCCCGACCTGGTGCTGCAGGTTTGTAATCCCAGTACTTGGGAGGCTGAGACAGGAGGATCACAGGTTCAAGGACAGCCTCAGCAATTTAGTGAGACCCTGTTTCAAAATAAAAGAGTAAAACACGCGCTGCCTCTGCCCAGCTGTGAGATGGAGACGGAAAAGAAGGACTTTGAAGAAGTCGAGTCTTTTCCAAATTTCATAACTCCAAGTTCTCAAGTCTGCGAGGAAGCCAGGAGCCCACCCAGACGCCACGTCCTTTCCCCCAGGACAAAGCGAGCCCTCAGGCTCCCGACGGCCACCTCCTCGCCACTGAGCACTGGACAGTGTAGCTGGTCATCCTTCTGGCAGGGAGGAGTCTCTTCAGAGGGCAGTTTTATGGACATAGGTTGCTGGGAAGAAAGAGCAGGAGTTCTTGAGAGAGACAGAGCTAGAATCCCAACTGCTTCACCTCTCTGAACTCAACTTCTTCATTCAGACGGGGAGACAGCGCTAGCCCCCCACAACACATAGAGAGCTCTGACCCTATACCGAGGCCAAAGATAACTTTTTTTTTTTTTTTTTTTTTTTTTGGTGGTACTGGTGGGGTGGAACCCAGGGCTTTTCTACCTCCGGGCTACACTCCCAGACCTATTTTATACTTTATTTGGAAATAGGGTCTCACTGAGTTGCTGAGAGCCTCACTAAGTAGCTGAGGCTGGCTTCGAACCTGCGCGATCCTCCTGTCTTGTAAGGATTCAAGGAGAGACTGAGCCTGAAACAGCTTGAACACGTTCCGTTAATCTTAGTTAATCCAATGGCTGTCGTAGACATTGTCATAAAGTCTCTGCCCAGGGCATCCCCATTCTCAGGAGAGAGACATTCCAGGAAGGTTCCCCCAGAACAGAACTCAGGTGACCTCTAAGGTTAAACCCAAGTCCAAGCACTTGAAATCCCGTCAGCAGAAATTCCCACAAGCTGCCACCTGCCAACGCGGCATTAGGAAGCCTCCGTGCCTCTCAGGTTAATGTATGTATTATTTATAGGGCTGCGGTGTATGCTCAGAGGGCTCCCCTGAGATGCGTAATTGTGCTCTGGGAGGTAAATTTGAATAACATTTACAATTAATTTCTGTCAATGAAACAACGCAAGGGGACCTCTGGGTAGCGAAAATGGACCTGGGGTTGGCTTCCTGCTAACTGCTCCTCTGAGGAAACTTGCTTTTAAACAGCTCCCACAGGGGACGCTTCTCTCAGGCACCACCTCCGCTTCCCCAGTCAGGGACACTCAGGGCTCAGCAGAGCCACCCGCTCTTCCCAGCCTCCCCTCCTGACCTCTCTGGGACATCTTTATTTTTCTTTTCTTTCTCTTTCTTTCTTTCTTTCTTTCTTTCTTTCTTCTTTTTTTTTTTTTTTTTTGGTGTGTATATTAAGGATTAAACCCAGGGACATTCTACCTTCCAAGATACACCCCTAACTCTATTTTATCTTTTTTTTTTAAATTTCAAAACAGGGTCTTGCCAGTTTGTTGAGAATCTCACTACTTGCTGAGGCTGTCCTTGAACCTGTGATCCTCCTGTCTCAGCTTCCCAAAAACTGGGATTACAGGCATGTGCCATCATTCACAGCTTCTAGGACATCTTTTCGGCATGCAGCTCAGAGAATGCCACTTCCTGCAAGGCCCCTGAGCTCAGAGGAAAGGGCTCCTATCATTCATCCCCATGCCCACCTACCCACCTGCCACAGCCCCCCCAGGCATTCCTACCACACTCCCCATGGCTGTTGTCAAGTGCCATGGAGCCCCCTCCCCACCAAGCCGATACCCACCCACCCTTCACGCTACAACTCCTGTGTCTCCTCATAAAAGTGTCTTTGGCCGGGCGTGGTGGCGCACGCTTGTAATCCCCGCACTTGGGAGGCTGAGACAGGAGGATCGCGCAGGTTCGAAGCCAGCCTCAGCTACTTAGTGAGGCTCTCAGCAGCTCAGTGAGACCCTATTTCCAAATAAAGTATAAAATAGGTCTGGGAGTGTAGCCCGGAGTTAGAAAAGCCCTGGGTTCCACCCCCAGTACCACCAAAAAAAAAAGTTATCTTTGGCCTCGGTATAGGGTCAGAGCTCTCTATGAGAAGTGGGTAGCACTTAACAGTGGTTGTTTCCCATTGTGGGTGGTGTGTGTGTGTGTGTGTGTGTGTGTGTGTGTGTGTGTGTGTGTTAGCTGCCTCTCCCACTAGCCAGTGAAGGAAATCACGAGGACAGAAACTGGATGCCTTGATTATCCCTGAATCCCCAGTGCCTACCACAGCACCGGGCGAAGACTATTAAGCACATGGTTATGCAATGGGTGAACTGGGGATAGATAGATGTTTATGCAAGTAGATGGGTCAGTGGGTATTGGGTGAGTGGATGGGAGGGTGGACAGGTGGGCAGGAGAATGGATGGGCATGCCAGTGGGTAGGTGGGTGGATGGGTGGGTAGATGGGTAGATGGAGGGGTGATAGATGGGTGGGTTATGGGAGGATGGACAGGAAGGCAAATGAGTGGGTAGACAGGTACAAAGATGGGTAGGTGAATAGGTGGGTACATGGTGGGTGAATGGGTAGGTGGATGGGTGGGAGGATGGGTTGATAGGCAGATGGGTGGGTGGGCATGCGGGTGGATAGGCAGGCAGATGGGTAAGTGGATGAGGAGGTGGACAGGTGAATGGACGAGCAGGCGGACTCCTGAGTGAGCTGTGAGTGCGGGCCTGGTCCTGAGGACCCAGGGCTGTGTCTCCTGCCTGTGCACCTTGCTACCTTGCCCTGAGCCAGCCGCCGCCTCTTTTGTTTGTTTGGTGAGAATTGTTCCCAGACGCAGATTCACTGCGGCGCACGGCCTGGCGAGTGTCAGGACTGTGTCTTGAGGCTTGAGACAGAGACTTCGCCTCTCTCTCTCTGCCTCTGCTGCTCTTCTGCGAGGCCAACGGGAAATGGGGAGAGGCCGCAGCAGAGACCTCCAGAGCCCAGCTGAACAGTCTCGCCTCCATCTATGCCTCCTGTCAACTCCAAAGCCAGCAGGCCCCCTGCAGAATAGTGGCTCTCTGGGTCCTCCCTAGACCTGGATTACAACTGGGGTTTGGCAACCACAGACTCGGGGCACCCCAGCTCCAGCTCTCACATGATGGGGAGGAAGAAGAGGGAGGCCAGGGCCACGACGGGGGGCGCTGGCCACTTCCATCCAAGTCAAATGCGACCTGCATCTGATTCCCCAGCAGCAGCTGAGACTTCAGTCCCCTCACTGGAGACAGCAGAGGGGTCCAGGCAAGATGAGCTTGCAGGTCCCTGGCAGCTGTCACTGTTAGACTTTCTCTTCACCCCCATCCAGGGTCCTCCACCCCCAGCGCTGACTCGAGGCTCAGCTTGGAGCCAATTCCTCCCTGGCCAGCCCTCTCTTCCCTTTTCCCTTTTGAACTGCCATGCGTGAGCCCTGGGCTTCCTCTCTGGGCAGAGCAGTGTGTGGCTCGGGGATTACCTAAATTCCTGCTCCTTCATTCCCCATTCCCGCTAGTGCAGGCATCAGCTGGAGATGGCTTCAGGGGTCTCCTTCCTCCTTCTCTTATTTATTTATCAGCTAGAAGTGTTTTGTAGGTCTCTTTTCTTTCATTCATTCATTTATTCATTCATTCATTCATTTGGCACTGGGAATTGGACCCAGGGACATTCTGAGCTACAACCCCAGCCCTATTTTATTTTTTTGAAACAGGGTCTTGCTAAGTTGCTGAGGCTGGCCTCGAACCCCCACTCATATCTGGCTCCCATTCCTTTCCCTCTTCCTGCTTTACCTCTTCTCCTTCTTGTTCTTCTGTTTCTCCTCCTCCCTCCTTTTCTTCCTTTTTTTTTTTTTTTTTTCGTAGAAGAAAATGAAAGTTCAGACAGCAGAGCTGGTTCCAAGCCCCACCACCACCTCACTTTCTAGCACCGTGCCCTGCACAAGTGTGATATCCTCTGGGGCCACCCTAGAGAATGTCTTCTCTTCTTGTCCCGTCCCGATTCCCACTGGGTCCACCCACCCTATGCTGGCGGCCGCACCGAGGACCCTTGCCGGGCCCCGGACCCAGAGAGAAGGCCTCAGCCCCTGAGCATGTTGGCTGCCTGCAGAGTGACACCGAAGTGTGCATTTCGCAGCCTGCAGGGATTGTAGACGCGTGGCCCGTGTGGACGCTCAGGAGAAGTCACAGGGACAAGACAGAACGTGGCGGCACTGTTACATTTACGTATTTAACAGGAAACTGCAGTGGGGAGGAAAACGCTAGTGTGGCAGCCAGAAAGAGGGAGGCCCGGCTCCAGAGAGAAAAACAGTGGCTTGAATGAGGCTCCTGGACACCAGCTTTCCCGGTGACAGCAGCTCCCGGCCTGGCCTGGCAGGCCCATGGTCCAGGAAAAGCGCCGTCCTGTGAGCGAGGAGGCCCGAGCCCCTGATGACTGCCCCCCACCATACTGCTGGGATTGCAAGCCCGGGAGGGAATGGCAGGGACACCAGGCCATCTTGAAAGCTCCTTTCTGGCTCTCAATGATGCAAGTTGGAATTCGAAGCTTACGGAGGCCCCAGCTTGGGCCCCTCTGGAGCTGAGTCATCACAAGCCCGGGGACCCAACGAGGAAGGAACAGTTTGTCCCTTAATGAAGTGTGATTCCAAACAGCCCGAGGCTGGGAACGGGCCCAGTGCAAGGTAGACATTACATCTGCTCGTTGCCTCTTGGAGACATGGCGTAACGATGAAGGAGCCGCGTGGACACTTAGGGGCCAGAAGGTCTGGAGGCTGCCTCCTGCCAGGCCTCCCCCGCTCTGCCTTCTCCCGGGACCTAGGGGTGCTGGGCTGGGAGCCAGGGCAGAGGGGAAGGGGTTGATGGGGTGTCCAGGGAGCCAGGGCCAACTACATTTTCTTGCCATTTGGATCACTTTGAAAATTGTTTGCAAAGCTTTTTTTTTTTTTTTTTTTTCTTTTTTTTTGCACTGGGGATTGAACCCAGAGGCATTCTACCACCAAGCTACACCACCAGCCTTTTTATTTATTTATTTTTTTGAAACAGGAACTCGCTAAGTTGCCGCGGCTGGCCTCGGACCTGCGATCCTCCTGTTTCAGCCTCCTAAATACTGGGATTACAGGTGTGCGTCACCACGTCTAGTACAAAGTTTCTTAAAAGCCATTAAGATTTTCACCTCAATCTCCTAAAGAATTAATAGTTAGGGTCAAAACCCCTACCTCTCTATTTCCTTCCTGACTCTGCAGTCTCATTTGAACCAAGCAAATTGAGGTTCAAAGCCAACCTCTGGCAGACAAGCTGGATGACCCTAGGCAGGTTTCTTAGCCTCTCTGAGCCTCCGAGTTCTCATATGTAAAAAGGAAGTCATCAGTGTAACCTAACTCGGGGTTTCTGTGAGTATTAAATGAGATAACAATGTAAAGTGCTTAACACAGAAAATGCTAATAAATGTGGCATATTCTCCATAGACAAACGCTCTATGAGGGACTGGAGTCTGGAAACAGACCGAGCCATGCTTGGGTCTTCTCTCTGCTGCTGAGACACCGGCTGTGATGTTGGGTTACGTCCGTCCGTCCTCGGAGCCTGGGCTTCAACATTCGTAAGAGCACAACATCACTTCCTGCCGTACAAAGATGTCCATTACCAAGGAAGGAGAAAGGGCTGGCAATGGGGCTGCTCACAGGAGCTGCGTGGCACCTGCGTCTCAGAGGCATCGGGCAAGAAGTCGGGTTCCAGGCTCGGCTTCGGGGTCAGTGGACGAGCCCTGGGGTACACCCTTCTTCCAGGGCATGCTCTGGGGTTGCTCTGCCCAGGGAGCATCTGATTCCGAGCACTCCAGCCAGAGTGACCTGAGGGTGAAGGGATGAAAGGCTGGGGCGGGGCTTTTGGCAAAGTTGCCCCCTGGGGCCCCACCTGCAAGTGAGAGCAGAGGCTGGAGCAAGGGGGTGGAACCCCACATGCTCCCCGCAGAGACCACAGCTTAAGCACCATCCCATGCAAAATTCAGGGATAAATATCTTCATGCCCACAGGCCCCTTGCAAAAGGTCCACACAGCCTCTCAGGACCTGAGCCTGGTCTTCTCAGCTCATTCCAAAGTCGCGGCCGTGGGGTTTGGTGCGCTGCCGCTGTAATTCCTCTGCCAGGTTTCCTCCTGTGCACATCCTCAGGACAGACCCAGAGGAGCCAGCAGAGGGGTGGGATCTTCTGTCCCACCGTGGATACAGGTCTAAGGGACAAAATGTGATGTGCCCAATGCTGGGTTTGCCCTGATCTCCCTTGGCCACACCCAGGGACGGTGGAGAGGATTGTGGCACTTCCAGAGCACACAGTAGGCAGCTTAATCCTGTGGCCTTGTGCTGAGCCCGGTCGACAGCAGTGCTCCTGGGAATTATTCCTTGTTTTTGCTCTGAAGCGTTCAAGTCTGGTCTTCCATGAAGCACAGACTGTGCTCAGAGGCTGTGAGTAGCAGGGCAGGCGTGTCCACCATTTCACTTGAAGAAAGGGGTTCCGTGCCTGGGATCCCAGCTCAAAGCATGGTTCGCCTCCGTGTAAAATTTAGCGGCATTAGGTACACTCAAGAGCTGCCTGCCTCGGTCACCAGAGGCCATGTCCTGGAGCGTCCCTGGGTCGGGAGCGTCCCTTGTGGGTTTCCCAAGCAAGGCTCAAAGCATGCCCGTCTCCCTCTCATTTGCCGAAGTCCTCTCATTCATTGTTGACATCTTGGTAAAGCTCCTGTGGCTGGGGTACGAGGAGTGACCTGTGTCCTCACTCAGAGCATTGGCCAGGCGAGAAAAGAGGGCGACCTTGAACTTCTTGAAGTCCTGGCCCATGAAGACGTAGAGAATGGGGTTCACGCAGCTGTTGGCAATGGCGATGGCGGTGGCCAGGGGCAAGCCCAGGCTGAAGACGGGGCCAGGCAGGGCAGCGTGGTGCAGCTCCAGCAGGTAGAGCGTGTGGTAGGGACACCAGCAGAGGAAGAAGGTGACGATAATCGTCACAATGACCTTAAAGGGCTTCTTGGTCTTGGCCAGGCGGTTGCGTTGCAGCTTACACACAATGGTGAGGTAGCAGGCCGTGATGATGAGGACGGGGACCAGGAAGCCACAGAGGAAGCGGGTGACGGTCACCATGAGGTGTCGGCTGTAGCCCACGGGGTCAGGTTGGGAGTGGTCGGGCCTGGCTGAAGACCCAGCCGCGGACAGGCTAAAGTTGTTGAAGCAGTATATCTTCCCGTGCAAGTTGGCCGTGTCCCGGAAGACGAGGGACGGGGAACTCAAGAAGAAAGCCAGGACCCAGATCACCACGCAGGCCACGTAGGCCAGCCGGAGGCCGCGGTGGTTTTGGGACCAGACAGGAAGAAGCACGGAGATGCAGCGGTCAACACTGATGGCGGTCAGCAGGAAGACGCTGGTGTACATGTTGTGGATGAGCAGGAAGTTGCTGACCTTGCACATGGCTGTCCCGAACACCCAGTGGTAGTCCATGGCGGCGTAGGTGATGTGGATGGGCAGGAAGATATTGAACAGGAAGTCGGCCATGGCCAGGTTGAGGAACCAGACGGTGTTCACCGTCTTCTTCATCTTGAAGGTGGCAATGATAATCACTAGGCCATTGCCCAAGACCCCGAGGAAGCAGACGACGCTGTACACCACCACCAGGAAGGTCGTGGCTGCCCTGGCCTCCAGGGGAGAGAACTCCTCCTGAACCACCATGGTGTCGTAGTCATCAGGGTACTCGTCAGTGTAAGTGGTGGAGTAGTTGTAATCTCCATCCTCCATCCTCTGCGGGGGAAGAAAGGCATCGTCAGGGCAGCCAGGATGGGAACCGGCGGTGGGAAGGCGGCCGACGCCAACATGGCCAGCCGCGTCCTCCGTGGCTCTCCGCAAGGCCGGCGGGGGCATTTAACCCTTTCTTGTTTGTCATTTCACTCATTTAACACACACCTCTCCAGCGCCTCCTACATGCCGGGCCTTCTTCTAGGAGCTTGACATATCAGGCGTAAACTCTCTCAGTCCTCACAACCACTCGGTGAGGTCCTGGACCCCAACTTACAAATGTGGCTGGAGCATAAAGAAGAACAAAATTATATCGTTTGCAAGAAGATGGAAAGCCCTGGAGAACATTATGTTAAGTGAGATCAGCCAAGCACAGAAGGAGAAGGTACATATGTTTCCTCTAATGTGCCCAAACTAGGAAACACAAAGGATACCGGTGGGACTCCAGATAATGGAGGGGAAATATCAGCAAAGTTTGAATGGAAAGATAGGAAAGGAGGAAGGCTGATCTTGATTAATGAGGGTCTGCATCTGAACATGTGTAAAATTATGAATATGACATGGTTAACCTGGACAACCACTGGTGGGAGGGGGAAAGGGAAAATGGGGGTGAGGGGAGAGGGCACCAAATATAGTTTAAATGTATACTATTTATGTTCAATAAAAAAATTGTTAAAAAAAAAATGTTCTTCTTTATAATAAAAAAAAAATGTGGCTGGAGAGCTGGAGTCAGTTTTCCCGAGATCATAAAGCTAGAAGCCAGAGCTGTAATTCAAATCCGAGTTTCAGAGTCTATCCAAGTGTGTGTGTGTGTGTGTGTGTATGTGTGTGTGTGTGTGTGTGTGTGTGTGTGTGTGTGTGTGTGTGTGTGTTTTACTAAGGATTGAATCCAGGGGTCTTCAGCCTCCGATCTACACCCCCAATCCTATTTTGCTTTTTATTTTTGAAGTAGGGTCTCACTAAGCTGCTGAGGGCCTTGCTGGCTTTCTGAGGCTGGCCTTGACACTGTGATCCTCCTGTCTCAGCCTCCCAAGTACCGGGACGACAGGTGTGTACCGCTGTGCCTGGCCAGAGACTATCCTGCTGACAAGTGTTTGAGTCAGCTTTTCTATCACCGTGTCCCAAATACCTGACAAGCACAACTTAGATGGAGAAAGGTTTATTGAGGGCATATGGTGTCAGAGGTGAGTCTGAAACCAGCTGGCTCCAAGGCAAAAATTGGCTTGGTGGCAGGGCTTCAGGGCATGGCGGAGGAGGAAAAGCAGCGCCCCCCCCCCCTTCAAGGCAGCCAGGAAGCAAAGCCAGAAAAAGGAGGGGGCCGGGGTCAGATCCAGTCCCTAAGGCCACACCCCCAGCAACCCACCCCGCCTCCAGCTGTACAGCACCTCCAAATCCAGCTGCATTGACTAAACGCATGAGCTTCTCTGGGGGACATTTTATATCCAGACCATAACAACAACCCTATCTTCTTCCCCTTGGGGAAGGAGAGGCACGTGGTGCTGTGAACTTGGTCCCAGACAAGCTTTCAGAACCCAGGGGCGAGCAGCGCCAGAACCCCGCTTCCCGTGCTCCCACCCCATCCACAGCCACCAACCCTCTTTGCAGACATGAGACTCTCACCGTTGACTGTCACAGGGCCAACGCTGTCCGCAGCGGGTCCTCGAGCAGTCGGTCCCTGGGCGCTGCTGGAAACACCTAACAGAGAAGATAAAGGAGGCAGAAGTCGGATCCAGGTCTACGGACCAGAGGGCTGAGCAGACTCGGAGCAGGAGCAGGACCTCTTATCACCACTCCCCTTCCTTGGAGGAGGCAGCAGAATCTGGAGAGGCTGAGTGTTGCTCAGCCAAGGCCGGCCAGCTGAAGTGGCGGAGTCCTTGAAGCAAGATCAACTGACTACTCAGGCCAGTGGACCGCTGGACCCTTCACCTCATCCACCTTCCTTCCCTAGCACGTCCATAGATAAGGGAGAGATGGAGAGGCCGGAGCCTGGACCAGGGAGGGACCCAGAAAACAGCATTCCGGCAGCCCCAGACATGGAAAAGGCAGGAGGGACTGCCCAGCACCTGCACAGGCCAGCAACTTTAATTCCCTCGCATGTCTCTCAGTCTTCCTAGGGCCTCTCCCAGGCAGGTTTTTTGGTTGTTTTGTTGCTGCTGTTGTTTGCGGGTCTGGTATTATTACTCGTGTCTTAAGAAGGGTGGAAACGGAGGCTGAGAAGCGTCCTTCTCACAGACATTCTCTGAGCCCCGTGGTCCCCATGAATTTGATGCAGGCCTGCAGTCACAGGGGCCACCGGGCAGAGAGACATGTCAAGAGAGCCAGTGAGCAGGGCGTGGCGGCGCACGTTTGTAATCCCCGCACTTGGGAGGCTGAGACAGGAGGATCGCAGTTCGCGGACAGCCTCGGCTACTTAGTGAGGCCTTAGCAACTCGGTGAGACCCTGTTTCAAAATCAAGAATAAAAAATAGGGCTAAGGGGGTGTAGCTCAAAGGCAGAATGCCCCTGGGTTCCATCTCCAGTACCTCAAAAACAAACAAACAAACAAACAAACAAACAAAAAAGCCAGTGAACACCTACCAAGCCTCAAAACCCACTCCATGGAAGAGCAAACTGAGGCCCTGGGCGTTTACAAAGCTCAGGAGGTCTTGGAAGCAATGGCCCTGTGCTTGGTGTAAACCTGAGCTCCGTCACTTCCCGGCTGTGCAGCCTTGTCTCCTGTTCTCTCCCCTCTGAACCTTGGTTTCCTTGTCAGTGCAATGGGAACGCTCACATCGCAGAGCGGACTTAAAAACTAAAGGCACCGGGGACGTGGAGCATCACTCCCGCAGGAAGCCCTCGGTATCGGAGCAATGATGTTGCCAGAGGTGCGCAGCTCCTGGGCAGAACCGAAAACTGAGACTCTGACCCCCCCCATTGTCCACGCGCTTTCCAACACCCCAGCTCCTATCCTGACAAACGGGCTCTAAACCAGCTCAGCAAGGGTGCAATTTGATGCCTCTTTATAATAACTCCGACTCCCCCACGCATAAATTCATTACTGGTCCTTCTAGACCTGAGGTCCTGATGTATTATATGAAATTCATCTTTGGCTTTTATTTAATAAAAGCCTCTTGGAAAATTCCACCGAGACTGCTGTGCTGGGAGGACTCAGAATTCGAGCTTGGGTGTAGGCTGGGAGGATAGTCAAGGCGTATCCAATGGGGACACCCCGGGGCACTGGAGGAAGGTTGACTGGTGTTGATAACAGTACCAGGGTGACGGGTTGTGCTCCAGCGTGCACCTAGCGCTGGGTCTCACTTATACCCCAGGGGGGGCTAATGCAAGGCTCAGGGGGAGGAAGGCCCTTGGCCACACACACAGACAGAAGGTGGACAGACAGAATTCCCACCAAATCTGTAGAACCCGGACTCCTAACCACCAGACCACACTGCCCTGAAATTGTTATCTCAAGTTATTGACCACCACCAAGTGTGTCTTTCAGGAAATAAATGGCCATGCCTTCTCCAGTTCTCTGTGTCAGGCCTTGCAGACATCAGGGACAGGATGTGGCTTTATGAGGGTTCCTCTCCAGTAGCAGCATCTGCAGAGATGCAGCGGCCACGTAAATGACGTCCCGTCTGGTTCTCTGGCTGGGATGGGAGCAGCTTGGGGTCAGAGGCCACGACATGTTGTGTTTGACTCCAGGCCAAGAAGGACTGGTGCCAGTGACACTGACATTCTCTGGCCGTGTCCATCTGTCCACACCAACCTATTCCTCTGGGAAGCAGGCAGATCAGTGTCCACTCTGGAGGCGTGCCCTCCCGGTCCCTCTGCTCTTCCTGAGAGGGTCACGGAAGGAGGCCCGAGTTACAGGTTTGTCTCCAGTCTCTGCTGAGTCCTGTAGTCCTCCTGTCCCGAGGCCATTTCTGCTCAGGACCCAGGCAGAACAGCAGACCGAGGTGCAGCCAGGTCCCAGGTCCTGGGACTTACACGAGCTCCCCTTTGGGCAAACTTTGGGCAAATCAGATGCTTTCTCTGAACCTCAGTTGCTTAGCCTGCGGGATGGGTATGATAAGAATAATTTCTACACCACAAGATAGTTGTAAAGATTACAGATTGAGCCAGGCATGGTGGTGGATGTCTGTTATCCTAGTACTTGGGAGGCTGAGACAGGAGGACCACAGGTTTGAGGACAGCCTCGGCAATTTAATGAGGCCCTGTTTCAGAATAAAAAAGGCTGGGAGTATAGCTTGGAGGTAGAACACTTCTGGGTTCAATCTCCAGACAAACACACGTACGCAGGTGCGTACACACACGCATGCGCACGCGCATGCGCACACACACACACACGATTAAAGGTCCATTGTAAGGTATAGCCCTCCTTTTGTGTACACAGAGGACTGGTTCAAGGACTCCCCCAGAATACCCAAGTGCTCAGATGTACAAGTACTGTATATAAAATATTATAATATTTGCTTATAATCTATAGGCATCCCTCCAAACACTAGGTTATCTCTCTGGATCACTTATAATACCTACTACCATGCACATGCTGTGTAAATAATTATGTTTCAGGATCAAAAAAAAGTCTGCCCATGTTCCATACAGAAGCAATTTTTCCCAAATATTTTCCATTTGTGGTTGGTTGAATCCGCAGTTGGGAACTCGTAGATAAGGAAGGCGGAAGGTACTCAGAGCGGGGCTGGTGATGGGTACACACTGGGCTGTGGTTGCTCTCCATCCCGTTCTGAGCCCCTCCCCCTGCAGCGCGCAGGGGGAGATGGGAGGTAGGACAGTAAAGGGCCGGTCTGTTCCGCTCATCAGTGTCTCCAGCTCTGGGGGCACGTTGTCTTCTCTAAGCTGGAGGTAAACACCTCCCACGTGTTTGGGAGTCTGGTACACAGTGCTCCTCTGCAGATTATAAAGAGCTGTACAATGTGACTCACTCATGTCCCTCAACCCTCCACACCTGGAAAGCACGGGGAAATAAAAGCACGTGTGAACTATCGGCACGTAATCCACGCAGGCACACAGTTAACACGGCTTTGGCGCTTGCCGTGTGACAAGCACGAGACGCCGTGGGACGCTCCTAGCAGCCCTGCGAGGGTCGTTTGTGTTTGCAAAGGAGAGAGCTGAGGTTCAGAGAGGTGAAGGCACCTGCCTGAGGTCACTCAGCTGGGAATTCTGACTCTAGAATGTTGACTTCCCAGGATCTTGGGTGGATCTGCTCCCCTGGAGGCTCAGCAGACCTCAGTCCCGCCCACTCTGAGCCGCCTCAGTGTTCCCGGTCCTCCCGGGAGATGCCTTCCCCGGGCCCGCTTCCTGGACTTCATTCCATCTGCCCTTCAAGGTCTCCACAAGCAGCTCCCACTGAAAACCACACCTGCAGTGCCGTGTGATACCTGGCCAGGAACGCCGCCCACTGACTCCCTCCTGACCCGGGTTGCTTCCCGATCGTCTAAGAACTATGACTAAGCACAGTTCCCTTTTTGATGTGGCCACACGGAAGAAGCTCGGAGTCACATTTGCAGGTCAAAAGCAGCTAGCTCCTCAATTCATCTGCAGGAGCCTGCAGTAGTTGCAGTTGATTTTCGTGCGCTCCTAATTATAATTTCTACTTGTGTTTAGTTTCTTAGAATGGATAATAATTGATTCAATGCACACAATAGCCCAAACACTGTCCTAAGCACAGCTGACCGCACGAGCTTCCCATGCAAAGCCATCCACGGCTGTGGGACGGCTATTATCCAGATTATTCAAGTTAAGAAGTCGAGCTAGAATCACACGGTTGGCAGGTGCCAGATTCACATCCAGGTCCCTCTGACTCACTGGCAGGCATCCTTCTAAGAGATTATGACCACAAGAGATACACAGAAGAGAGGTCACGTGAGAACGGAGACAGAGATGTCGCCACAAGCCAGGGAAGGAAGTCTGAAGCCACCAGAGGCTGGGAGAGGCCGGCAGCATCCTCCTCTGGAGCCTTTGGCAGGACCGAGACCCTCCCGGATAGCAGGATAGCCCTGCAGAGGTGGGAGAGATGGAGTCCTGGTGATGTGGTCCCTAGTGACGGCAGCTTTAGGAGGCGAGTACAGTCCCCATCCAGCTCCTGCGGTACCTGCTCCCGCGGGGAGTGGCGGGGCAGGATGGGGGGCACCTGGCATGTATGTGATTATGGCTAACTTTAACTAGCTTCGGACGGGACTGCAAGTTATCTGAAGACAAGAACTAGATCATATTCAGCTCCCAGTCCTTGGATCTGAGCAAATTGTGAACATCGACTGTTCTAATCCTGGCTTGTGCTCTTTCTCTGCTATGGTCCACTGCAGCACCCCGTGGCCAAGCACCACAGCCACCCTGGGCGGTGGGCTCGTGCGTGGAAGCCCTGGGGTGCTGTCCACGAGTATTCTAGGCTGTGTTGTCTCTCATGGCCTCACCCCAGGCTCTGGCCTTGGGATTCACACGGGGACGCGTCCACCCTCCTCTTTGTATAACTGCATTTATAAATTATTACAGAGCACACGCCTGTAGTCCCAGTGCTTGGGAGGCTGAGACAGGAGGATGGCAGTTTCGAGGCCAGCCTTAGCCTTGTTTCAAGTAAATAAAATTTAAAAATAAATAAAATAGGGCTGGGGGTGTATCTCAGAGGTAGAACTCCCCTGGACTCAATCCCCAGTACCAAAACCTTAATTAACTAATTCATACTTGAGTAAATAAATACATACTCATGAGAAATGTGAAAATAGTACAGAGAAGTGCTGTGTGCCTGTCTCCCAGTTTTCTCCGATGGTCGCATCTTGCATAAGGCTAAGCACAATGCCCGGGATATCAGCTGGCGAGTGGATAAGTAAGCCAAGGGGTGAATGAATGATTGCATGAATGAATGCATGCGTGCCTGCCCCGGCTCCCTGGGTTAGTCTGGGCATTAGCTGTATAATATAAAGGTAATATAATATAAATATAATATAAATATAAATGTATAAAGGGATTAAGGCCCCGGCTGTGGGCCGAGCAAGCACTGTGAAGCGTCTCATTCCATTTCTACAGAGAGCGTTAGCCAAGCCACCGTTTGTTACTGTCGTTAGCAGGGGCGCCGACCACAGCACGGACCAGCTCTTCTACCAGTAGCTGGTTCTGCCTCCGGCCTCCCCCATCTCACGCTTTCCAGGTCCGGGGGCCCCACCCTCTGCTGCCCCAAGGCCACCCACGCTACAGAGCAAGCTGAGTGACCCACGCTCAGCTCCGTGCCTGGCACACAGTAGGCACCTAATGAACACATGCTTTTCTCTTCCCGGCATCAGCACTTATTGGGCACTTGCTGTGTGCCAGGTGCCCAGTCGTTAGAAATGTTGTCACCGATTCCCCAAATAGCTTAACAGTGGGCTTGCTATCCCCCTGCCCGTTTTTACAGAGAAGGAAACTGAGGCTTTGGAAGCGCATAGAACAGGACGCCTGCTCAGTGGTCCTCTTTGTCATCAATCAGGGCACAGAGAGGACAACTTACAACGATGGGACTTAGAAGTTCTCCGCTTCTGCGCATGAAAGCGCAAAAGCTGTATTCAGTGTAGAAACCATACTTGAGGTTTGGAGCTTTCCCCAGGCTACGGATATGTGGTCCAACCCACTCTGGAGGGCTGGGTGGCGGCAGTGAGCCCAGAGAAGCTGGGTGGGAGTTAGGTTAGGTGCAGTGTATGTGGTTTGTACTCGTGACATTTTGAGCTTACAGGGGGCCTATTTGGACAGAAGTCCACCATCAATCAAGGAGTATCTATATACAAACACACACTTGTATGTGTGTGTACACACACCTGCACACACACACACACATTGCTATTGGTGTTTCTTCCCAGGTTTTCATTCTGAATTTGAAAGTCTTACCTCTGGCTCCTTGCCCTGGAGCCTCACAGATCCTGGGACTCAGGTTTCCAGGCTTCACACACACACACACACACACACACACACACACTCCCTAGCGGAAGAAGGTATTTATAGTCACCAGACCCAAGGAGAGATTGCCATCTAGAATGTTCAAAGACCTTCTTCCTGCAAATCCCCAAACATGGCAACCCCAACAGGTAAAGAGTAAATGATAAGAAAGGGCGGGTGACACCCAGGCAGGGAACCTCCCAAACCAGCCATCAGACAAACTCAAGACCACACAAATGCACTCAAAAAGCAAGAGCTCACAGTGTACACCTACCAGACCGACGAGAACTAGAAAACTAGGACTCCCCGGGCTGGATGGGTGGGCATGTGGCACCCACGCTGTGCCTCAGACACCGTGGACCCGTGACTCCTCACAAGCACACTCCCCCGCCGTGCACCAGGCTGTACACGCTCACTGCTGGGAGAGATAAGTCTTCTGTTTTCTAGAAGCAAGCAAGCCCTCCCCTGAAGATTCCTGCAAAAGCATTCCAGGACAGACCAGAAAGGGCCTGGGCAAGCAAGACTGGGAAGAGGCCAGGCAAGGGTGCAGCCTCCTGCAGAGTCCAACAGGGGGTGACCTTGGCTCACATCTACCCACTGAGCCCGCTGGGGACATCACAGCAAGAGCCCAGGGGATACAGGCGCACACGCCAACCATCACAGATGCAGCTACACTCGGGGTGCGATGGGTCTTCTGGTAGCTGGAAGCTGGAGGCCACTGTGCATCCATCAAGGGGTAAGAGACAGATGAAACCCCCACCCTGGGGCATCCTGCCACCCACCTGTGAAAAGTTTCAGATTATCAAGTGCACACATGACTACACGGCTCCATCATTTTTTTTTTGGGGGGGGGAGTGCAATACAAGAGATGGGACCCAGGGGCATTCTATCTCCAAGCTACATCCCCAGCCTTATATTTTTTATTCTTTATTTTGAAACAGGGTCTCCCTGAGTTAGGACAAGCCTTGCTAAGTAGCTGAGGCTGTCCATGAACCATGATCCTCCTGTCTCCGCCTCCCGAATGCTGGGATTACAAGCATGCGCCACCACGCCCGGCTCGCAGCACCCTCTTAAACCTCAGGCCGAAGGGGCTCAAGCCCCTGGGAGCGCTGGCGTGAACAGGAATTAGCAACACACGTCCTGCAAGAGCCCAGCGGCTGATCCACACTGAACAGAAGGAACAGCTCTGTGAGAGGGCCCCGGGTGTAGACACGGGGCCACCGCAAAACAAACGCCTTAAGGAAGGAAAGCAGGGTCCGAACGGGCTTTGGGAGGCCAGCAGTAGGTACAAGAACGAGATGAGGTGACTGTGCCAACCTCCTCTCTCTCCTGAAGTCCAGAAAAATCCACACAAGCAAGCACCCCAAACCCCTGCCCGGGGTTCATGCTCAGGTGGCACCCAGCCCGAGACCTGGCCTCCATGGCAGTGTCTCTGCTGGGTAGAGGATGCGCTTACTTACACTTGGACCAGTCGAAGGAAGTGAGGGTGGCAGCTCAGTGGACAGCGCTGTGCGGTGGCCTGCGGAGGCCCCGCAGGGACAGGACGTCCACCAGGAGGACTGACGTGTCCTGACAGCGACCCCAGCACAGGACCCCGGGCGCGAGGGCTGGGCAGGGCTCAAGGTCCCATCTGGTTCCTCCCGCCACAGAGAACCACCTCAGGCAGCTGGCGTTAACTTGCTTTTCCTAAGCAAACACGTCTAGGACACTCGCTGCACTCCAGCCAGTGTTACAGAAGAGGAAACTGAGGCACTGGAGGGAAAACATGACCCCGGTTCACACAGAGAGAGCTCGGGTAGGCGAGGCAGGGCCAAGGAGCCGCTCTGGAGAGAGCGGGAAGCGTAGGTGCCAGGCTTCAAACTCCAAGTTCACTGGGTCACCAGATGGAATCTTCCCCTGCCTGCTTGGAATATTCCAGAATCCTTTGACCTCTGACCCCGCTAGAACCTCCAAGAGACCCTGCAAGATGCTTCAGGGTATGCATCTGCCAGAGGAAGCGAGAAGAGATGTCCCGTCCGTCCCCTCCCGGTGGCTGTCATTCGTGGCGGTCACAGCAGGAGAAGCCCTTTTAGAGGTGGGGACCCCCGCATCCAGCTGTCCTGCCAGGACGTGGGGAGGCCTCTGGCCCGTCTCTGGCTGCGGGCTGGGATACAGGGAGAGTCAGGGAATAAGAGAAAAGCAGGAGTCGGGCGTGGTGGCGCACGCTTGTAATCCCAGCATTCCGGAGGCTGAGACGGGAGGATCGCAGTTCGTGGACAGCCTCAGCTACTTAGTGAGGCCTTTGGCAACTCAGTGAGACCCTGTTTCAAAATAAAGAATAAAAAATCGGGCTGGGGGGTGTAGTTCGGAGGTTGAATGCCCCTGGGTTCCATCCCTAGTACTGCAAATAAATAAATAAATAAATAAATAAATAAATAAATACAATAGGGCTGAGGGTGTATTTGGGAGGTAGAATGTCCCTGGGTTCCATCCCCAGTACCAAAAAAAAAAAAAAAAAGTAAGTAAGTAAGAGAGAGAGAGAGAGAGGGAGAGAGAGAGAGGGAGAGAGAGAGAGGGAGAAGACAGAGGCAGAGCTCAAGTCAGTGTGGGTACTGGGAGAGCACACACGTCTCCTTCCCTCTGAGGCTGGAAAGGGACAGCGAAAGGCTTGTCCGAGGTCAGCAGCCCAGGAACTTGACCTGTGCTCTTATGAATCCAGGCCCTGCCACCTCCAGCTGCTCCCTGCTGGCCTGTGTGTCCCTGGGCTCGGGGAACAGCAGGGCCAAGGGACATCTGGACAGCAGATACTTGTCTTCTGCAGCTGCCTATCACAACCGTAACCCTTGGCCAAACCGCCCAAGTCTGTGGAGGTCTCTCCATTTCTGCCTACTGCTCCACCTCTTACGGCCCCCTTCCCTCACTGACTTGAGCTCTGCCTCTGTCTTCCCTCTCTCTCTCTCTCTCTCTCTCTCTCTCTCTCTCTCTCTCACTCACTCACTTACTTACTTTTTTTTTTTTTGGTACTGGGGATGGAACCCAGGGATATTCTACCTCCCAGCTACACCCTCAGCCCTATTGTATTTATTTACTTATTTATTTATTTGCAGTACTAGGGATGGAACCCAGGGGCATTCAACTTCCGAGCTCCACCCCCAGCCCGATTTTTTATTCTTTATTTTGAAACAGGGTCTCACTGAGTTGCCAAAGGCCTCACTAAGTAGCTGAGGCTGTCCACGAACTGCGATCCTCCCGTCTCAGCCTCCGGAATGCTGGGATTACAAGCGTGCGCCACCACGCCCGACTCCTGCTTTTCTCCTATTCCCTGGCTCTCCCTCCATCCCAGCCCACAGCCCCCTCTTCCCCCGAGAGGCTCGGGGTCCCTCACCTGGTACACCACTCACCTGCGCGCCTCTGCAGCCCGCCTGCCAGCTGCCCCTCTGGATCTGCAGCCTCTCTCCTTGCAGTCCAGTCTGCAGTTAGTCCAGGCGCCCCAAGCCAGATGCAAAAGCCTTATCAGGGCCCTTGGGGGTGGAGCCCAAGAGGAGACTGGAAACTTCCTTCAATCTGCAAATGGTCTTGTTTGGGCTGGCTCTGGTTCCTGTCCTCCACCTCCCCCGTGGCCTGACCTGACAGTCCAGCTGGGCGGATGCCTTTCCCTTAGACCTCCTGGCTTCTAAAAGGATTTTAGGAGCTAGGAAGTTCCCCCAAAGAGAAAACTATAGCCGGGTGTGGTACAGCATACCTGTAATCCCAGTATTTGAGAGGCTGAGACAGGAAGATCTCAGGTTCAAAGCCAGCCTCACCAACCTATGGAAGCCCTCAGTAACTTAGTGAGAACCTGTTTGCAAATAAAAAATAAAACAGGGCTGGGGTTGTGTAGACTGGCGATAGATTGCCACTAGGCTCAACCACCGGCACTACAAAGAAAAAAAAAAAAAGAAAAGGCAAAGCATTTTGTAACTGGGGACACTGAGCCCCAGAGAGGGTGAGTAACCCTCCCTAAACCAGAGGAGACTTGGCTGATCATGTGCCTGGTGCCCTCCCAACCTAGACCAGCACCTGCTTCTACGGGCGCCTAATGCTCAGCTCAGTACACATCCCCGCTGCTGCAGAGATTTGCAAATGCAGGCTCAGAGCAGTGAAGACACCAGCCCGGACTCACACAGCATCTAAACATCAGCTCGGCGATTGGACCACAGCTTCCCTGACCCCAAAACCCAAGATGACAGCCTTGGCTGAAATGTGAGGGTGCCTGCCTGCTAGCCACCAGTCTTGCTCCTGAAAATGTCTCTGTTCTGCAACATCCTGGCTCCTTCAGGTCCGGGGAACCATAGCTCGAAATGTCTTTGGGTTCCCAGACCGGTCCCATTTGCCCCATCCCCCACCCTCCAGGACAGAAGGAAGGGGGCTCCCACAGATGGTTCCAGGGACACCTTGGGGGTTGCGATTCCTGGATCACCAGGCCCTGAGAGACTCCTAACCTGGAAACCACTCAGCCCCAGCAGATGTTCCAGCCGCAGGCTTGGCTGCCAGCCCCAGGACAGAATTAGCTCTCTGTGTCGGGAGAGAATTTCCTCCCGGGCCCCATGCCCACACGCAGCAGCCAGGAGGTGCGGCTGCCTGACAGGCTGCCCCACTTTCTCCCTGGCTTAGGAGGGGCCACGTTTGAGCTTAGGAGCCCAGGAAGGTGGAGAAAGTGGGAAGACCCCTGCTCAGAGACCCAGATACCTCTTGTAGCACTGAGCACACAGACGAAGGGCGACCTCCAAAACACCCACAACCCTGCCTGGCATCCCCATCAGCCTGCCACTGGGTGAAAGCATCTCCTTCCTCCCCAGGAATCTCAGCTAGAGACCCGCTGCCCTTCTGCTCCGTGACCCCAACAGGCTGACCCAGATGCAAACCTCCAGAGGTCTCCAGCAGGGACCACATTGCTGGAAGAGCATGTGTGGAGGGTCTCCAAGACTTGACCACAGCTACACCTTCCGGGCCCCGGGGAACCCTCCCTCCTCTACACCTCAGCCGAGGGGCAGCAAGATCTCCTTGCTGTAGCCAGAGCTGGCACTTCGGACACCTCCCTCCTGCCCACCCTTTGGAGCACTTCTTAAAGAAACTCATGGATCACCCCAGTGGGTAGGCTCTTCCATTTCCCGCCCACACCCTAAGGACTCAGATTCCAGATGCCTCCCCTTCCTCTGCCCACGTCCATCCAGTCCCACCCACCTTGACTCCTAAACAGCACCCCTGCCTGCCTGTCCTGCTGCACACTTACAGCCACCATGGGCTCCGAACAACCAGGCTCTCAATTGGCTGTGGATTGGATGTGTGGCCTCCAAAGCCCCGTGTGCTAAAGCCTTGATCCCTGGCCTGTGGTGCTATTGGGGGGCAGTGCACTCTTGGGGGTCAGGCCTCGGGGCTGGAAGTGAAGTTACTGGGGGTGTGCCTGGGAAGGGGATACTGGGACCCTGGCCACTTCCTCTCCCTCTCTCTGCTCCCTGGCTACCAAGAGGTGGGCAGGCTCCTCCGCCAACACTCCCACCATGATATGCTGTCTTGCCACAAGCCCAGAAGCAAAGGGCCAACTGTCCAAGGACCGAAACGTCCAAAACCGGGAGCTGAAAGAAAGCTTTCAAAATCAGGAGCAGTGGCACACGCTTATAATCCTGGTACTCAGGAGGATCACAGGTTCGCGGCCAGCCTCAGCAATTTGTGAGGCCCTCTATAACTTAGTGAGGCCCTGTTTCAAAATAAAGAATAAATATTTGGGTTGGGAGTGGAGCTCAGAAGAATGCCCCCTTTCTTCTACCCCTGGTACTATAAAAAAATTTTTTTGTTGTTTCTTAAGTTGATTTATCTTGGGTATTTGTTACAGAAACAGGAAGCTGGCGTGCGCGCGCGTGCACACACACACACACACACACACACACACACACACACAGGACAGATCTTTCCCATATACAAACCACATCCTGCCACCCACTGGTTAAAATCTCTCAGTAGTTCTTCAGTGTCTTAAATCCAGACCAACTCTGTCTGAAGGATCAGATGGTCTCAGCCTGGACCCCAGCCCCAGTCTGACCCCTGAGTCGGCAGCAGATCCCATCAGTGACGATCAAGGACGACACCTCTTCCAAACCCAACACCATTGTGGTATTGGAGACCCAGCCTCCCCAGCAACCATTCTTAGCCACAAAAGGACAGTGTTTGGATGACCACCCCTCCTTCCAAGCCAGAAAGGCCATTCCAGCAACAATGAAGGATGCATAAACACTGACTCTCTCCCTAGACACCCGGCTTTTGTACAAAGCCTTGAGGCAGAGCGCCCCTGCCTCACCCCATAAACACTGCCCCAGCCCCTGTAGGCGGCCTGTAAACAAATTCCCTCCCTTGCTTATATCCCGCCAGACTGAAAGGCCCAGCCCCATAATCACTTAATCCCCTGAGGTCCGCCTGGAGTCCAAGCAGGCGCTCTGTCCCAGAGCTGCGGACCCAGCACATCTGGGCATCTGGAAGGTGTCAGGCGTGGGGGCGTTCACGGATGTGGTCTCAGACGGCTGCCAGCAAGGAGCCAGTCTGTGGCATGCACCAGGGGTGCCGCGTGTGGCTAGGGGGAGTCAGCATCGCAGAGGCCTCTTGAGAAGTCATTCCCCAGCTCCTGTCCCCCTAAATCCAAGCCAGCCCAGCCACCTTCAGTGCCGATGGCCTGCTATCTCTGCCGCTGCCGCAGAAGCGTCTCTTCTGTTCTCTGCACGACAGCTACTGAGCAGGCACCTGAAGGAACTTCCATGAGGAAGGACTTGGGCTCCTTGCCTCCTCCACGGTTGCCTACGCTGTGCAGTGGCTACAAGCACAGGCCTGGGACTCAACAGACCAGTTTCAAGGCCTTTCCTAGTCCTGGGACTGTGGGCTAATCACTCTTCTCTGACCCCTTGTAAAATGGAGCTCGTGTTAATCCCTCCCCCTGGGGTGCTGGGAAGGTCAGGCGATGGTGTCCTGAACAGGCACCAGCACACAGGAGTTGTTCAGTAAACATCTGTGAAGGAAAATCAGCCGTGGCCTTCTGTAAGCACCAGTAACATGCTGGGCAAGGTGCTCTCTCCCCGCGAGAGAGGGGCGCTGAGTCCAGTCTGCAGATTCTGGACTTAAACTCAGGGCGGTGTTGCCAGAAACTGGCAAAACTTGGTCAGAGATGGGTCTGGATAGCGAGCAGGTGGAGGCTGAGGAGGGATGGGAGCCTGGCCACGGGCCAGGAGTCCCTCTCAGCCACCGTGTCTCAGGCCAGAGCTGCCCCCAGGCCTGATGAGGTCCTGGCTTCTGCATCCACATCTGCAGCTCCGCCATCTCCCTCCGCAGAATCCCTTTGTCCCCCGCCAGCTGCAAAGCACATTCGAGGCTTTATTAAAGTCACCCCCCATGGGGACGGAGCTGTCACCCTGCTTCTGACAGCGCAGGACATTAAAGCGTAACAAAGATCAGCCCTGGCTGGGTGGCTCAGGCCCCCTCTATGTCTCCTGTGCCTTGGTTTCTAGTTCTGGGACCAACAGATACCCAGAATCTCCCAGTACAGGAGACTGTCCCTCGCCCTGAGGGTGCTGTCCTAGCAATACAGCCGGAGGATACCACTTCCCCCTCTACCCCCATTTCACAGATAAGGAAGCCTGGGATTCAGATAACCTTAGTGATTGTCCCCCAAATTACCCAGCAAGTAAGCAAGCAAATACGACAGACACTTGAGGCCGAGCTTACAGCTTCCCCCCTCTGGAATCCTGCACGTCACTTAAAGTTAGGTGGTTACATGTCCCTTTGATTTAGGTGGCACGGTGGGGGGAGGGGTGCGGGCCTGTAATCCCAGCATTTGGGCGTCTGAGACAGGAGGATCTCAATGTTGAGATCAGCCTAGGCAATTTAACAAGACCCTCAGCAATGTAGAGAGATTCTGTTTCAAAATTTAGAGGGGTGTGTGTGTGTGTGTGTGTGTGTGTGTGTGTGTAGAGAGAGAGAGAGAGAAAGGAGAGAGACAGAGACAGAGAGAGGAGAGAGACAGAGAGAGAGAGAGAGAGAGAGAGAGAGAGAGAGAGAGAGTGTGTGTGTGTGTGTGTGTGTGTGTGTAGAGAGAGAGAGAGAGAGAGAGAAAGAGAGAATGTGTGTGTGTGTGTGTGAGAGAGAGAAAGAGAGAGAATCTGTGTGTGTGTGAGAGAGAGAGAGAGGAGAGAGACAGAGACAGAGACAGGAGAGAGACAGAGAGACAGAGAGAGAGAGAGAGAGAGAGTGTGTGTGTGTGTGTGTGTGTGTGTGTGTGTGTGTGTGTGTGTGTGTGAATGCTGGGGCTGAGCTCAGAGGTAGAAGACCCGTGGATCCAAAATCCAGTACCAAAAAACAGAATCAGAATTAGGTTGTAATCCAGCTCCAGCACGTCCTGGCGGTGTGACCACGTGCAAGTTGCTTCAGCTCTCTGGCCTGGGCTCCCTGTTTCTGAAGGAGCTGTGGGGAACCAGGACACAGACCGTGAAGTGCCTGCCGAGGTCACCGTCACTGTCTCAGGGCCACGGGAAGGCTTCTCTCCAGAGGGCAAAAGTGCATTTCTGCTGCTGCTCTGCGGAGCGCACCGTTTCAGGGCCCGAGGAGACTTGGCAGGACAGACTCCTTCCCAGCCTTCTCTCCTTGTGTCCCTCCTGCCTGAGCACATCTGGCCAAGGGCAGCCCCACTTGGGCCCCCTGCTGGCCGCCCGATGGGGGCCCACGCCTTGTTCCCAAGAATCAGGGCTCCTGTCGCGGCAGGAAGTGCGCTCGGCATGGGCCTGGGAGCCAGAGTGCGGTTTGGCACCTCTGCAGAGAGAGGTCAGAAAACAGAGGTTCCATTGGAGCACAGGGTGGGCCCCTCCAGACGGGCTGACTCAAACCCTCCTGGAGGCTGAGAAGCTTCCACAAGCCGGCCCTGACGCTGGACGAAGGTCCCGGGGCCAAGGATTCCTCCTTCCAAGCCTCAGATCCTCCTGTCCCTTTGTTTCCATCCTTCCTGGAAGACTTCACTGAACACCTATCGTATGCCAGACCTGCATCCTGGGATACGGCAGAGCACAAACAGGTCTCAGTGCCCCAGGGAGAGGGTGCAGGTGAAGGTACCCAACAGAGAAATAAATTCACACATAATAAAGAAGGCCAGCCATGTGGTGCTGCAGGCCTGTAATCCCAGTGCTTGGGGAGGCCGAGACCTTCAGGATCACAGGTTTGAGGCCAGCCTCAGCAGCTTAACAAGACCCTCAGCAACTTAGCAACACACCCTATTTCAAAATAAAAATTATATATAATGGGTTGGGAGTGAATCAGAGAGATGGAATGCCCCTAGGTTTAATCTCCAGTACCACGAGAGAGAGAGAGAAAGAAAGAAAGAAAGAAAGAAAGAAAGAAAGAAAGAAAGAAAGAAAGAAAGAAAGAAAGGAAAAGTTGATGGCCTCTGGAAACAGACTGCCTAGGATTGAATCCCAGATCTGCCACGCTCCAGCTGTGTGACCTTGGGTAAGTCACCATACCTCTCTGTGCCTTGGTCTCCTCGTCTAAAAAAGACAGGTGATTGTAGCCCCTTTCTCCTGAGGACAGCAAGGGCTATGTGGGTTTGTGTAGACAACATTCTAGAAGCATGCCTGGCTCATTGGAAGCCTTATGGAAATGTTAAAAAAAATTTTTTTTTAAATGAGGACCACAGCAGGTGATGGTGTGTGCTATGAAAAAAATTATTAAGAGGGGCCAGCTGGGCGTGGGGGCGCACGCTTGTGATCCCAGCACTTGGGAGGCTGAGACAGGAGGATCGCAGGTTTGCAGTCAGCCTCAGCAATCTACCAAGACTGCTACCAACCTAGCAAGACCCTGTTTCTAAACACAAAAATAAAAAGAACTGTGAGTGTAGCTCAGAAGTAGAACACCCCTAGGTTCTATCTCCAAATAGGCAGGAGAGGTGAGGCACGCCTTGGTGAGGCACGCCTGTCACCCACTTGGGAGGCTGAGACCTAAGGATTGCCTTTGCGGCCAGACTCAGCCACTTAGTGAGGCCCTTTGCAACCCTGTTTCAAAATAGAGAATAAAAAATAGGGCTGGGGGTGTAGCTCAGAGGTAGAATGCCCCTGGGTTCAATCCTCATTACCACAATAAAAAGAGGGGCAGCGCTTGTAAATCAGGGGATTTCTGGTTCCAGTGCAATGCTCAGAAGCCCCTCCCGGCAGGTGACATTTCAGCAGAGGGCTGGCTGGGGGATCCTCAGAGCCTGGGTCCCTCCAAAGCAACGTGTTTTCTTTCCTTAGGGAGTTGCTCTTGCGGGGCCCCTCTGCCTGGGGTGCTGACCCCTCTCAGCCTCACAGATCACCTGCAACTCACAGCACCGTTACGCAACAAGGAAAGAGAGGGATGTGCCAGGGGTCTGGCTGGACACTGAGCCCTCCTCCTCTTCTGGCACACTGACGAGCCTGCCCTCGCCCCATTATCCCAGTCAATGGATGCTCAAACTGAGACACTGAAAGCAAACGCGTCAGGATGGCCGGCCAGTGCCTGGGGACGCCTAAACTCCAACGCAGAGCTATGGGCGTGCAAAGCCTGCGCCCCCAAAGGAGGCCCCGGCTACAACCCAGCTGCTGTGAACTCACCCTCGGCCATACAACCACCAGCAGGGGCCAGTGGACCCCAGAGCTGTCCCAGACACCACCCTCAGACCCACCCGGGATGTCAGCCCAGACGCCGGGGGCCCTGGGGACAAGCAGACGGGTTCTGGTCCCTTGGGATTCCCTGGCTTTGACTCAGACAGCTGACGAATGGGCTGACCTGCTGCCAACAACCAGGACGCAGTGTGAGATGGCGCCCTGTTCCCAGGCTTGAGGGAGGAGGCACGGGCTGCCCTTCCCCACCCAACCCGGTCACCACGGTCGGTCACCCATTCCAAGGCAAAGTCAAACCTTGACCTGGGAGGGAGAGCTGGCTCTGGAAAAATCGCCCAATCCCACCCTGCCTCTACGCAAAACAGAAAGCTGGTTGCAGACCAGAGGAAATTCCAGTCTTCAAGGTCCTCGCTGGAGAGGCTGCAGGCTTGGGGTCTGCCTCCCCGTGTTACAGAAAAAGAAGAGAGACTGCGTGCTCCGGAGCCGCAGCCCCACGCAGCTGCAGCCCGCCTCGGTGCCAGCTCCCGCCTGGCCCCTGACCTGACCTATCACTGGGGGTCACTGACCACTGTCCCTGCATCTGACACATGGGTCAATATGAGGTTTCCACGAAATCACATGTATAGGGTGTGAAGAATGAGCAGTCATCTCCACTCCTGGGATGTGGGATTTATTTTTGTTTGTTTGTTTGTTTGTGAGGAAATTTTTTTTTTTGCAGTACTGGGGATGGAACCCAGGGGCATTCCACCTCCAAACTCCACCCCCAGCCCTATTTTTCATTCTTTATTTTGAAACAGAGTCTCACTGAGTTGCAAAGGGCCTCACTGAGTAGCTAAGGCTGTCCACTAACCGCCATCCTCCTGTCTCAGCCTCCTGAATGCTGGGATTACAAGCATGCGCCACCACGCCCAGCTTGGGATGTTGGCTTTAAAGTGTTCTAGCAGGCCGGGTGTGGTGGCCCACGCTTGTAATCCTCGGCTTGGGAGGTGGAGACAGGAGGATCATGCAGGTTCAAAGCCAGCCTGCTAGCTTAAGAGACCCTGTTTCCAAATAAAAAATAAAAATAAAAAAATAGGTGTCTGGGAATGTAGCCCGAAGGTAGAAGGGTTTCCAGGAACCCCAGTACCACCAATAAATAATAAATAAATAAATAAATAAAGTGTACTAGCAGAAGTGTCACAGGCAAACAAGCATGGGCTAGTCGCCGTGAGGACGTAGAGGGCCTACCTCAAACAACTGTGCCCTTTGACCATTGTGCCGGGGATTCCAGCACTTAGAAGGCTGAGACAGGAGGATCACAGTTTGAAGCAAGCCTCGGCAACTTAGCAAGACCCTGTTTCCAAAAAAAGGCGGGAGAGAGGGGGGCTAAGGGTGTATCCTGGAGGTGGAATGCCCCTGGGTTCAATCCCCAGTACCAAAAATAAATAAAATCTGAATCCCCCGCCAGCAGAACTTCTACATAGACTCACCAAGTCATTAGAAAGCACAACTTAGCCTGCTACCTCTAGCTCAGGCCCGCCTCCAGGAGTCACCAGGACACACGGAGGGCCACCTCCCTCCCTGGGCGGCGGAAGCCACTTCCTCACCCAAGCTTGGCCAGCATTTCCTCTATAGCACTCTTAACCCCTTGTCGGCTGGCGCGTGCCAGGCCCGCGGCGCCGCTCTCCCCGGGCAAGCACAGGGGTGCCGTGGCGTGTTTCTGCTTGGGGGTTTGTGTCCTCGCTTATACCTGTACTGCCTTGGTTCAGAAAAGGGGCCAAAATTCAAAAGAGGTATGCTTTCACAGGGAACGAAAATTAAAAGTGAGAGTAAAATGAGGAAGGGAAATGTGGGTGGGGACAGGAGACAGAGCCAGGCCAAGTGGAAAAATGCAGACGATAAGAAAAGTTGCTTATGGTGGGTGGGCCTCACGTTGGACTCCCGGCCCGCCAGTCTGAAACTGAGACCAGTTATGCAGGTCACGTGCTCCTTGCAAAACAAACCCACGCAGGGAAATTGCAAGGCCTCCTGTTGCCAGGAGCAGACGGACTTTCTCCCAAAGTCTGTGGACAGGGGATCCTGTGGGACCTGACCGCACGTAGTCTCTAGTTCCCAGATGTTTCGAGGGAAACATCACATATGGGTTGACTGAATAGATCTCTTGTCCCTGTAAGTTGGTGTTGCTGCTTAGAGGGGAAATTCAGTATCCCTAGGTGTCTGTGGGGGGGACAAGGGTAGGAGTTTGTTTATGTCTTGGGTTTGCAGGGGGTGGGTCTGGGGATGGAACCCAGAGGCTTTTGACCTCCGAGCTACACCCCCTGCCCAATTTTTTATTCTTTATTTTGAAACAGGGTCTCACTGAGTTATGGAGGGCCTCACTAAGTAGCTGAGGCTGTCCACAAGCCGCGATCCTCCGGTCTAAGCCTCCCAAATGCTGGGATTACAAGCGTGCTCCACCACGCCCAGCTTATGTCTTGTTATATAGCTATATATATATTGCTGGTTTGGTCAGAGGAAATTTCTAGAAATTTCTAGAATATACCAGAGTATCTGAGAAAGGATCAAGGCATGGCCCTAAGTCTTCTTCCCCGTTACTGCTCTTCAGAACTGATGCCTAGCCAGGTGTGGTGGCGCACACCTGTAGAGGCTGAGACCGGAGGATCACGGTTCATGGACAACCTCAGCTACTTAGTGAGGCCCTCTGCAACTAAGTGAGACCCAGTTTCAAAATAAAGAATAAATAATAGGGCAGGGGCTATAGCTCGGAGGTTGAATGCCCCTGGGTTCCATCCCAGACCCACAAACAAACAAAACAACAACAACAACAAAAGAACTGATACCTAGACAATTTTGGCAGCCATGAGTACGGTGCTATTTTCTCTACAGAAAATGCCAAAACACAGCAATTCTCCGTACCATTGAGGAGACAGGCCTGGGGACATCCTACAAGGACATACACCAAAGCCCCACGTAGAGTCCCAGTTTGCCCAGGACAATTCTCATGTCCCAACATCTTCATCAGGTATACCCCTTTCATGTTCAGCATCCTGTACCTCAGTGTGTATAAGTCACATGGTTTCCCATTCCCAGACAGCCCCCTCCTCTCTCTGTCCTGAAGGGGAGAAGAACTGGAGGCTATAAGCCCCCATACACCGCCCTTGCCCACCTATCTTGTGCCGGGGCCTATCCCAAGGATCTGGCCTGTAAAGCAGGTTCCACTACCATTTCAACTTGACAGATAAAGAAACTAAAGCTCACTGCTCTGTTGAAGAATGCAGCCGCAAGCCGGGCATGGTGGTGCACACTTGTCATCCCAGCATTCCGGAGGCTGAGACTGGAGGATCATGGTTCGCAGCCGGCCTCAGCCTCAGCTACTTAGTAGACCCTGTGCAACTCAGTGAGACCCTGTTTCAAAATAAAGACTATGCGGGGCGTGGTGCCGCACGCTTATAATCCCTGCGCTTGGGAGGGAGATAGGAGGATCGCACAGGTTCAAAGCCAGCCTTGCTGGCTTAAGAGACCCTGTTTCCGAATAAAATATAAAATAGGTCTGGGAGCATAGCCCGGAGGTAGAAGAGTTCCATTCCCAGTACCACCAAAAAAATAAAAAAATAAAATAAAGAATACAGAATAGGGCCAGGGGTGTAGCTCAGAGGTAGAATGCTCCTGGGTTCCATCCTCGGTACCACAACTAAAGAATACAGCCACAAGCCAGACACCTGAGTCAGGAGCTGTCCACATGGAATCGCAGTTGTTTCTGCACAAATAGGATTGTTCTGCTTACGTCTATCTTCCAGATAGAAAGACGGAGGCTCAGCTCACAGATAAGAGGGTGGCCCACCCTGGCCCCTGCAGTTTCAGCTTAGGAGGTATCACAGAAGGCCCACATTTCAGGGTCACTGCACACTCATGAGCTGTAGGCGTTTGGCCAGGTAGCTTGGCCTCTCTGGGCCTTGGTTGCCCATCTCTGTAAAATGGGGCTGAATCTAGGCAGCTACCTCACCACTGGGTGAAAAAGGAGCAGAAACAGGACCTGCGTCTGGACCCTGTTCCGGGGCCCCAGCTCCTTTCGACCGCGCCAGGAGGGGCCGTGCCTCCCCTGGTAAGTTGACAGCCCCACACTTGGCAAAAGGAAAATGTAGCCCTTACTCCAAAATGATTCTGTAGGTGGGAACTACAGAGAATTAAACCAAGCACGGGCTCCTCTGAGCCAGTGTAGCTGAGCTGGTTATCTGCTCTCAGGCTGGCCCTGCCTCTCTTCTCTGTCTCAGACCCCAGCAGGGCAGGAACTGGGTGTGGTGGGTGGAGCTTAATGAGGAGGAGGGGATCTGGGAACAGAGAGGGGTGGGGTGACAATAGGGTATAGAAAGAAAAAGAAGGGGGTAAAACACACAGGGGACGGAGAATAACACAAAGAGACAGTAAGAGGATGGCGGAGCGACGAGGCAGTCAGACACAATAAGGAGAAGACAAAGGGACTTGAGTGGGGGAAGAAAGCCAAGTCCCAGAGAGACAGAGAGACCCAGAGAGAAGAGGACTGGGACAAAACTGAAAGCCATCTTTTCCCCAGACCGCTGAAAGCTTCAGAAAGACCCAACACAGCCACCTGCCTGGGCAGGCAGGAGCTCCAGGAATGGTTTCCTTCAAGTAAAGAAGGGCCCCAAAATAATAATAATTAAGGGGAGCATTTTCTTCTGTATTTGCACATGTTTAAGAGCATAGGAAGGGCAGCCCTGGATTTCCAAAAGTCCCCAAAGTCCAGAGGAGACCAGGAGGCAGCTTGGCTCTAGGTGCAGAAGCCAGAGGCACCTGGCAACTGGTCAACCCTTCTGCAGTCAGAGGACCCCTTGGGAGCTTCTCTATGGCTTTCATAAATTTCAACCAAGAGAGCTTTTCTTTCTCTCTCTCTCTCTCTCTCTCTCTCTCTCTCTCTCTCTCTCTCTCTCTCCTTTTTAATTTTTTCTTCTTCTTTTCTTTTTGCACTGCTAGGAAATGAGTACAGGACCTTGTACAGGCTCACCAGGTGTTCTAAGCACCGATATACATCCTCTGCCTAGAAAAGGTTTTATGTTCGCTTGTTTTTTTGTTTATTTTCGGTTGTTTGGTTTGATCGCTGAGGATCTACCTCAAGGGGCATTCTACCTCTGGGCTATACTCCTATGTGACCCTCCTGTCTCAGTCTCCCAAGTACTAGGGTTATAGGAATGAACCACCACAGCCCAGCCAGAAGAGGACTTACTTAACAAAGCCTATTTGGAGACAGGCTGGGGATAGTGTTTGGGAAGGTAGGCCATAGCAAAAATTTAAAAAATACATAAACACTCTATCAGGTCATCTTCTGGGCTGAGAGTGTGGCTTGGGGCCACTGTCTCCCCTAGGAAATCTTGCTAACCATTGACTGAGGAGAGCCCTTGAGAATAGGTTTTTGTTGTTGCTCTTGTTTTTCCTACAAACACTTCATTCACAGAGAGCTTAGTGGTTTGAGGGCTCTAGGGTACTCTCAGAATGAGACAGGAGCCCCCCCCCCAGCATCAACTTGATTGTTGAGGGACACAGGAAGCCACCAGGAGTCCGACCCTGCCATCAGGAAGACATGGATGCTAACCAGGGGGCGGGGGGACCCCATCTAAGTCCCACAGAACATTCTTGAGATGGTTCAAGGTGGGCCAATGAACCTTCTTGTGATCTCAAGAAAAGCAAGAGACAGGCTGAGCTGGGCTGGCATGTTGGTCAAGGAGAAAATAGTGATGAGAATCACAGCTTTCCGAAGATACAATATACTTATTCTTTTTTTGTGTGTGTGGTACTGGGGGTGGAACCCAGGAACTTTTCTATCCCCAGGCTATACTCCCAGACCTATTTTATATTTTATTTGGAAACAGGGTCTCACTAAGTTGCTGAGAGCCTCGCTAAGTAGCTGAGGCTGGCTTCGAACCTGTGAGATCCTCCTTCCTCCTGTCTCAGCCTCCCAAGTGCTGGGATTACAAGCGTGCGCCACCATGCCCGGCTACAATATACTTATTCTTATCAAGACAACATTTACTACTAATACAATAACAACTTTAACCTAATGAGAATCCTCTTGCAATTCCAGTTTGGCTTTTTTAAAATTAGGTTTCTGATGCCAGGCATGGTGGCTGATGCCTGTAATCCCAGTACTTGGCAGGCTGAGACAAGAAGATCACAGGTTTGAGGACAGCCAGAGCAAGCAGTGGGACTCTCATTAACCTAGAGAGAACCTGTTTCAAAAGTAAAAATAAAATAGGGCTGGGATGTAACTCAGAGGTAGAAGAACATCTACTGATTGGGGACTTTCGACCTATCTAAAACTATAAAAAGTTGGATTGAAAAGCCTTCTCAAGTCTCCTACCAGAATTTCTTTGAGAAAATACAAATATATAGTTTCATTTCTCTTTCATTTCACATCAAATGATACTACTCCACCATTTTGCAGCAGATGTTGTACCTTCCTTACCTAACAATCATTCTTGGACATGATTTCCTACCCATGTGTGAAGCAAAGCCCATTCTTTTTTATACTTCTGTAATATTCACTTGTTGGAATTATCTGTATTTGATTAGCCAGTCTCCTTGGGATGGGCACTTGACTTGTGATAGATAGATAGATAGATAGATAGATGATAGATAGATAGAAGATAGATGTTATATGCATGTTAGATAATAACATGTTTCCTAATATTTTGAGTTTTAACTTCTGTTTGAGGTAGTGCTTGTTCTTTGCTTAATTGTTTTCTTGATGTAAATTATTGTTTCTCTGGTTCTGGTGTGTATTACTTATTACTTCTTTGTAGTTAATTTCTTTGAGTATTTTCTCTAGAGCGGGTTTGGAAGACATAAATTCTTTCAGCTTCTCTTTGTCATAGAAGATTTTTATTTCCCTGTTGATTTTGAGAAATAGTTTGCTGGGTAAGAAATTTGGGGCTGCAAGTTGTTTTCTTTCAGAGTTTGGAATATGTTACTCCAGGCCCTTCTGGTTTTTATGACTTGATTTGGGAACTCTGGAGTGATTCTAATTGGTTTGCCTCTGAATGTCACTTGGTCTTTTGTTTTTGTTGCCTTTAAGATTCTCTCCTTGGCTTCTATGTTGGTCAGTTTGACTATTATGTGGTGTGGGGAACCTTTTCTCTGATCTTGTCTAAAGGGGGTTCTATAAGTTTCCTGTACCTGTGTATCAACTTCTTTTATTATGTTTGGAAATTTTTCTGATATTACATCTTTAAAAAGGTTGTTGATTCCTTTGGTTTCATCTTTATTCCCTCACCTTCTATTCTCTCTTCTATGCCTATTATTCTTAAGTTAGCTCTTTTATGATGAGCCCATATCTCTTAAATGTCCAATTCATGCCGTTGAATTGTTTTTTCTAAATTATATACTATGTGTTCATTTTGGAGCAATCATCTTGTAAGAGTAAGATTCTATTTTCCATGTGGTCTAATCTATTGTTTGTAGTTTGTATTGATGCCTTCACTTCAATGATTGCATCCTTCATTTCTTTCAGGCTTTCTCTAAATTCTTTTTGAAAATCCTGTATTATGTCTACTGTTAAATTTCTGATTTGTCCTTCTGGTGATCTCTGCAATTCTGTGTCGTCAGATTCTGTTATTGTGGGATTATGGGAGTTCATTGCTTCCTTGTTATTCCTCCTTCTCATGATTTTAGAAGTTTGTATCTTTGTTGCTTTTGATAGATTTCTCTTAATCTATAGGTGTCAGCTGGCATATACAAAGGCAAGTTGTGTTGTTGTGTTGTATTCAATGGTGAAGGTTGAGTGAGGAGGAAAGTGAAGTCATAAATGCAAGAATAGGGTAAAGCCGCAGATAGGGTCAAATAGAATGAGAATTTGGTAAGGTAGTATATAATAAAGATTAGAGATAGTAAATAGGTAGTAGGATTCTGGTAACCAACATAGCATATTTAGTATAGTGATTTGAAATAGATTTAATACAAGACAAAGAAGAGGAAAGAAAAGGGATGGTGAGAAGAGAGTAGATATATACAAGGGAAGAGGCTTGTGAAAGGGGTAGGGAGGAGAGTAAACAAATAAGCATACACAAAAAAACCCCAAAAAACAAAATAACAACAGAATAATGCAACCCTACAAATATATGAATACTTAGCAGACTTGGCCTCTGCGGTCTCTCACTGTGCAGACACCAAGTGCCACCAGCACTTTTCTTGCTGCATGCCTGGTACTCTGTCTCTCAGTGTATGCAGATGGCAGGTATCAGTGGGGCTGGATCTAGTGTTAAGCATAAGTCTCCTTCCATGCTTTCCACAGATGCTAGCCCTAGTCTCTCCCTGCCTGTGTAGGCAGCAGGTGCCATGGAAACAAACTCAATGTATACATAGGAGTGCCTGTTCTCACAGCTAGGGCGGGGTTGGTCTGATTTCTCCCCGTTTACCATGATTGGGTGGTCTATGGTGATCTCAGAGGTTCTACTAGGGCTCTGAGCCCTGGGGATTGTAGGCCTTTTTGCCTAATTGTCCCTAGGGGCTGTCTGCTGATCTAAGCTTCCACTATGTCCAACAGCAGCCTCAACCCCCACCTTCTCCGGGTTGAACTGCAATCTCTCAGACCCTGCGAGTTTATCACAGCTGCACAGGTCCCTGCGGTCATGCTGAGCAATCTCCCTCAGAGATGGCGGGTTCATTTACAGTGTTGTTAAGCACTGCTCTGGATCTCTGGAGGGCACAGTCAGCTTGGCCGCCATCGCTGCAAGTCATAGCCGATGTATGCACAGGAGGATCTGATGGCTTACAATTCCAATAAGGTGCAGGTGCTTACTTTGTTTCAAGTCGTTGGTGTTTTCCTGTTGGGTGTCCAGCAGTCCCAAGATGAGGCAAGACGGCGTTGCCACGGCACCCATGGCAGGCATCCTTTTCTGCTCTCTAATCTGCCTTCTAGCTTTTTTCTGCTGCCTGTCACTTGTGGTCTTTTCAATTTTATGTTGGTTTCTTTTGTCAGATGCTGTTTTTGTGGCAATAGAGACCAAGTGTCAGCAGGACTGACATGTGCTGCTTCCCTCAGTCACCATCTTCCTGGAAGTCCAACATGTCTTCTAAAGAGGTCAATTATTAATGTTTGGAGTTGACGTAATTGAGTCATAAGGGTTATAATCCCAGAAGTGGATACATTTATTGTAATGGATTTTCCTGGGTGATAGCTGGTAGGATGTGGCCCTGGGGATGTGGTCTTGGGGATTATGTATAGTTCCTCCTTCCCCTGTTCTCTCTTGCTTCCAGCATCCATGATGTCAGGAGCATAGTCCATGTTCTCTCTCTCTCTCTCTCTCTCTCTCTCTCTCTCTCTCTCTCTCTCTACCTCTGCTACCATGCCAAGACCTGTGTTCCCCAGCCTCACACGAACTGAGCCTGAAATCTTAAGAAAATAAATCTTCTTTCCTCTAAATTACATGGTCAGCCTTTCAGATTATAGCTGTAAGAATGCTGACTGGAACAACTTATTTGCAGTCTCTTGCTGTTATGATGTTACAGCTACCATCGCAAGTATGTGTTATAATTCTGTGATTCATCATGTCTATGTACTATTCTCCACTGAATCTTAAACATTTTTAAGAGAATGATATTATTATTATTATTATTATTATTATTATTATTATTATTATTGTGGAGATATTGAACCCAGGGGCATTCTATCTCAGAGCCCTATTTATTCATTTATTTATTTAGTGGTACTGGGGATGGACTCCAGGAGCCTTAAACCTTCAGGCTATGCCCCCAGCCCTATTTTATGTTTTTATTTGGAAACAGTCTAAGATGTTGAAGCTGGCTGATGAAACCTGTGATCCTCCTGTCTCAGCCTCCCAAGTACTGAGATTAAAGGCATGGACCACCACTCCCAGCTAAGCCTTCATCTCTTATAATGAGCAAATGGGGCTTTAGCTTTCCTTTGAACTGACTATGCTCTATTTAAAGCCATGAAAAACATTGCTTTGACCCTACACCCTATTCCTGGAGCCTCCCTGGACCATGGCTGCAGTACAAGGTCCAAGGGAAATCAGGGGATCTTCATTCTTACCCCACCTTGTAATAGCTGTTGCCAATTCTGGCATCAGTTTCCCTATTTGTCAATGAAAGATGACAGTCATCCTCAGGGATGCTGTAGGGACCAGGAATCAGGAAATAACCGTGAACACACAGGGGTAGATCAACACCCCAGTCCGGGCTCTCTGGGTGCCCAGGGAGGAAGCCAGCCAGTCTGGCTATCCTCAGCCCCACAGCTGGAGCCCTGTCCTCCAGGTGGCCTGGCCATGAACAGCCATCAACTTGAAGCTGCTTTCTGCTTTTCACCAGGTCTAAAATTTTTAAAAAGTGGTGACATTCTTAGAGTATAGAGAACCCCTCCCTTCCATGAACTGGCCCCAGCTTTTCCAGCCCCTCAGGAAGGAATCCAAAGGAATTTTCCACCCACAGCTTAAGTAGAACAGACCCTGGCAGGAAATAGGGTGCCCGCCCTGCTCCTAGGCAGAAGTCCTCTTCTCCCTCCTCCTCAGAGCATGCCTGGTCTTCCAGTTCTCTGCCCTGTGGGCCCTGAGTGGATGACAGAGGAGCCTTTGTCTCCCTTCTCCCACCCTCTTGGTCCTCTTGCCAAGAGACCTGGCCCATGATGTCTCCGCTGGTAAGAATTCCGAGAAAACTGCGGTGTGTAGCCAAGAGCAGAGCCATGGAACCATCACCGTGAACCCTCCAGATCCTCCTCGTCCCTCCCTTTACCTCCCAATGACCCTGACAACTACCCCTACCTCACGTAGGCGAGGAAACCCACACTTAGAGGAGTCAAGCAACTTGCCCAAGGTCACACAGCTAAAAACTGGGGAATCCAGGGCTTAAACCCAAAGCCATGTTCACTGTGTGACATTCAGGGCCACTCAGGGTCAAGTGCCAGCTCTGCCAGATAGGATCCGTGAGACCTCTGTGCTGCCTGTGTTCTGTGGCTAAGTTTCCTTATCTATAAAATGAAGCTCTAATTTTGTAATCCACTCCTCTGTTGATGGACACCTAGGCTGGTTCCATAATTTGGCTATTGTGATTTATGCTGCTATGAACATGGATATGCATATATTACTGTAATTCTCTGATATACACACAATGGAATTCTACTCAGTAATCAAGAAGAACAAAATTGTGTCATTTGCAGAAAAATCGATGGACCTGGAGAACATTATGCTAAGTAAGATTAGCCAGCCACAGAAAGTGAAGGTTATATGTTTTCTCTAATATGCAAAAGCTAGGGAGTAATTAGAATTCCAGAAGGACTCCAGATGATGGAAGTAAACCTCAGGGGCTCCTGGGGGGTGGTCTAGGGAAAGGGGGTGGAGAAAGAGGATCAGTAAAGGAATTTCCTTTGTGTACATACGTGAGAATACCAGTGTCAGTCTCAATGCCCTGTATGGGGACAGGGAGATGGGGAAAGAGCTAGAAGAAAGCCCGCCAAGTGCTGTGTGCATGGATGTCAGTGTCACTGTGAACCACATTATGATGTGAGGCTATAACGCACCAATAAAGGTATTTTGAAACAAGAAATAACTAGAAACAACTAGAAGCAGAACAAGAAATAACTAGAAACAACTAGAAGCAGAACAAGAAATAACTAGAAGCAGTAATAGTGCAGGCTTCACTGAGTTGGTACTAGGATAAAACAAAAGAAGGAATATAAAACACCTCGAACGATAATGCCTGGCCCACGGTCAAAAATAGTGATTGTTAACAACTATTTTACTATTACGGTTGTTTCCACGCACGGCTAAGGAGCTCACCATTCATTATCTTCCATTACAAACGCGGCGCCGTTGCAAGGGAGTGTGATTTTTTTTAAAGCTTCCTTTCTGAGCTTGATCCACACTGGGGCATAAATACCGGATGACGCAGGACGTATTCCTGATTCACACATTTAATACGTCTTACAGAGCACCCATTGTCTGCCAGGTACCAGGACAGGAACTGAGAACAGGAAGATGGAGCTCTCACTCCCACAAAACCGGAAGCCAGAAACAGGAGACAGACAAGGAAGAGCCGGGACAGAGCGGCCCTGGTGGGCCGGGGGAGCGCACTGAGTCAACTTCAACTCCAAGTCGGAAGCTGCTTGACAGAAGGCATACTGGGAAGGCACGCGTGAAAGCCAACCGTGTACGTTCACAGGCTTTGAAGAACTGCATTGGCGTTTAAAGTTCTGATGGGGTGCGGGGAGTGGTCCTGGAGATTGAACCCTGGTGCTCTCCTCCTGCCCTTGTTTTTAAATTTTGAAACAGGGTCTCACTGAGTTTCCAAGGCTGTCCTCAAACATGAGATCCTCCTGCCTCAGCCTCCCCAGTCACTGGGATTACAGGTGTGTGCCAGTGTCCAGCCTGGGATTTCTTCTTGATAGTAAAAGATGCGTTTGTACTTATGTGGGAACAGTTGTACACCCCCGTTCTGTAATAAAAATAGCAAATAGCTGTGGAGTGGTGATGCTATTGTTTTGCAGTGGTGATATTTTTTTTTGTAGTACTGGGGAATGAACCCAGGAATGCTCTACCACTGAACTACATTCCCAGCGCCCCCCCCCCTTTTTTCTCATTTAGAGACAAGGTCTTGGTAAGTTGCCTAGCCTGGCCTCGATCTTGCAATCCTCCTGCCTCAGACTCCCGAGTCCCTGGAATTACAGCTTGTGGCACCACACCCTGGCTGAAAATATCGGTCTTATTCCCAACTTATGGATAAGAAAGAAAGATACACCCCCACTAGGAAGTCATGGAATTTGAAGCTATGCCAGCCTCTTCTCCTGGCATAGCTGAATGGCACTGGTTCTCCCCAGGACAGCCCAGCAGGAGCTCCATCCTCCACCCTCCCCACTTCCACTGTCCATGCAAGGAAGGATGGGCTGCCTGAGCGTTGGAAGACAGCTTTACCTGTCCATCCCAGGACATGAGATGGGGCCAGCGTAGCCACCTCCATTCCCAAGCTTTGCCAGGAAGGCTGGCGGGTGGTAGGCAGTATAGACATGGGTATGCCAGGAATATGATAGTCGCCTCCACAGCTCCCAGGCTGGTTTTTGTCTTCTCTGAGCTCTGTTTATGGGCAGCTTTGTCATGCTTTAAAAACAAAACCAAGAGCCGGGCACGGTGGCGCACGCTTGTAATCCTAGTGCTTGGGAGGCTGAAATAGGAGGATGGCAGGTTTGTGGTTGACCTCAGCTACTTAGTGAGGCCCTCTGCAACTTAGTGAGACCCTGTTTCAAAATAAAGAATAAAAAATAGGACTGGGGTTATAGATCAGAAACAGAACACCCCTAGTTCAATCCCCAGTACCACAAAAAAAAGTTAAAATTAAAAAAAATAATAAAAGCTGGGCATGGTGGTACACGCTTGTAATCCCAATACTTGGGAGGCTAAGACGAGAGGATGACAGGTTCATGGTCATCCGCAGCTACTTAGGCTCTCTGCAATTTAGTGAGACTCTGTTTCAAAATAAAGAATTAAAAAAATAGGGCTGGAGTGTATCTCAGAGTTAGGTTGTTCCTAGGTTCAATCTCCAGTACCACAAAAAGAAAAATTTTTTTAGTTAAAAAATTTTTAAAAGCTGGGCATGGTGGCCCATGCTTGTAATCTCAGCATTTGGGAGGCTGAGAAGGATTCAGATTTACAGGCAGACTCAGCTACTTAGTGAGGCCCTTTGCAACTCAGTGAGACCCTTTTTCAAAATAAAGAATAAAGAATAGGGCTGGGGTTATAGCTCAGAGGCAGAATACCCTGGGCTCCATCCCCAGTACCATAAAAAAATTAATAAAAATATTTATTTTTATTTTTTTGATGGTACTGGGGATGGAACCCAGGGGCTTCTCTACCTCTGGGCTCTACTCCCAGACCTATTTTATGCTTTATTTGGAAACAGGGTCTCACTAAGTTGCTGAGAGCCTCACTAAGTACCTGAGGCTGGTTTTGAACCTGTGCGATCCTCCTGTCTCAGCCTCCCAAGTGTGGGGATTACAAGTGTGTGCCACCATACCCGGCTCAATAAAAATAAATTTTAAAAGACGACCCTATTCTGGTCACGCAGTTTACAAGAAAAAGGAGGAACAGAGAGGTCCCAGAAGATGCGAGGAATTGGAACTACACACTTCTCCTAGGGAGGGAATTAACTCAGTAACTTCCTGTCCCAGGGTTCTTGCTGCAGAGCCTCCCCAGCCAAAAGGCTCCCCGCACCTGTGCGCAGGGCGCCAGAATGTCCCCCGTGGTCCTCGCGAGCCCCCTCTCCTGCAAGCTGTGGTCCGTTGCAAACACCTCGGTGCTCTGGTTTCCACCTGGACAGATGGATGAGACCAGGGAACAGATGGACAAGCAGATCTGTGAAAGAGGAAGACATCGCCCCATCGCAAAGTCTACCTTGGTGCGGTGCCGTAAACGGTGCTGATGCAGGAAGGGTCTGAGGCAGAGGGAAAAGATGCAGGCCTGGAAATCACAAAGGGGAAGGGCGGAGGGGTCGGAAGAAGATGCCTGGAAGAAGGGCTCAGCCCCAGGCAGCCAGCCAATCTCTCCGAGCTTCTCTCTCAGCCTCATCGTGGGCCGGGGGACTGAGGCTGCTCAGGGAGGGCGGCTGCAGGGAAGGGGGCAATTATGGGATTAACTTCTGTTTCAGAAAGCATTTGCTGAGGACCCTGCATGCATCCTGCCTTGCTTTAAGCCCCTGGAAGTCTGAGGCAGGTTCCCTGACTAGGGCCCTGCTGAACACTGGGCCCAGTCCTCACCGCAAGACCCATGGCTGACTTTGCCACCACCTGAAACTTATCAGCAAGGACACTGAGGCTCAGAGACAGGCAGTCACCCATCCAGGATCATCCAGCTAGAAATGAAGGGGCATGGGATTCGAACCCAGGTTCATCCAGCTCCAAACTGAATCATGACCCTGTAGGTTCCCGCAAAGAGGGAAGGACTAACACCACTAATGAATAGCGTCCTTGACTCAGCTAATAAAGATCTCATGAGTCAAAGGATAAAAAGCCACAAGGGAATGTATCTCCCCTCTCTGGGGCACGGCTTCCCTGGTGGGAAACAGGACCCTGTGCTCTACCTCCCACACTGCCAATGAGTGTGTGGGGACCCACCTTTTTTTTTTTTTTTTTTTTTTGTAGTGTTGGGGATTGAACCCAGGGGCGTTCTACCTCCAAGCTACCCCGCCAGCCCAATTTTTTTATTCTTTATTTTTAAAACAGGGTCTCACTAAGTTGCAGAGGGTCTCACTAAGTAGCTGAGGCTGGCCGCAAACCTGGATCTTCTATCTCAGCCTCCCAAGTACTGGGATGACAAGTGTGCGCCACCACGCCCTGCTGACCCATCTTATAAACAGTCTGCGGTGATCAGTCCAAGGAGCGACTGACCCACAGGACAATCTTGGTGGCAGGAAGTGGGATTGGGCAGGAGCCCAGTCTGCACGCAGCTGGCCAAATCTACCTGTCCCTTTGGCCATCAAAAAGGGCACCAGAGGCTCTTGGAAAGAGAGGCTTTAAGGTGCTGTTGGAGAATGCACACCACCAGGGCTGGAGCAAGGCAGGGCATATGGAGTGAACAGAAAGCATGCCCAGAGGCCAGCCCAGCATGGTAGGGCGGAGGTCCAGCGTCCATCCTGAGGAACGCCTCGCCCCAGAGCCCAAGAACCAAGTGACGGGGCCAACACCACAACCACAGCCACCCCTTCTCTTCCCCTGTTCCTGATTTCCTTCACATCTGTGCTGTTCATGGGAGAAAAAGAGAAAAAAGTCAAAGAAAGGCCCGTTCAGGCCAGACAGCCCCCCTCTGTGCCCCAGGAAAAGGGAGGGCGATGGGCATAGGAGGTCCCCGCCCGTGCTTTTTGGCCATAGCAGGGAAGGGAGGGGAGAAGCTGGAGAGGAAACGGGCTCTGGAGATGTTGTTGATCACAGCTAATATTTCTTATTCTTTTCATGCTCAAAAGCTCTGGTCTCCTCTATCCAGCCAGCCCTTCATCTGAGGCCATATTTTATTTCTGAAGGCCAACTCTGGGCCCTGCATGATCCCATGAAAGCCCCACAACATTCCTATAAGAAAAATTCTTTTACAACTGTCCCCCTCCCCTTTAACAAAAGCTGAGAAAAGTAAGGTTCAGGGCTGCAAAACAAGGTCAGCCGCCAAGGTCAGCCAGCAGGCTGCAGAAATGGTATTTTTGTTGTTGTTGTTGTTGTTGTTGTTGTTGTTGTTGTTGTTGTTGTTGTTTCTGCTTTTGTTTTTTGTTTTGTTTTGTTTTGTTTTTTAATACTGGAGATTAAACCCAAGGGCCTTCTACCTCCAAGCTATATCTCCAGATCTTTTTGCTTTTTATTTTAAAACAGAGATTCACAGAGTTGCTGAGGGTCTCACGAAGTTGCTGAGGCTGGCCTCGAACCTGCGATCTTTCTGACCCAGCTTCCCAAGTACTGGGATGAAAGGTGCGCCACCGTGCCTGGCAGAGATGGGTTTTCATAGAGGCCTGCCGCTGGGCCGCCATTCCCTTTAAGCAAAGAAGGACTTTTCCTTCAGGATCCAAATCCCAGACAGTTGAAAAGGCCCTCTGGGAGTCGATCTGTCATAAACGAGACTGGAAATTGCCCGCATTTCCTCAAGACCAGCTCCTGACGTCAGCGGCCCCTCCTCTCCCACAGCCAGGAGGCTGGTGAATACTTCAACTCCAGCCAGGCTGCATCTGGCTGCAGAGGGTGTGGCGGACTCTCCCTCCTGCCAGGAAAGGCATCCCAGAGGCACCAACCTAAACCAACTCCCTCTAATCCCAAAGGAAAGGCCTCATTTCCTCCAGGCCTCCATCAGCAAGCCCTAGGAGCAGGAGGAGAGGGGACAGGCTGTTGAGTCACAGCATGAGGGCTGTCCTCTCCTCAGAGCTGGTTTATGGGCCAGAAGACCCAGGCGACAAAGGCATAAACCAACATACCCTCTGCTGGCTTGGAATTTCAAACTCAATTAGCTTCCGTCATCTGTAATCTTCCCTTGTCCAAATGTCTGAGCTTAAGTACTGAACTGGGAGAAAGCAGGGGTGCTGGTCCAGTAAAACAAAACCTATTGGACCACCCAGAAAACCGGGTGGGGCCTTCAAAGCCTCAGGGAGCATCCAGTCTTCCTCCTGCCGCTCCCTGCTTCTTGCCCCTACCACCAACGTTATACACTGGGGTCCAGCCTCCTCCAGAACTCTCTTCAGGCTATCGGCCTAAAATCCCTTTGACTCCTGGCCAACTCTCTTCCAGGCAGCCCAAAGCCAATTCATACTTTGAACCCAGCTGAATACATGCTTCTCTTTTTTTGTTGTTTTTTTGGAATTTGTGTGTGTGTGTGTGTGTGTGTGTGTGTGTGTGTGTGTGTGTGTGTTACTGGAGATGGAACCCAGGGACATTCTACCTCCGAGCTACACCCCCAGCCCTACTTTTTATTCTTTATTTTGAAGCAGGGTCTCACTGATCTGCAGAGGGCCTCGCTAAGTAGCTGAGGCTGCCTGCGAACCACGATCCTCCTGTCTCAGCCTCCCGAATGCTGGGATGACAAGCGTGCGCCACCACGCCCGGCGAAGCAATATTTCCTGTGTTCCCTGGGAACGCTCACCTCCTCTACTCCAGCAGCACTTTGCATGCTACACGTACCAGGCAGGCCTTGGTGTGAGCCTGCTTAGTCAAAAATGGCTTGGTGTGCACCGACTGCTTTGAATGGATGGTGAATGGGATTGTCATGGGTGGTTACTACCCGTGAGCACTTTGCCCTCAACACCCTAACAAGAAAGTCGACCTGCTAGATAAACAGACCCCAACTCTGTCTATTTTCCTGTCTTCCCGCTCAACCGGGAGCTCTCTGAGGGTAGAATTTCCAGGCTCCTAGCACATAGGAAGTACCCAATAAATGCCCATGAATGATGTGGGTGGAAACTGTATCTTGCTTCTCCTGCCCCTCCCCGTGGCCCTTCCCTTCTGAGCCTCGATCTCCCCTCTGTAAACAGGAGGCTAGACTAAAGGTCGTCTCCACTGGCCGTCATCACCCATTGGGTTTCCAGATCGAGCCTGGCTGGGAGATCGTCTTTAAAGATGGGCTGTATGTAACATTCCCCACCCCACCCCCAGTGCGGACATGTCACTCTTCCCCCTAAGCGGTGGACTCTGTTCCCCTCCCCTAGATTCTGGGCTGGCCTGGTGACTTGCCAGGACCAGCAGGAAGCGGCAGAAGCCGTGGCACCATGCCGGTCCCGGGCTCATGTCTCCAGGGGCCACACAGCTTCTGCTGTGGTAAAGCCTGGGTGTCCATCACAGCCCCATCGAAGAGACAGGCCATGTGGAGAGAGACGGCGCAGGCCCCGGGAGGGCATGAGGTCAGCCTAAATGGGCAGATCCCAGTCCAGCTCCGGGCTAAATGCAGACCCCCAGCAAGAGAAGCAACGTCACGTGGCAGAGACAAGCAGGCCCTGCAGAGCTCGGCCCAACTGCAGAGTCACTCCAAGCCGCTAAATTTGGGATTAGTCTGTTACACAGAAACCAACCAGGGAAATCTCTGGACTCGGCGGTGGAGGGAGCCCCAGGGGATCCGTGACATCTGCCACGGCACCTGAGCCAGGCGCGCACGTCTACCTCCCAGGCCAGATCATGTCTGGGCCCGTGCCAGAGATTCGCCTGGCACCTGCTGGAAATGAAGGTTCCAGGTTGAGAGGAAAGGACTCACCGTCAGGTAACAACCTAAACCCCATTGGCAACCCAGAAGGGATGCCAGGGGACTGAGCGAACCAATAAACCGGTCCCACCCAGGGCATCTAAACAGGTAACTTGGAGGGAGAATGCAGCAGGGGCAGGTTTAGAAAGAGGAAGGATCGGGGGAACTGAGACACGCGGCCTGCAGAACAGGGAGCACCAGGCTCTTGCAGCTGAGAGGACAGAGGCAGCTGGTTCCTTAAGCCGCCTCAGGTCCTGAACTACAAGTCTGGCTGGGAAGCTGGTACCTACCCCTGACCTGGCACACATCTTCAACCATGAACCCAGAAGGGAGTCAGCTCCTGGCAGCACAACCAGCGCTGCTCTCAGTCAGCACAGGGGAGATACAGAAGGGTTCTGGTGCCTAGAAATCACCCAGCCCTGGCATAGATCCCACCCTGCGAAACTAAACTGTCTGGGGCTTATGGAGAATGCTGAGTCTCAGCCAGGCACCACACCTGGACACTGGCTACCTTCTTGCACCCCAACAACCACCCGGTGGAGGACTTGTTGCCACCCGTTTCACAGCCAAGGGAACTCACAGCTCAGAGTCAGCGGGCTCTGACATGGAGACACAGGACTTAGGCCCCCGTCCACATGTCAGTCATCGTGCCTAGCCCAGCCTCACAGGCTGTTCACACCCATGTCCACTCTAACCCGTCAGTCCTCTGCTGAACCACATATAAGTAGAAGCATGGCTGTCTGAACCCTCAGAGTCAGCTGGACATGGTAATGCATACCTATAATCCCAGCACTTGGGAGTCTGAGACAGGTAGATTGCAGGTTCAAGACCAGAGCCTGGGACGGTAGTACACACTTGTAATCCCAGTACTTGGGAGACTGAAACAGGAGGATGGCAGGTTTGTGGCCAGCCTCAGCAATGTAGTGAGGCCATCTGCAACTTAGATTCTGTTTCAAATAAAGGAATAAAATAGGGCTGGGAGCATAGTAGCTTGGAGGTAGACTGCCACTAGGTCCCAGTACCTATCCAGTATCACACACACACACACACACACACACACACACACACACACACACACACCAGCCTTAGCAACTTAGCAAGACCCTAAGAACCTAAAGAGAGAAACCCCATTTTCAAAAATATAAATAAATAAAGTAGGGCCGGGGGTGTAGCTCAGAGGTAGTTAGCCCCTGGGTTTCATCTCCAGGACCAAAAACAAGTCCAAATTCAGGACACAAATAGGTACAGGTCAAAGTTTAAGATATCCCCAAACAGATGACCAAAGATGTCCACATCCTAATCCCCTGAACCCATAACTGTGTAACCTGACAGGGTGGAAAGATGCTTTGAAAATGTAATTAAAACACAAGTCTTGAGATGGAGCGACGACAGGGATTATCCAGGAGGTCCACGGGTTTTTTTTTTTATAAATGAAGGAGGGAGGCAGGAAGATTGGAGTGGTAGAATGTGAGAAGGACTCAGCCCTGAAACTGGCTTTGAAGATGGAAGAAGGGACCACAAACCAAAGAAGGAGGTAGTCTCTAGAAGCTAGAAACAGCCAAGAAACTATTCTCTCCCAGAGCTTCAAGAAGGAATGCATTCCTGCCTACACCTAAACTTCAGCCCAGTAAAATTTGTTTGGAGTTTCTGCTCTCTAGAACTGTACCAAAATAAACTCGTGCTATTTTAGGTCACAAAATAAACGTGCGCTGTAAAGTTTTCAGTAACTGTTATAGCAGCAACGGGAAGCTAATACACTTATAACCTGAATTCTTACTTCATCTAACATACAGGAACTCATAGATTCTTAAAAGTGTACAAATTCAGGCAACAAGGGATGGTGTGTTTTGAATGCCCTCACCCTGAACCACCACCCTGGGTCATTTATTGAGCACAAAATACAGGCCAAAGAACACCAGCAGTTGTCTACTCTTGACAACCCCAAGACAAGAGGAAACTGAGATTCCAAGAGGTTATGTAGTCATGTCACTAGCCCAGGCTCAGAACGGCAGCAGGTACCATAACCAGGACTGGAACCCAGATACCTGGCTGTCTCAGCCACCCACAATTCAACACCTCTCCCATCAGCAGCCCTCCTGCATCTCCTGTTTCTGATTGCCAGAGTGGAAAACTGGGCCTGCTAGCTGTCCGTGCACCAAGCTCTCCACCCCCCCCATCCACCCACCCACCTCCTTGCACAAATGCTACTCAGCAGGAGCCCAGGGCAGAATCACAGAACCCAAGTCGTGTATCCCAAGGAAGCAGAACTGATTTCAACACCCTGCCTGAACAGCAGCTGACCTCCTGCTGACTCAGCCACAGGCGCCCTCAGGCAGCCAGGCCCACAGCACCCCTGCCACCAGAGTCCAGACATGAGGCCAGCATGAAGCCAAGAGCCTGGCTCAAAGGGCCTTGTCCAGCCTGGACCTCAAGTTTAAAGATACCAGCTGCCATGGCAACTTGGATGTACAAAGGCAGACTCTTGAGAATAATCGTGGCCACGCCTTCATTGAGCTACCATGGGTGGTGCCCAGTGCTTTGTGGGTAAGAAGTCATTTAATACCTGCGTAGGGGAGACAAGGGTGTTGGGAAGACAAGGGGTGTCGGGAAGTCAAGGAACAAGGCTGGGAGCTGAGTTCCAGAGCGGTCAGCTCTGGAGTCAATGAGCATCACTGGCAGATAATGGCATCTGACATTAGCATACCCTTCTGTAAAAGCATGATGGAAATTTGCCAGCTGGTGACATCCAACATTAATATACCCTGCTGTAGTAGCATCATGGAAACTGCTACCTTTTGGTTCCACCCAGCAGTGCAAAAATTCTACTCTTTCTCTATCGTACCTTTGCTGGTCTTTGCAAAAATGCAGAGATTCCAAATACAAATAAAATAAATCAATTGGTTTCCTGATCCTCCCTAAAGCCAGGATGTCCTGAGTCCAGAAGCAGTAGCATAAAGTGGCTGGCAACAGCATGGCCCTTTCAACCCTGTACTGGGAAACAAGAATCTAAATCTAATTCCATCAACAGGTGTGGGAATATCGCTCGACCAATCAGAGCCAGCCCCGCTGTCCCCATCTATAAAATGGGAGTGAAGCTGAAGGTCCGTGAGAGCAAGAAGCTTGTCCTCTTGCTGGTCTCTTCATCTTGCTTGCCCTGTGAAGTGTCCGGCACATAGTAGGTGCTGAGGAGTGTTTGCTGAAGTGTAAGTCTGCGTTACAAGTTCTTCTCCTCTCCCCTCCCTGGGAACCTCAAGGGCAGGAACGGGTTCTGACTCATCTTCATTTCTCTCATGGCCGTAGCTTTCATCCTACCTTGGGTTTGCCCACTCAGGAGGCAGCTCCCAGGCACCCACAGCGTCCCTGGCCTCCTCACCACCGCAGGGCCCCAGGACATCATCACGCATGGCCCTTCTCTTTTTACATCACACTGGGCTTCCCCAGGCCAGGACGACCTTCAAGCTGTCTGGTCAACATCAGCATTGGCCCATTCTGGGGACTTAGACAATGATCCTAAACTTCCACTTCCCTTGTGCCCAGTCCTGGGGAAGTTCAGCCCAAGGAAACTCCTCCTCCTGACCCCACACACACGCACAACACACCCCTGAGCATGCAGTGGACACTCTAACGTGCAAGGGGATCACAGGACAGGGATTTTCTGGGTTCAAATCCCAGTACTTTTGCTCACGAGCTACGTGAACTTGAGCCGTTTATTTACCACTCTGAACCCCATTTCCTCATCTATAAAGTGATGATGATAATCCCAAAGGCTTTACACATACAGTTGTCAGAGGATTCACTGAGACGATGAACATGAGAACCTTCAACTCCATCCATGCAATGCACTCAAAATTGTTATTCTTAGGCCAGCTGTGGTGGCGCACACTTGTAATCCCAACACTTGGGAGGCTGAGACAGGAGGACTGCAGGATCAAAACCAGCCTCGGCAACTTAGTGAGGCTCTCAGTAACTTAATGAGACCCTGTTTCCAAATAAAAATAAAATAAAATAGGGCTGGAGGGGGGGTAGCTCAGAGCGTAGAAGGCCCCTGGGTTCCAGCCTCAGTATCACCAAAAAAAAAAAAAAAAATGTTTTCTGTCTCCACAAGGAAAAGAGAATGGCCATTGTCTGTGACGCAGAGAAATCCATGTTTAGGGGCCTGGAATCTGGGTGTTTACTCTATGTAGGTGGCAGGGTTCATTTTGAGGCTGGGGAAGCATTTGGAGGGTCCAGAAGATTGTCTAATAACAATTTAGGGTAAATAATGGGAGAGAACCTAGAGGTCTCCGTGGTTTTAGAAGACCCAGATAGTTGTCCATGCAGATCTGTTCCCTTCTTACTCATGTACAGCTATAACTGAGAAAGGGCTGCCCTGGCCAAGGGCTCCATATCCCAGCCTCCTTTGCAACAAGAGTACCCCCAAGACGGGTTCTCATGTGAGCAGAAAGAAAGTGTGCTGCCTCCAGGTCAAGGTCAAGGCAGTAGGAACCAAACTTGCCCCTCCACACTTTCTTTTATCTGTCAGTAGGCTGCAAACACCCAAGCAGATAATACTCAGTGGCCACAAGATGAGTGACAGAATTACTGTGAGGTAAAGGAAAGAATGAGAGAGGGGGGGGGAGAAAAGGAGGAGGAGGAGAAGAAGAGGAGGAGGGGGGGAGGAGGAGGAGGAGGAGGAGGAGGAGGAGGAGGAGGAGGAGAGGAGGGGAGGAGGAGAGGAGGGGAGGAGGAGGAGAGGAGGGGAGGAAGAGAAGAGGAGGAGGAGGAGGAAGAGAAGAGGAGGAGGAGAAGAGGACAAGAGGAGGAGAAGAGTAAGAGGAAGAGGAAGAAGGAGGAGGAGGAGGAGGAGGAGGAGAAGAAGAAGAAGAAGAAGAAGAAGGAGGAGGAGGAGGAGGAGGAGGAGGAGGAGGAGGAGGAGGAGGAGGAGGAGGAGGAGAAGAAGAAGAGGAAGAGGAGGAGGAGGAGGAAGGAGAGATGGGGGAAAGAAAAAAGGAAGGAAGGAAGGAGCAGGAAGAAGGATTTGCTTTATAGGCAACATGGCTTGTTTGAGCTCATCCTAATACAACATTCAACCTCTTTACTTACAGACAAAATGATTATGACCTGAGAGTGGGTGTAAGATCTAGGTAAGACCACACAAAATGTCCGACAAAGGCCTAGAGTTTGATCTTTAACTCCTTGAAGTATATTTGCAATTTTCAGCCCACCGTGGAGAATGATAAGGATTCTTAGAGGCCCTGCAGCGACGAGAGGACGGTTTAGTGGGCTGCGGCCCGGAAGCCCTCCTCTTCTGTTTCACTGGGAATTGCACCACTTTTATCTGTTTTCAAATCGCACTTCCCTATTGACTTTCATTTGAGGAAAGGATTCTGTGGTTTAAAGTCATTTCCAAGTTCCCCGACTGGGGGGTGGGGGGGGGGTTGCTAACATGATCTGACTGTCAATGGTACTATAAGACAAAGTTTCACTTCTCCTCCACCAAGGCTCCTGGCCTCAACTGCTGACACAGGACATTTGAATTCACAGAAGCATATGGATATTTGCTTAGAAAGGGAAAAAAAGAAACCTCAACGCACAGCAAAGCATCCAGAAACCTGAACAAATGGTCTCCAGGAGCGCCCAGGCTAGCAAAAGAGACAGACAACTGGACATTATAAGACAGTGTACAGGGCTCACAATGGGGGATGCGCAGACACCAGAAAACCCTGGTGGACAGGTCTTGACCTTCTAGGGCAGGAACTTCTTAGCAAGGCTCAAGCCAGATATAAATAAATGAGATGATATTGAATCAAAAATCTTCTGCACAGCAAAGGAAACCATCAAAAGTCTGCAGAGAGACCCTAAAGAACAGGACAAAATCATTTCCAGCTACTCCCCTGATAGAGGACTAATATATATAATATATAAAGAACTCACAACAACTTCACACTCTAAGAACAAGTAACCCAGTCAAGAAATGGGCAATTAAACTGAATAGACACTTTTCAAAAGAAGAAATGCAATCAGAAAATAAACACATGAAAAAATGTTCAGCATCACTAGCCATCAGGAAAATGCAAGTCAAAACTACAACAGAGATTCTAATTCCGGTTGGAACGGCGATCGTCAAGAATACAAATAATAATTAATGCTGGCAAAGGTGTGGGGAAATAGGAGCCCTTATGCCCTGTTGGTAGACTAAAAGTTTGTAGAGCTACTATGGGAATCAGTGTGGAGGTTGCTCAAAAAAAGTAGAAATGGAAACAATTTTTATGATTACAAAGGCAGAAAGAAGCCGGGCGTGGTGGCTCACGCTTGTAATCCCCGCGCTTGGGAGGCTGAGACAGGAGGATCGCACAGGTTCGAAGTCAGCCTCAGCTACTTAGTGAGGCTCTCAGCAACTTAGTGAGACCCTGTTTCCAAATAAAATAGAAAAAATAGGTCTGGGAGTGTAGCCTGGAGGTAGAAAGCCTCTGGATTCCATCCCCAGTACCACCAAAAATTTTTTTAAAAGGGCAGAAAGAAGGAACAGAACAAAGCACTGCATTAAAGAAATACAGTGGAGTGCCTTGAAGGTAAGACACTGAGGTTTTGAATATAGAACATTTTTTTATAAAGATTCATTCTCCTTCATCTTGCCCAAACAATAGTCTTCTGACCCGACTAGGTGTGAGCCCACCCATCAACTCCGTGCAGGACCCTTTTTTATGATTATAGGGATTATGATTACGGGGATTTCTTTCTGGACCAAAAGCCTTCTTCCTGACTTGATGGAGGTGTGGGCCCAAGTCTTTGTTACGACTGGATTATGCTACTTGCTTAACAAAGTAGGGGTCGCATGGTATCTGTCTCCTTCAACAAAGAACTTCACCATCCTCCCGCATGCTTGGGGAATTTTAGCCTATCTGCTAGAAGTTATTTATTATTTAAACCTGTCTTTTAAAATATGAAGGCCCCAGGTCCCAACTCTTCTGTATACTTGCTAATTACTTTTGGTGAGGGAACTCTGCATTGTAACAAGTGGCCAGAGTGCCTAGCAGCAACCAGGCCCTGGCTACTTTTTTACATTTGGGGATCAGAATTAGTACTAAAGCAATTTTCCAATATATTAATAGCAAAGTCATCTTCCAATACGGTTATACCAAAGTCGTTTTCCAGTACTGACACAAAGGGATAAAGGTGATGTGGTGTGGTAGATAGACACTCAGCCATGAAGATGAACAAAATCATGTCTTTTGTAAGAAAATGGCTAGTACTAGATAAAATTATGCTAAGTGAGATCGGCCAATCTCGGTAAGTCGGGGGTTGTATGTTTTCTTTTATCTCTGGAAGTTAGAAAAAATAGGAAATAAAGGAACTTTAAATACTGTGCAGAGAGACCTTTAGAATAGTGGAAGGGGGTTTTAGAGGGAGTTGGGAGAGGAAAAAGGAGGATCAAGGAAGGGCACGGTTCAAATAATACGTGAAGGCCTCACGACCAAGTTTACTAGAATGTCCAGGGAGGAAGGCAGGAAGAACAGGGTAAAATGTAGAAGGAAAATACACCATGCTGTGTGTATACACCGAGGTGAGAGAATCCTTCCCGCGGATTTCCCAGGTGCCCGATCCTCGCCAAGTGAACATCACAAGCTCAACATAAACCTTCTTTCGTGAGAAAATGCCAGACTGCCCCCCCTTTCCTGCACCAGGGGCCCGGACAGGTCCTGTGACCTCAGCGACCAAGACGTGCAGAGGTATCAGCACTTCCAGAGACAGCAAGACCACAGAGGAGATTGCTCTTGAATAGGGAGGGGGTTTACAAAAGGGGAAGTTGGGGCTTTCCTTAACAGCAAGAAAAGGCCAACTCAGGACCTCCTCGGCCACTTCCTCCCCGTGTGACCTCAGCCCAGGACCCTGCCTCTCGGAGCCTGCTGGGAGTGGAATCTTCAACAGAAAGCTCCTGCAAAGGGTTTCTATCCTTCATATGCAAAGAACCCTTAAAAATCAATAAGAAAAAGATAACATGCCCACCAGGTGAAAAAACAGGAATAGACTTAAACAGGAGTGTCAAAGTTGCAATTCACAGTAATTAGAAAATGCAAATCAAAGCATTGGGATAATAGCATTAGCTTCCCACTGGGAAAGATTTAAGAGGTGGTAACAGCCCTGTGCATGAGGCTATGAGAGTATCTCACCCTGGATAACACCATAGGGAGCATGCGGGGCATTGTCAGGGCAAAAAGCCCAAATGTCTCCCTTTTTTTGGTACTAGGGATGGAACCCAGGGGCACTCTACCTCCGAGCTACACTCCCAGACCTATTCTTTTATTCTTTATTTTGAACCAGGGTCTCACTGAGTTGCAGAGGGCCTCACTAAGTAGCTGAGGCTGTCCGCGAACCGAGATTCTCCTGTCTCAGCCTCCCGAATGCTGGGATCACAAGCATGAGCCACCAAACCCGGCATCTTTTTTTTTTCTTCTTCTTTTTTTGGTACTGATGATGGAACCCAAGGGCCATTCTACCTCTGAGCAACACCCCCTCCTCTTTTTTATTTTTCATTTGAAAACAGGGTCTTGTTAATGTGCTAAGGCTGGCCTCGAACCTGCAACCCTCCTGCCACTGCCTCCCACATCCTGGGATGACCAGCGTGCACCACCATGCCCACTTCAAATGTCTTAAAAGTAAGCAGCTTTTAAGTAGGGACCCACCTCTGGGAAAATTACCTGCCAGGCCAAAACACAGGGTTAGATGCTAGATCCAGCGTCGCCACACGCCGCACTGTTTATAACAGTGTGAAAGAAATGTAAATAAGTACCAGAGATGAGTTACACGAATCCCAAGACCTCCGCCCCTGCGGCCATTAAAGCGCGTGTTGGAAGAATCTAAATGCTTCTGAAAAAAGTTCCCAGCCTGTGGTTAAGGACCAAGTGGGTCCGAACTACATGTCAGAAAAGTGTGTGCCTGTGTGTCGACATGTCCTTGCTATTTTTATTTTACAAGTCATATGCATTCCTTCTGAAATTTGAAAATAGCACAACTTTTTTCCTTTTGGCAAACACAAAGTCATAAGAAGAACGAACCTCTCCTGCGCCCCGCTCCCTTCCCCTGGCCCCGGGAGAAGAAGACATCAAAGCCCGTACCTGCCCCTTGGCCTCCTTCTTCCGTAAGGTTCCCTATGGCTTCAGGTTGCTGGAGGCTGTCCAATGGGCCCCTGGCTTCTCCCTTCAGGTCACAGGGCTCCTTTGGTAGCGACTATTGCCAGAAAGAAGTTCCTTCAATGCACAGAATCCCGGCTGGAGCTCCCTGGAGCACGGCCCCTGCGCAGCCTGGCCCCCCCCCCCGGAGGCTTCACAGAAGCCCCACTCTGCCCAGAGGCCCCTGCTAGCCAGCGCTGCTGTCCTGAATGGGACAGGGTAGAACTTAGCCAGAGAAACAGCTGGAGGTGGGGGAGAGGGAGGGGCAGGAAGCAGGGCGGCCGAGGGCGGGGGCGCCAGCTGTGGAGTGGGGGCCCCAGAGCTGGCCACCTCTGCCAGTGGGGGGCGGGGGGGGAGGACTGGGCTCGTGGGTGGCTGCAGGGCCCTAGGGCGGCCAGCCCCTCCGGCTGCCAAGTACGGCTGGAGCCCTGCCAGCTGTCTGAGCGCAAACCATGAGAACATGGGCCAGGGCTGCTGGGATGAAATTCTGCTCCAGACTCCAGAGATATGGAGACCTGCTGCTGGTTACCCCTCCCCATCTGGGCTGCCTTGCACCCCCGGCCTCCCACCTGCATGCTGTCCTGCCCCTGTGTGGGGTCCCAGGCTTCCTGTCCCCCCCCCCCCCCCCCCCCCCCCCCCCCGCTCTCAACGCGGAAGCCACCTCCTCACTGGGAGCCTTCTCCCCGCCCCAGGGTTAAGCCCACCACAGCAGGCCGAGTGGAGACGCTGTGAAGAGCCCCCTCCCTTGCACGGGGAGCTGCTGAGGGAGATGTGTCCTGCTCTGCCTCACCAGCACCAAGGGTGGAGCCCCACTCATGGGCTACAGGAGCACCAGCGAGAGCCGTCCATCCAAACAGCCACGGCCTGGACACTCGTGGCCACCCTCAGAGGCAGGCTTGATTACCACGCCCAGTAAGAAAGTTGGAGTACAGAAAGGCCATATGTCTCACCCAAGACTGCGCAGCTGGAAGGTGGCCGAGCTGGGCTTCCAACCGGGTTGTCTGGCTCTAGACCCAAGAAGAAATATCGGAGGAGCTGTGCCCTCGGTGTGCACGACTTTCGTGCCCCAGAGCATCTGCGGAGAAAGTCACGAGACTCACCGCCAAGCCTGGGGGTACCGCCAGCCCATTTTGTAGATGGGGATGCTGCGGCCACAGACAGGAAGCCGTGCGCAGGGCCTCTGACATTCGTGAGGGGACCCAGGTCTGTCTAATCCCAAAGCCCAGGCCACGTAAAATAACATTTATAAAGGAGATAAAGGAGGGCAGGGGGGCAGGTGAAGGGAAACAGAGACTGGAAAAGAGTAACAGAGAGGAGGGGAGGGGCGGGAGGGGAGGGGAGGGGAGGGCAGGAGGGAGGGATGCCTGCTCTTCTCTGGGCCCCCCGAGGTCCTGGGCGGCTGGGGGAACGCATCCTCCGTCATCTATCTTAGTTTATTTTCTGCTGTTATAACAGCACCCCTGAGGCTGGGGGATTTATAAACAGGAGAGGTTTGTTTGGTGCACGGTTCTAGAGGCCCAGCAGTCCCGACGAGGGTCTTCATCTGATGGCAGAGCACAGCAGGCAAGCTCACATGTGAGACGGAGGGCGGAAGGAGCCAAACTTAGCCCGTGTGCAAAAGCGGCCCCTGGGATAGCGGCATGGATCCATTCCTCAGGACAGAGCCTCGTGACCTCATGGTGCTGGGAATTAAGTTCCCAATGCACGAACTTAGAGAAGTCAACCCCAGCCTGCCTCACTCCAAATCTCTATCCGCTGGAACACGCTGGTCTAAGCATCTCGTCCCAAGCCTTACTGCACAGCTGGGGATGTAGGGCCCAGGGAAGGTAGGGGAGTCAGCCAAGGTCAAGCCAGCAGCAGGCAGAGTCTCCTGGTCCAAAGGAGAGGGTGCTTCCAGAACGTGGGGGGAGCATGCATACCACCGTCTCAAGGGTGGTTATTAGTCAGACCACACGTGTGGTTTCCAGGCGGGCAGTGACAGAGGCTCCTCACCTGGGGCTGCAAACATGCAAACCCCAGCTCCCACGGGCCGGCTCCATCGGAAGCTCTGCGGCCAGCGAGGGCATCCCAGTTTTAAGGAGCCCCCCGGGGGTTGGAAAACCCAAGATAGAGACCTTTCGATTAGGAATAAATAGGACTGGGGCAGGAACTGTTCAGAATGGTCGCAAGAAGCAAAGACTGCGCTCGCAGACCTGGTTTGGATTCCTCGCTCTGCCGTGGTAAGCTGTGTGGCCTGGGCCTTTACCTCTCTGAGCCCCAGGGTTCTCATGTCCTGTGAACAGAGGAGGAGGAGAAGGGGGAGGAGGAAGAGGACAAGAGGAGGAGGAAGAGGAGGAGGGAGGAAGAAAGGAAGGAGGAGGGAGGGAGGAGGCACACTCGGGGAGTCCAGGAAGGGGCTCTGGGAGAGGCCAGCCTCCTAATGAATTTAGGAAAGTTCTTCCTCCTCCTTGGAGCTAAAGCTGTTTTCACAGGCTTTCTAGAACCTTCTCACCACCACCCTGTTTTAGATGAGATGCGATGCTTGCTTGCTTTATTTTGTTTTGTATTGTTTTGTGGTATGGGGAGGTTGAGCCCAAGTGCATTCTACCTCCGAGCTGCATCCCTAGCCAGTCCTTTTTATTCTTTGTTCTGTTTTGTTTTGAAACAGTCTCACTAGGTTGCTGAGAGTCTCAGCAAAGCCTGGCCTAGAACCTGTGATCCTCCTGTCTCGGCCTCCCACTTACTGGGATTACAGG